>NC_084468.1:6520625-6853750 GCF_027409185.1 Cynocephalus volans | reverse complement strand
TAACACTCTTTCTCCAATGATTGTAGTGCTGGCTTTGTAACTATGTATGGGAGTGGAGAGTTTACCTCCAGCATTCTTTCTGTTATCTTTCATTAACATGTATCTTGTCCCTGGATCAACACTACACTGTTTTAATTAATGTTGTGTTCTAGTAGGTTTTGCTACTTGGCAGGGCCTGTTTCTCTTTGTGCAGAAAAGAGTTAACCCAGCAGGCCTGAGACTGCTCTCCTTAGAAAGACCTGCTTGTGAGGTTGGCCCTGGGCTGGCATCTGGGCACTTGGATCTCAGGAAGGCTGCCACCATTCCCAGAACTGCTAAGAGTGGTTCACTGTGTCTGAATCAGTTTTGCAAACAAAGGTTCATGTGGACTGCCTGCTTTTCTTCTTGGAGTCTGGAATTTTGTACATGCTGGGGAGAGGCTGCCTATGTGACCAGCCCCTGACAAAAGTGTTGGCTGAGGAGTCTCAAATGGCCTTCCCCGGGAGGTGGTTTGTCATAACTCACGCTGGGAGAATTCAGGAGGTCCTGTGGGATTCCGCTGGGAGAGGACCCTTAGATGCTTGCACCCAGTTTCCTATGGGCTTTGCTTGTGCGTTTTTCCCTCTACTGATTTTGCTCGTTATCCTTGGCTGTAATAAATCATAGCTGTGAGCATGACTGCATGCCCAGGACTCACTCCTGTAGTCCTCCTAGCATATCACTAAACCTAGGGTAATCCTGGGGACCCCGACGCACCCTTCCTCCTTCCTTGGTTTCTCTTATTTCTCTTCAACAATGCCGTGATTATCCTCGCATCTTTATTCATCACTATGACTCTCATAAATCTTGAGGTTTTTTTTTTTTTTTTTTTTTTTTTACATTTCTTTTAAGGCATACTGTATTTTTCACAAAGAAACAAAGATTTATTACTGGATACAAAAAATGTGATAGGAAAACAAAACTAAATTAGGATGAGGATTCTGAGCAACCAGCCAGGCTCACTCACTAGCTAAGTCATTCTTCCCACATACAGTAGTCCCCCCTTATCCATGGGGGTTACATTTCAAAGCTCCTAATAGATGCCAGAAACTGCAGATAGTACTAAACCCTAGGTAATACCGTGTTTTCTTCTATACAAAATCTTGAGGTTTTAATGGGCATCTCATTGCACTTTTGGATACATCTGTGACTGTGCGTGTTCGTCCTCAGCACCGGCCTCACCATCCTAAACTCTTTCCAGGCAGGATCGTGCAGCCTGCAAACTACATTTCCAGACTCCTTTGCCCATGGGCTCGGTTAGAGTCCGCCAGTGCAAGGCTCGGCCTGAGGGCTGGAGGGAGAGGAGGAGTGTCCTGCTCTGCAGCCTCCAGGGGCCCTGCAGAGCACAGGTGTGGAGTTTTGACGGCAGCTTTGAGCATCCTCCTGAGATGCACTTGTATCAGGGCCCTTGCATCTTGCCTGTGAAGACTGGAAACCTCTGATTCCCGTGTCACACCTCTTCCTACTTAAAGTATCCAGCTGTTTCCTTTTCTTGATCAGACCCTCACTGAATATAATTCCACTTTGGGTCTTCCCAGAAGTTTACATGTTCTATTGCTTCATTTATTTAGGTATTTTTTATATCCCATGGTCCACAGCAGCTCTCACGATAACTGCTGTGGTCTGAAGGTTTGGGTCCCCCCCAGATTCATATGTTGAAGCCTAATCCCCGATATGATGGTATTAGGGGTGGGGTCTTTGTGGGGTGATCAGGTCATGAGGGCGGAGTCCTCATCAGTGGGATAAGAGGTCCCAGGGAGCTCCCTAGCCCTTCCACCATGTGAGGACACAGTCAGAAAGTGCTGTCTCTGAACCAGGAAGCGGGTTCTCTCCAGACACCAGATCTGCCAGCACCTTGATCTTAGACTTCCAGCCTCCGGGACTGTGAGAAGTAAGTCTTTGCGCTTATAAGCCACCCAGTGTATGGTATTGTTATAGCGCCTTGAACAGACTAAGAAAGTAACACGCTCTTATGTTAGTTTTTTCTCCTTTCTTGTCTCACTCTCCTTCTCTTATTCCTGTTTTTTGGGATCATCTTCCCCAAGAAGCCGCTTATGCCTAAATCTTTGTCTCCGCTTGGTGGAAACCAAACTAAGATGTGCATCAACTCAGGAGTCATAATAACCACACCTACCATGTTTGGGGCAGGTACTGCACACTAGACATTGTAGTTACGCTGGACAAACACCATCTCCTTTAATCCTCCTGGAATTCCCATGACATAGTGCCGCTATCCTGTCTATTTCACGAACTTGCTTAAGGTCAGAAACCAAGGAAGAGGCAGAGCCTGGGTTCTAACCCAGGACTACTGACCTCAAATCTGTGACTTTGCCTCCCACCCCCACCCCACAGCCCTGATGTCAAAGTCTGGATTCTTCCACGAGTGTGTTGTGCATCCCTGTCTGTGTCATTTTCAGGCTAACTCATCAGATTGAATTGGACGATCTCAAAATCTCTTTCCAGCATTGGCAGACTACAGCCCTGTGACTCTAGGATACAGATCCCCCACCCCCACCCCAAGTGTCCTTACCCCAGTGGTTTGCACAGACCCAAAGCCACAGTTCCAACTCTGATTCCTTGCAGATAGCCTATGCCTTGGCTGCCCACTGACAAAGGCCAGAGCTGAAGTCTGAAAATCCACAATCCGTGCAGAAAGATGGAATGAGCCTGGGAAGAGGGAGTGAGCTCCCTCCATGAGGCCCAGGGGCACCAGGAGCCTCTTAATGGTCCAGCTCCCACAAGGGATAGCTTTATGCTTTCCTGCAGAGGGGCAGACTTGCAGCATGCATAAATTAAGCGCAGTTCAGCATTTATTGCCATGCAAGCCTTGGGAATGCTGTTTTATATGTCTCTGTTTGCATGGCTTTAGCATCGTATAGGCTGAAATTAAGTCCATGAGACGGGCTGCACATAGCAGAGCCAAGAATTTCCTGGGAAAAGGCTAGGTCTGACTCTGGCAGCCGCTGTGTTCAGTGATAAAACCCTCTCAGACGGTCTCACATAGCCAGGGGCATCCAAGGGTATTGTATTCTTTGGCCCCTGAGGGCTATTTCTCTTTTCCAGAAAACTGGGTGTGGAGTGTGGGCTAGGAGTCAAGGTTGATCACAGATGGGGTCCGCATTGGATCATGTGATCGATGAGGCTGAGGAGCCCCAAACAGGCCAGCTATCTCCCCGTCCCAGGGCGCCAGAGCCATGAGGCCCAAGCCTGGGCTGGCTCCCCTGTCCAGACACCAGACTACTGCCAGCAAGGACAGTTACCTGAGCTCCCCATGTCCTTATTTCTGCCATAAGTTGTGTATGTCCTTCAAGAACTTTCTAATATGTTATCCTATTTGAGGCTCCCCAGAGCCCTGGGAAGTAGGCTAGGTGGTGTTATTAAACATGCTAATAATCACAGTGGTCATGACAACACTTACTGAGCAAACTCTGTGCCAGCCCCCTTGGAAGCACTTCATGCCTGTGATTGCATTGCTTCACCAACGAGGCCCAGAGGAGAATGAAATGACTAAGGGCAGAGACATTCCCTGAGCAGCTAGTACGTGTCAGCCACTCTCTTCCCCAGAAGTTTTGCAAAGCTTGCAGCTTGCCAAACGTATTGTGTTAATCTCCAACACTTTGCTTAGGCCCTTCCATTTGTCCAGGATTTTCTATTCATCCTTCAAAACCCAGCTTAGGAGGTGTTTCCTTCTGCCAGCCTCTCAGATCTCCCTGCATCGTTCATTCAACAAGCATTTATTGGGAAGAGTTGACACAAGTAAAAAACTCTTACCTGCACATGAGCTTAGTTTAGTGGTTGCTAACTATCATCCGCCTCCCTCTTCAGAACTATTCCTCTCCCTGCTTTGGGACAAAGAGGCTCCTTTACCCTCAGCCTTACAGTTGGGTTTAGCCAATGGGTGACATCAGCAAGGGACCTGAAGGCAGGGTGGGAGCAGAGTGGGGTGGGTACTGGTTCCCCTAGCTTCCTCTTTGCATGGTATATTACCATGTCTTTTATTTTTTGTGTCCTGACACATTGACCTCTGCAAGGACTGCCCATCCTAGGGCTAGAGAATTCCTAGAGACTGTAGACAACTCACCAAGGAACATGCTTTTCACATGCAAACCAACTTATCCAGAGCCCACAGTCTCCAGCCACTTCCTCTATTGGACTCTCACTCTCCAGGTCACTATCCTCCTGCCCTAATGACCCAGGGCCAGGTACCAGGCAACCAGGGACAGCCCTACACACAAGAGCTCACATGACAATCAGCTGAAATTATTTAAACTAGGGAATCCTAAACCTGATTATCTTCCTTTGCCTGTTCCTTTCTGCAGAAACCACGATAAAGGCTCCTGCCCACAGTTTCCCCCTCTCCCTCTGCCTCCTGACGGGCCCTGGTGTTTCCACATGTGGTTCTCCATAGCGTGGTGTGCCCCCTCCTCTTGGGATCTGTGAATAACAAAATGTCTTTTCAGTGGCAGTCATCTCCTGATCTGTTGTCCTGTCCATACCTAAATAATTATAAAATTTATATTAAAACATGTGGTTGCTGTGGGCTGTCTGCTTGCCTCTGCTGGAGCCCCCTTAAACTCTTGTCTGCTGCCCCCCCCACCCCTATGCTCCTGTCTCTGTGTCCAGTGACCACCCCCTTTATTCCCCTTCAGGTCTAGAACAGTAACAGCTCCCTTCACTGTTAGCACTTGGGTTCTACATTTGTTGGTCACCCAAACCTTGTTTACACCTTTATAAGTACTCTTTGTATTAAAGTCTTCCCAGTTACACAGTTTGAAAGTGTTTGTTTCCTGTCAAAACCCTGTCTGGTGCATCAGGGACATGCCCATGAGGAGATAAGAGGAACACTCTCCTCTAAGTCTGTCCAAACCCCTTCACTTGTTTGTCTCCAAGTTTGCTTCCCACACAACTCTTGAGCTCCTTGAGCCTGAGCCTCTGCTTTACTCCTCTCAGCACCTTGTCCCACCAAAGCAAGAACCATCCTGTAGGGAGCTGAGACAAGAACACCAAAGACAAGCATTGGGACAGGGGATGACAACCTGGTGGCTGGTTCAGTAGAGTTGAAACAATAACACCAAAGACAAGCACTGGGATAGAGAGTAACCACTTGGTGGCTGGCTCAATGGAGGTGAGACGAGGACACGAAAGATAAGCACAGGATTGAAGGTGACAATTTGGCAGCTGGCTCAATGAAACTGAGAAAAGGACACCAAAGATAAGCACAGGATGGAGGGTGACAACTTGGTGGCTGGTTCAATGGAGTCAAGACAGGAACACCAAGACAAGTGCTAGGACAGAGGGTGACCACTTGGTGGCAAGTTCAGTGGAGTTTGACAAGGACACTGTTTTAGTCAGTTTTGTGTTGCTATAACAGAACAACCTGAAACTGAGTAATTTATAAAGAAGAGAGGTTTATTTGGCTTACAATTCTGGGACAGCTGCATCTGGCATGGGCCTCAGGCTGCTTCTACTCATGGTGGAAAATGGCAGAGAGCCAGCGAATACAAGTAGATCACATGGCAAGAGGAAGCAAGAGAGAGAGAGAAGGTGCCAGGGTCTTTTTAAGCAACGAGCTCTCGTGGGAACTAATAGAGCGAGAACTCACTCATTAATCCTCCTCCCCCAGGGACAGCATTAATCCATTCGTGAGGGATCCACCCCCATGACTCAATCAGTTTCCAACACTGCCACATTGGAGATCAAATTTCCGCATGAGTTTTGGAGGGGACATCACATCCAAACTCCATCAGACACCAAAGACAAGTTCTAGGATCGAGGATGACCACTTGGTGGCTGGTCCAATGGAGGGGTTGCAGGAGGAGTGAAAAGATGACTCCCAGCCTTCTAATTTCATCAATGGTGGTGTTAGGCAGAGAAGGGGGTTTGGGTGAGGAAGGAGGTGAGTTCATTTAGGGTGTATTGAGTTGTGGGGCCTGTGGTGTCCACATGGCCAGTGGGTCAGGGAAGAGTAAAAGCTTGGTGTGGAGAGAACTTCCAGGGACTATTCAGAGACAGATTGGGGTGGACCCAGGCAAGCCAGGTCCACATATGGAGGCAGGAGTGAGAGTCATCACTGGGGGGAGTAGGCAGAGAGCTAAGAGGAAAATATAGGGGGCGAGCCAAAGAAGCCAAGCAAGGCGGGTTCTGGCGGAGAAGTCCCGGGGACTTGGGCTCAGAAGGACTTTGGATTTGCTAACTGAAATGTCACAGGGGCCTGTGGTTTTTGTGGGGAGGTGGTGGTGTAGCAAGAAGTTAGAAAAAGACAAGAGTGGGAAGATGAAACCTGGTTGTTTGCAAGTGGGAAAACCAGATGTAGGCATGCACCTGCACAAAAACAGTCACAAGAAACAAAGACAGACAGGGAGCTCTGTCCCCACATTGGGCACCATTCAGTGGGACCAATGAGCTCCCCTCAGCTAGGGTGCCAATCAACAGAGACTACACCCAGGGCTCAACCGATGACCAAATGATACAAATCCAGCTGGGAGGAATAAACCCCTGGGAATGTACCTGTCAGGGCTCTTGAACCACTCTCTCTCTCTCGAGCCTGCTCCATCCTCTCTGGAATATATTCTCGCTTTGCTAAATAAAACTGTCCTTTGCTTTTCACCTGTGGCATGTCTCTTCCAGTTCTTTGTTCGAGACACCAGGAAGCTGGATTCAACAAATGGAACCCCTCAATTTCCCTTCACAGTAGTAGAGGTGAATTTGAACAGGTCAGGATAACAGTCAAAGGTGAGTGAGTCCTGACTTCAGTGTTCTCAGAAGACAGACCATGAGGACCTCTAGAAGGGAGACAACAGGGCCAGGAGGGGTGCTATGGGCTGAATTGTGTCCCCCAATTTCATGTGTTGAAGCCCTAATCCCCAATGTGACCATGTTTAGAGACAAGGCCTTTAAGGAGGTAACTAAGGTTAAGTGATCATCAGGGCGGGGCCCTAATCATGTAGGGCTGGTGTCCTTATAAGAAGAGGAATAGAGGTCAGAGTGGACTCTCTCTCCATGAACACACACTCAGGAAAGGGTAAATGAGGGCACGGTGAGAAGGTAGCCATCTGCAAGCCACAAAGAGAAACTTCACCAGAAACAACACTGTCACACCTTTGCCTCGGACTGCGAGCCTCCAGAACTGTGACAAAGGAAACTTCTGTTGTTTAAGCCACCCAGTCTGTGGCACTCCGCTGTGACTGCCCTAGCAGATAATGCACAGGCAAGGCCCTCTGGCCCACGTGGGGATGGTGGGGAGGACAGGAACGGCAGCAGAGACCTGAAGGGGCAGGCACAGTGCGTGAAGGGGCAGGAGCAGCATCCCAGGCAGAGGGAACCACGTGCTCAAAGCCACACACGGAGCAAGCACGGCTCACTGGGTAACTGAGGAAAGGCCAGTTGTAGGGCAGGATCTGCTTGCATGTGCATGTGTGTGCGTGCACGTGTGCGTGCCGTAGTTTTTCCTAATTTTTTCTTTCTTATTCGGCCCTGGATGCAGAGGGTTGAGGTGATTGTGTTCTCGTTTTCTGACTCCGCATCCCTCTCTGGCTGGGAAAGCTCCCTTTTCATTGATTTCTTCCCTTGTAGCCTCACATCCCGTTCCTCTCATAGGCAAACATTCCACAATTTTGATGTGCACCTTTTTATTGCAAAATGTGTGCTGCTATTTGTAGGAATACGTTTTTCATTTTTTGTAAGAGGCATTGAATTTGTATTGGGTCATGTGTCTCAGTTTCTCCCTCCTCCCAATGCCTTCCTCCATCCCTCTCTTCCTTCCTTCCTTCTTTCCTCCCTCCCTCCTTCCCTTCCTCCCTTCCTTCCTTCCCATCCCGTGTTTTTAGGATCCCCCATGTTGCTATGCAGAGGTGGAACCTGTCACTTCTAATTGCTACCTCATGCCCAAGGGCATTGCATTCCCCTCCACTACGCCAGTGACGGACACGGACACCCGGGCTGCCTTCCTCTCCCTGTCCTAGGATGGTAACTTACAGAGCATCTGATGAAGAGGGGAGGAAGACAGGAGGCCAGGACCCCCAGGATGGGAAGATTCTGGCTCAGGACAATAGAGAAGACGGAGGTTGTACGACTTCGTGTGACTTTCTGCAGGGAGAACGTGAGTGGATGGATTTGCCCAGTGTTGGGAATGGCCTAGACCCACACAGTGACAGGGAAGGAAGCAAATGCTGGCACCTTCCAGAACACACTTCCATTTCATCTGTGAGCAGGAGGGGCCGAACTGAGACTGCCAGTTGCTCTGGCACCCTTTCAACAGATTCTCTTTAAATGCTTGCTAAATGCCTATTTGGTGGGGTGCACAGAGGAACTTATTTTTATTAATAAGAATTGCATGCCTCTCCATGTTCAAAATAAGAGATTTATTATGTGCATTTATTATAGGTGATTTTCCAAACCAGACAGCATCTTGGGAGGCGTATTAAAGAGTTTAAAATGTAGATAATAAAATAAAGCCCTCATCTGGGGTGAGCAGCCCTACATAATACTCATTCTGTTCCTGAATCTCATCTGGCTGGGTCTGCAACTTCACCTTCCCTCTTGTTGGCTGGAGCCAAGCTGATGCAGCTTGTAGAGCCTGGTACAGAAATACCCAGCAGAGGCGGGTCATCTTGGAGAGAAGCGTGGTTTAAATTCCACTCCAAGCAGTGCCCACGTTAGCAGGGCCAGGGCTCAAGTTCCCATTTTGCCAGCTCTGTAAGCATCAAGGGTGGAGACCTGCACTAACCGGCCCTGGATTTCTGATTAATGCCAGTGATGTTTTCATGCCCTTCTTGGTTGGTGCCTGAGGAAGATGCCTGTCTGGCCCCACTTAGTACACTGCTAGAGGCAGCTACTGTCATTCGCATTTTATAGCAGAGGGGACAGAGACTCAATGCTAAGGAACTTGCTGAAAGCCACAAGACTAATGAGCAGTGCAGCTGGGATTTGAACTCAGCTGATCCCAGAGCCCCGCTGTTGCACCAGGCCTCATGGTGTGTGAGCCATGTCTTTTATTTTCTGTCTTCTGATGATTTGGCCTCTGGGAGCTTGCAGACCTTGGAGGGACTGCCTTTCCCAGGGCCAGCCAAGTCCGAGAGACAGTGAACTACTTCCGTAAGTATGCCTGTCCCCGCAAACCAGCAGATCCACACCGTAGCCACGCCCCATCCACCTCCTCTGTGGGGCTCCCACACTCGGGGCCATGATCCTCCCTGTCCCCCTAATCACTCCAGGGACAGGTACCAGACAGTCAGGGACAGCCACTGTGTCCCAGAGCCCACTGAAATGATTCTGACTACCCAGTCCTTAGCCTGCTTACCCTGCCTCCCTGTTCCTTCCCATGGAGACCACAGTAAAGCCCTGGACCGTGTCGTCACCATCTCCTGACTGACCCTGGTGCTTCCGCGCATGGCCTGCACAGAGCACCAAGCCACCTGTTTTTAATGATCTGTGAGATAAAAATGTTTTATTCATGACAATCACTTCCATGTCTGCCTGTCTCACTATTCCTCATTTTCAAAAAATCTCAGTACCCTTAAAACACGTGGGTCCCCTACCATCAATCGCCTGCTGGAACCAGGTGCTCGGCTCGGGCTTTCCCCTCCCCACTTTTTTCTTCCAGGCACAGTTGCACACAGTAAAGTGCCACACGTGTTATTTTCATCAGTCCTAGCACCTTACATCGTCCCCATTTTACCCACAAGGAAACTGAACAGCAGGGAGGCTAAGTAACTTGGTGCAGACACAGAATATATCAACAGTAGAGGAGGAGCTGAGTCAATGTCCTGTCAATTCCCCGGAATCGCTAACGCCAGGAGAGGGACACATCCCCCCACGGCATACCGTGTGCCTGCTCAGTGCACCTGATTGAGTTCTCTCTAAATTCCACCTGAAACACTGACTCTTCATTCATTCCCTCTGTGCTCATCACTGTCACTGACTCTGTGCCAGGCCTGGCGGGAGGCACTTGGGCAATAGAGGAATGACTCAAATGTCTTCCTCATTGACAGACAACTGTATAAGGACAATGTGGTGTATGTACACTGTGGAGTACTGCTCTGCCATAAAAAAGAGTGAAATCCTACCATTTGCAGCAACATGGATGGACTTAGAGAAAATTATGTTAAGTGAAATAAGTCAGGCACAGAAAGAGAAATACCACATGTCCCCACTCATAAGTGGCAGCTAAAATAATAAACAAATAAATATAAAAAAAGAGAAAGATACAATAATCACAATAATTAGTTGAACTTTCAAAAGTAAAGAACAGGATTGAGGCCACCAGATGTGGGAAAGGGGGATGGGGAGGGGGGCTTATGGAGGAATTGGTAAAAGGCCACAAAAATGACTACATTGCATACTGTTGAATAGACTAATTATACTGATGTGACCATTGCACATTGCACACAGGTATTGATATTCAACACTGCAGTCCATAGATATGTACAATTCATTGTGTTTCAATTTTTTAAAAATGTGATTCCTATCCCCAATGTCCTCCAGGCAAGGCAGGGCACACAGAACAGTGATCAATCACAGGGGATCACAGTGATCAGTGGAATTGCCACCGGTGTCGGGGGAGGCACAGATGCCAGGGGCCCCCCAGACCCCACGACGGAGGGAATGAGCCCCTGGCTGGGCCCCACCAGCGCCCTTCTGGTCAGAGCTTCCTTGTCCTCTCTTGTTAAAACAAATGGGGCATTTCAGCATCTGTTACGACCTGGAAGGCAGGAACCCAGTTCCTCTGCCCTCAGCTCTTTCCCTCTGGTCCCACACTCCTCCGCTGTTCTTCCTCTCTGGCCCCGGGGGCTTTGTGGCACTATGATCTTTCTCAACCCTTCCTTTCTCTGCCTCAGGTCCACTGGTCAGTGGCTGGGCCTGGCAGTCAGGTCTTCTCCAGGGAGCTCTGGAAAGAGACCCCAAGATGTGGAGAGAGCGTTGGGACATCTCCACTTCACAGACGAAGAAACAGACTCACCATGGTCACACATCCTGCAAGTCTCCACGAAGGGTTCAAATCCACAGCGTCCTGCTGTTGTTCCATGCAGGAGATGGTGCCTGGTTCTGATTTCTGGGAAGCCGAGGCCCTTCTGGTCTCCCTGCCATGTTGCCTGCACTTAAACCATTCTTGCAAATGACGGCTCACACATTAGTTACGAGCATGTGCAGTCTAGCATTCTAAGTCATCACAAAATACCGGAAACAACCTCCTGTCCAGCTGTGGGGGAATGCTTAGAAAAGGTTCTGCCTTGGCGTACAATGGAATACACTGCTGCTTTGACAAACGCCACACCAGAGTATTAACTAATGCACAGAGTTTTCCAGTGTAATAATTGAGTTCAAAAGAGCTTGCAAAGTGTAATATGCATTATAATCCCATGTGGTTCAACATTTGGAAATGTGTGCAACTGCGTGTATGGACTGGGATTCAGATGACCTTAATTTTCTCTGAACTGATCTGTGATATTCTCTATTTCTATAACAACAGGTATTACATAAAACAAAAACATTTTTATTACATATGACCCCTCCCGGCTTTCTGCCAAGTCTGCATTCTTAGGCATAGAGATTGTCCTGGAAGGAGAGAGGTCTTAGGAATAAATGTGCCTGTCCCAGAGGCTGGGATCGGCTTGTTTGCCCTCTGCCCTCACGACGATGCCTTCCAGTCCCAAGGTTGGCCTGAGGACCCTGCACGACCCCTTTGCATCACGGCTTCCACAGGAGAGGGTTTATCTGCAAAAAAGAAATGACAGTCTCCACTGCCTGCCTTTGGGAATTGAGGGGATTTGTGCACATAAAGGACCCAGGCTGAGGCCTGGCGCGTGGTAAGTGCTTTCTCATCTTTACTCTAATTTGTGGGGTTTTTCCCAAATCGTCCCTGGGCCTCTCCCCTTCCTCTTCCTTGTTTCTTCTCACTGTCTTTTCTCACCCCTTCGTCTCTAGTCCTTACTCCCACAATCCCTCTGTCTTTCCATTGTCTGGGCAGGAAGGGAGCAGCCCCTGTGGTCAAGACCCCAACGCAGGCCACGTCTCCCTAGTGCTCTTTTCCAACGGTCTTATCTCACGGTCGCCTCATGAGCCTCCGGTGACATAGATGGCATCCTGCCCTTTTCACAGAGAAAGGAACTGAGGCCCTGCACGACGAGCTGTCTGTTCAAATCTGTTTGGGGCATCTGTCTCACGTCCCCAGTGATCCGTAGGCACCGTGTGAGGCCTTCCATGCTGAGCACAGCTGGGGCACACAGTAGGTGCTGACTGCTGCTCTGCTGGTCCCGAGGTGTGTAGCTTCCAGTCCTCGTGAAACCAAAAGCAGACAGGGTCACGGGACAGTGAGGGGGACCCAGTGGATGGCAGTGAACAGGTTTTGTCCTGGTGTAGACAGAGGTTGGTTTCAGACAGAGGCCTCCTACCTTCTGCTCGGGCGGCCTCAAGCCAGTCAATAACTCCTCCAAGCCCACTTCCCTCCTCTGTAAACCAGGATAACAACAGTCCCCACAGCCCACAGGCTGTTGTGATGATTCAGTGAGAAACATATAGAAACACCTAACAGGAGAGTTGGGTGGCCCGTGGGTGTCCAGGACAGGCGGGCAGTGGGGTGCAGCCGGGTGCTCTGGACTGGAGGCTGGGGCCAGGGCCGGTGTACCTGTGCCTAGAAGCCTCAGCGCCCTTGCCTGGGGCGATGACCCCGTCCCTGGACTTTCCCTCCTGATGCTCTGGGCTCCACTGGGGGAGGCCATGGCTCTCCTTGGGGCTGGGGGTTTCACAGCAAATTCATTTCCAGTCACCAGACCATCAGCCACCCCCTCTCTTGCCAGGACCCATGAAAACCCAGCGGCATTTTCCCTGTGCTCTTGATGAACCAATAACCTGGAAAATTTGAAAATAAAATGTCTACGGCCCCACAGTCTACTAAGGCTGCATGGCTTTGCAGACATTATAAAACATCAAATTAGATGGAAAATTGCCCGGGGTCCCTGTAAGCAAAAATTACTCTTTTTTATAGGGGGAAAAATGACCCTTATAATTGCAACAAACAGTTTTGGGCTCTTCCTTTTATTAGCCGCTCACATGGCAAACAGCACTGCTCATTCCACGGTCCTGGCCCAGCCAGGGTTTTACAACATCTTACTTTGCACATTTTCACAGCTCTGTAACATGAAAACGAGGCTCTGCCCGTGTCTTTGGTTTCTGTTAAAAGGGGACTTTTTGCTTCCCCCCAAAATTTAGCCTCCTGGCTGGTGCTGTCTGGACCCAGGCTGGTATGGGAGGTGGAAAGAATGCTGAGTGGAGAGTTGAACGACCGAGCTGCTGTGTGACTTCAGGCTGGTGGCTTAACCTCTCTCGGCTGCACTTTCTTCCTCCATGAAAGAAGAAGGTTGGATTGGGCCAGGGATGGCACACTCAATGCCTGTAGGTGCCAGCGAGCTGAGGTCAATGTGTGATGACCCTGTGCAAAGTACCCCACCCCCCACCCCCCAGGTCAAGCCAGGACCTGTGCCCGCCTACTACTGTACATGTTCCAACATTAAAACTTTAAAATATTTTTTTCCTGCTCCAGAACCTCACAAGAGTATTTTGGGAACAAGGCAAAGATGGAAGATACCATTGGCTCATGCTCAGTGCTCCTCACCTGGGGGACATTTGGAAATGTCTGGAGATATTTTTCGTTGTTATGGCTGGGTGGTCGTCCAGCGATGCTCTGGCATCTGGTGGGTGGATCAGGGATGCTGCTAAACATCCCACAATGCACAGAACAGCTGCTAACGAAGGATTAACCAGCTCCAAACATTCACAGTGCTGAGACTGAGACGCCCTGCACTGGGGGAGGGATGGATGGGATTTGGGAGGCAAGACTGGCTGACCTCTGGTTGGTCCCCACCAAGGGCCTGACTCCCCTGTGATGCAGAGCAGTGCCCACAGGACCTTAGAGCACTGGCTGTCACCCCTGTGAGTCACCCAGCCCTGCAGCCAGAGCACAGACTCCACACTCCATGAGTGCCTGTGGCCTTCATCAGGGGCAGGAGAACTTCAGATGCCTGTCCCCAAGCCCCAGGTGGGCCCTGAAGAGAAGGGTGGGTTTGTCAAGGATTGAGGATCAAGTGACAGAGCACTGGAGACTAAGACAGGCCTGGGCGTCCACGAGGTGATTAGTGAAGACCTGCCTCTATCCCTCCCTGGTTTCGACACTGTGAGAAACAACTTTCTCGTGTTTAACCAGAAACAATAATCCACATTCACCTTCTCACATTTTCATTTTCTTCTTGCTGATAAAAGGAAATAATTGACCTTTTAAAAAGTCAAAAGTGGAACCTAAAGAAACGGAGTGGAGTGGAGGCCTGGGCATCTGGGGTCTTGACCTTGGACCCTGCCAGGTGCGAACCAGCTGTGCGCATCTGCATAAGTCCACCCTGCGCTCTGACCCTCTGTTTTCCAGTCTGTAAAATGGGGCACGTGGACACAAGTTCCTCCATCCCTGCAGCTCCAGTGGCTTAGGTCCCCTCCTGAAGCTGAGTGTGAATCCAGGCCCGGGTGGACGGCATCCCTGGGACATCCCTGGTACCACTCGGGGCTGCCTTTCTCAGGTCATGTGAATTACAGATTTGTGACTTTGCACTTTTGGAAGGCCCCCTAAGGGTCGCCCTGCAACTCAAGTGCAGAAACGACCTCTACTTTCTTCCCAAGAGGTGAGGTCTTGTCTCTTCTTGACCCCTCCTGAGACGGGGAGCTCACCCCCATGCCCAGGCCAGCCAGTTCCATTACCGGACAGCTCAGACTGGTGGAAGACCCTTTGGAGCGAGTCAAATTCTGCTCCTTGTGACTTCCACATGTGCTCATAATTCTGCAACTAGAACAAAGCAAATAATCACCCCCAACCCCCAAATGAAGTGAGGCACACAGCCACAGAGAGCTCTCGTGTATTCTACTCACCTGATTCCTCCCAGTTTTAAGCTGAACCCCAGATCCTTCGTCTGACCAAAGGAGCAGCTGAGTATTTGGGTATGTATGGGGGGGGTTTCTCCTCTTGGCACATCAGCATGTAAATGTTCACCCTGGGTTGGGGTGCCTGCTGGGATAGGTGCCTCCAGCAGTATCCAGTGGGTATCACCTCCCTTATTCTGGCCACTCTGTTCCTATTGATGTGACCCTTCTTGGAGCTAGCTTTCGTGGCAGTAACATGCAGTGCATTTACAATGATATTGGCAAGGCCCCATGGATTATTTATTAAGTGGGAATAAAACAAGTTTTTTATGGTCTTGAATCATATTGGTGGCTAATGATACAGAATTTCATGGGGACACACTGAAGGAAAGACGTGATTTAGGGGCATGGTGGTAGCTTCTACTCTGCTCACCCAGGTCACTACCTTATAAGATCCAGGAATCCTCTCCATCGTCTGCTGTCCCTCTACTGACTGATCGGGTCTGTCGGCTTCACCGCCCCCCTGCCTGTCACCCCTCTCCAGCCCCCCGCCTCTGCCCAGAGCAGCCCCATGGCCTCTCACCTAGGCCAGCACAGCAGCGTCTTGGAGGTCTCCCTGCCTCCAGCCCTGCCCTGGCCTTTCCACCCTCTGCAGAGCAGTCAGAGCAACCTTTCTAGAACGCAAGAGTGCTCACTTATCTCTCTTCTTCAAACTCTTCCTTGGCCCCCCATGCCCTGTAGGATGAGGGCCGAGCTCTTTAACACTGAAGGCCCTTTGCCAAGGGGCCCGCCACCTCCTTTTCTCTCTTGGGTTCCCGGGACCCTCACCTTCCTGGCTCCCTGCGGAGCGCTGTGCACCTGACGATCCTGTGACTGCTGGACTCTCCGCTTCCTGTGCCTGAACACCCATCCCACCTGGGCAGACTCCTACTGATTTCAAACCCCAGCTTCTATATTGCCTCCTCTTGGGAGCCTTCCTGAGGTTGAGACGCTATGACAGGTACTTCTGAGCCCCACGGCGGTGCGGTCAGGACACCCGACTCTTGGTCATTTTGTGCTCTGCTTTAGTTAAGATTAGCAATGCTAGGAGCTCCCATTTGCCCTGCCCAGGATGAACTCATTTCATACTAATCCAAACCCTGTCACTCATTCATTTACTTCATCGACAAATATTAATTGAACACCTGCAATGAGTGACATACTCTAATAGACACTGGGGACACAGCAGTGAACGAACAGACAACAGTCCCTGTCCCCACAGAGCTGACATTCGGGGGTAGGGGCAGCCATTGGATGAAATGAACAATGAAATATGTACCTACTGTACCTACACCTAATCAGAAGCTTCAGTTGCCAATGGTCAAGAGCAGTCTAAACATATTAAGGAAAATCCCAGAAATAAACAATGCATGTCTTAAATTGCGCACCATTCTGAGCAGGGAGGCAAAATCTCACACCGCCCCACTCTGTCCTGCCCAGGACGTGAATCTTCCCTTTCTCCAGCGTACCCACCCACACCGTATATACTACCTGCCCGTTAGTCACTTAGTAGCCGTCCGGGTCATCAGGTCACCACCACAGGATGAAGGGTGAGTGCAGACCAACAGGGTGCTTTGAGAGACAGAGAGAGACCACATTCACCTAACTCGTGCTGCAGTGTATTGTTATAATTGTTCTATTCTATTATTAGTTACTGTTGTTAATCTCTTACCGTGACTAATTTATAAGTTAAACTTTATCATAGTTACGTATGTATAGAAAACACATGGTATATATGGGGTTTGGTACTATCTGCGGTTTCAAGCATCCACGGGGGTCTTGGAATGCCTCCCCGAGGATGAGGAGGGACTGCTGCAGAAAAGAGTGAAGTCAGGAGAGGAGGTGGCGGGGTGGGGGTGAGAGCTGCAGGCTGAAACTGCAGGCCAGGGCAGCCAGGCGAGCTTCCACCTGGGGCAGCGCACTCCTGGTGTGGGCTGGCGCATTCCAGGACCACACAGGCGGCAGCAGAATGGGCTGGGGACAGAGGTAGGCAGAGATAAGGTCTGAGAGGGGGTAGCCCAGATCTTGTTGCGTTTGGGGGATCATATCTGGGAGTTCAGCTTCTACTCCAAGTGGGGTGGAAAATTATTGGGGGACGGTGAGCAGAGGACTGGTGCGGTCTGACTGCAGAGGGGTTCAGCAGGACCGCTCTGGCTGCCGTGTATTGAAGAGACTGTTGCCGGGCAAGGGCTGGGGCAGGGCGACCAGGGAGACATGCTTGTGGCTTGGTCCAGGATGGGAGTGGTGAGGAGGGGCTGGGTTCATGAGGACCTGCTGCAGCTAGGAGGTCACTTTACTTTTAGCCCAGTTTTAATGATGAAGAAATGGAGACATGGAAATGTTGAGAAATTTGCCCGAGGTCACATAGCTGAAAGGGGCTGGGGTGCCCATACTGCCCACACACTGGTCCCCCTCCAGTCATGGGTTTCCTAGGAATTGGGCATGTCTGACTGAAGCTGTGTCTCGCCCTGAGCACATTGGGTCCTGGCACTCAATAAGGACTCAGTGGCAATACATGAGGATTTCACTGCATCCAACCGGGAGCCGGCTCGGCACGGCCCTGGGTCATTCTAGTCAGTGGCCACTAGAGGGCAGCAGTGCTTTTCCCTCTGCTAGAACTTCTCTGCCACCGCGTGAGCAGTCAGCCGCGCTGGTCCCATGTCACAGAGGGCCACTGCAACTTAGGGAGGGAAGGACAAGACTGAGTACCCCTCTACCAACCACTTCCCGCCCCTCTGCAACAGCGAAGTCAGAAGAAAGGAACACACTTGAGGATGAGGACCCGGGACGGAGCTGGACAGGACAGCAGGACTCACAACACTATCTCCTTTCCTGACCGAGGAGAGGAAAGGGACTTGCCGAGGTCGCAGAAGGACTTGTGCTAGTGCTGTTGCTCAGTGCAGTTCTCTGAGAACTGCTCCAGCCCTTCTCCCCTCTCCTGTGACCCCAGGGATTTCCGTCAGCACAGCTGACACCAGGAGACTGTGGGGGTGGGGGTGGGGTCCTGCGGGGTGCACCCAGCCAGTTCAGATTAGTGTCTTGAGAACTAGTCCCTCTGGCAGCCGCGTGGGAGCTTGGGCTGCAGGCGCCAGTTCGCAGCCAGGGAGGGGCCCAGCTGAAGCAGCTTGCTGGCCAGGTCTTGATCTGTATTTTATGCACAGACTAAGTAACTGCAAAAGGCCAACAATGTCAAGTTTCTCGGCTTCTGTTACTGGTGGCATTAATGAGCAGGGACTGATTTTTAGACATCTACGTACCATTGCAACTTGACCTTTGAGCATTTCAATCACTTCAGAAATGCGCATAGAAAGGTCACGCTGACACTTCTTTCAGAAATCCCTACATAAATATTTCTAGCTGAGAACCTCATTTGCATGTGTGAATCTGTTCATAATTAATTAAGTTTGGCGGGGCATCGGCGAGAGCTTCAGCTGGCTCTGGCATTTCCTGTAGATGGCCGGCATGTCCAGGCCAAGCTTTTGGTCTCCTCTGGGCTGCGCTCCATTTCTCCTGATTCGTTTCATGAGAGGTGAGTCCTGTGACAGCCCTGCTCACACCCGTGACCAGCCCTGCCCTTCCCTGCCACCGTGCTGCACCCTAGCAGCAGCCGTTACTCAGATTGACTGATGTGCTTTGGTGATTGACATGCGCCAGCCTCTTCTCCGTGTGCAGTACCTCGCTCCCACTACTCTCCACACAAGTCTACTTGGTAGGTATTGTTAACCCCATTTTACAGATGTGGAAACTGAGGCCAAGAGAGGCTTGTAAGGGATAGAATTAGGATTCAAACACAGGCACTCTGCTTGAGTGCCTGCTTCTTCACCTGGATGCTGTCCTGTGTCCTGCATGAAGCCATCTGACAGCGTGCTGGACGCCTGGGTGGATCATGCCACCAGCCTCTGCTGCAGCCTGTCTCTTTCCCCTGATGCCCTTCCTGCCCCTGCTCTTAGTCTGGCATCTCCACATGCGTTCTTGCACTCTCCACTCTGGGAAGTCTTCCTTTTCCACTGGCAACTGTGGGGAACCCTCAGTGCGTACCTGTGGCTCATCCGGCAGAGAAGAAGGTTGTTTTTCATCGCTGCTTGCTGCTGAGTGTCCCCTTTGCTTTTGCCCACAGGCCGGCCTGCCCTGTGTCTCTGCCAGGCCCCGTGCATGTCCTCTGGTTTGCCTGCCACCCCGTCCCCTATAAAACACCAGTGCACAATCGATGGGTTTATCCCATGTGCTTTTGTTGACCAGAGGAATAACCAGTAGGTTGGGTTGAGTTCAAGGTCAAAACCAGCCCCACTTTGTGTAGCAGGGTGAGCAGCCAGGACATTTCCCGGGGAACCCTATTAAGTATCCCTAACCCCAGCCTAGGGTGGTAGTATTTAACCACCTCACTTCCAAACCATGGAACATAAGGGCGCTTTGTAAAATGTTATTCAAAAACATACAAGCGTGAGAGAAGAGAGTGATTAATTCTACAACCGAGAGTTCAAGGGTGCCTGTGGGAAGAGCCGTACGTGACCTTAAGACAGAGGAGCTGGTCCAAGGCCAGTGTCCTCCAGGCTACCTGTGCGCCCAGCTGAGTTCTTCACCTTCTGAAGCCTAATTTTGTCATCTTTAAGATGGGAGGAATCCGCTTTGTTCTGAATGCATCTCAGGGTTGTTTTGAAACACAAAATGGGACGTGGGCCCACGGTCTGCCTGTGATCTGTTAACCACAGAGCTTTAGAGAAAAAAACAGAGGAGCAGCAGGAGGCCTGGCTCGCAGGTCTGGGGCTGGACCGGGGAGAAATGGGCTGCCCCTTCTTCCGAGCCCTCAGCCATGTCCCGCTCCGAAGGGAACACTTATTCCTGGCCTGGACTCCATGGAGGAAGCACTGCCTGTGGCCAGAGATAAGCGGGGGCCATAAATCCATTTACTGAGACCTGGGACTGCAGTTCTCTTGGAAGCCATGTGTGGCTTTATGGCACTGGGCTCCACCCCCAAAGCCAGGCTGCGGTGGGTGAGGTGAGTCTGAGCCAGATGCGGGGAGGCTTATCAGCACTTTCAGGAGGCCTGCCGCCCCGATAAGAGGGAAACCACAACCCCTCACTGTTCACAACACCGCAGGGGCCTGTGGGGGGAGCCATGAAGGGCCAGGGAGAGACAGACAGACAAGCCAACAGGAGTCAAGGGCGTCCCGTCCCTGGTGGCCCATAACCCTCTGCAGTGATTTGCCTCAGAATAGGGTTTTCAATTTGTCACCAGATAATTTCCAGCATGAAGTTTTGGGTCTATGGCTCCAGATAGAATTTCTAGCATCAAAACTGTGCTCCCAAATTAATTTTCTTTGCTAGATAAGTGTCTTAACCATGATGTTATGACTACCAGAAAATAAGCTGCTGCATTTGACTAATTTTGCAGGAATGATCATTGTCTTTCCCCTTCTAATCAAAAGAATGTGATTTTTTTCCTTATAAAATATGTTGCTCCTGGGTGTGAACTTACTGAATCGTTTCAGACCTTTCTGTTTGACACTGAACAGAGGAGAGACGGGCTGGGAGGGAGGAAGGAGTGAGGTGCTGGGGGCCTGGGAAGTCTAAGAGGCAGAGTCTCGGACCCCTGGAGCCACAGGGGTGGGACTCGGAGGGACTGGTCTACAGATATGGGTTTGTGAAGTGGGGAGGGGTGAAAGAAGGGGGACAGGGAGGTGACTTGTCTGGTGGGGACAGCCAGCTGAGTTCATGGGCAGGAGTGGAAAATTCTCACAACTGGCCACTGATGTCGCTACCATGACGGGAACATACAGAGTAAAACTCCATGTGGAACAGTGAAGCACAGAGGGCCGGAGGGTTTGCGGGAATGCCCAAACCAGCAAGGACGGTGGGGACGTCATTTCTAGGCCTGAGACCTTGAGCCATTTTTTCCCCTTTTGCCAGAGAGCAGGTGGGATTAGCAGGCTGTAACTCGTGTCTGCTGCAGTTAGTGAAGCACTGTGAAGATGTCATCAGACAATGTCCTTCCCTCAGGGTGACAAGAGGTTCCTCCACTCTGGTGTCTTCTTCTGGCACCTGGTGTAGATCAGCCTAAGACACCTGCTGCGGCCCAGCAGGTGAGGGTATGGCCTGGCTAGCTGGGGAGGACTTGGGGCTGGGGGGTTGTTGACCAGCCCAGAGCACCTGGTGTGGGGAAGGGGAAGGGACAGGGGAGAGCAACAGTGTGGCCCCGGCCAGGGTCTCTACCTCTTGGAGCCTCTTGAGCAATCGCCTGACCTCCTGCCCTGCCCTTGAACTCCCGCAGGCACAGGGCCAGCTCTGAAAGTCCTCCGAAGGAATCTTGTCAGGGAATTCCTCCATACGCAGAAAGAGCAGCGGGCCCAGGGTCTGGAAGGCTGGGTTGGGCACTGGTCCCACCGCTTCACGGCCACACCACCTTTAGCAAATTAGTGAACCTCTCTGACTATCATCCCCGACCCCCGACCCCAAACTCTCTCTGGCTTTGTTTTAAATGACACTGAAGTTCAGCTATGCTCTTTGCAGGAAGATGTGGTAATTTATGTTAGATTGAATAATTGTGCCATTAATTGGAAATTGATTTTAGTTATTCCAATGAATCAAATTGTTATTTTAACATTTTAAATTCTGGAATATTTGAAACATACTTTAAAAGGACAGAGAATGATAAACAAACACCATGTACCCACCACTGAGATCCAGTAAATATTAACATTTTGTCATACACACTTGATTTTTTTTTAAAAAAATCAAAGTTACTGATAAAAATTGAAATCCTCTAAGTTTCCTTCTGGGTACGTTTCCTCTTTCCCACTCTTAAGAAGCATCTAGTCTCATGAATGTGATGTATTTTCAGCCCGTTTCTCTATGCTTCTAAGAAGTTTGTTGAAGTCTTAAAAATATGCAAATATTGGGCTGGCAGGTTAGCTCGGGTAGTTATAGATCAGCCTTATAACCCCAAGGTCATGGGTTCAGATCCCTTATTGGCCAGCCACAAAAAAAAAAAAAACCAAACAAAAACAAAAACAAACAAACAACAACAACAAAAAAACAGATAATAAGGGACATATGCTTTTGCAACTGGTTTTCTTATTAGACAATAGTTTTTAAATCAATGCACATTGACTCTTGGGCATCTGATTCATTCATTTTAACAGGTGTGTAATATTTTACAGATGAATATATCAGAATGTATTCTTTTTTTATAGACTTTTTAGGGTGTTTCTTTCTCTTTTTCTCATTATAAACAATACTAGGATGAACATCTTTGTTCCCCTGTCCTTGTGAGAGTTTGCCTAAGATATATTCCCCGAAATGAAATAGCTTTACCAAATATCATGAAATTGCTCTCTAAAGAATTTATATCATGTTCAAAAGCTATAAGACTACTAGAAGAAAACATAGGGGAAAAGTTCCATGATATTGGTCTGGGCAGTAATTTTTTGGATATGATCCCCAAAACACAGACAACCAAAGCAAAAATAGACAAATAGGGTTATATTGAAGTCAAAAGCTTCTGCATAGCAGAGGAAACAAGAGAGTGAAAAGACAGCTTACAGATTGGGAGAAAATATTTGCAAACCATACATCTGATAAAGGGTTAATATCCAGAATATGTAAGGAACACAAATAAATCAAAAGCAAAAAACCCTAAATAAACCAATTTAAAAAAGGGCAAAGGACCTGAATAGACATTTCCTGAAAGAAGATATACAAGTGACCAACAGGTATATGAAAAAATGCTTGACAGACATCACTAATCATCAAGGAAATGCAAATCAAAACCACAATGAGATGTCACCTCATACCTGTTAGAATGGCTCTTACCAAAAAAGACAAAAGGTAAGTGCTGGCCAGGATGTGGAGAAAGGGAACACTTGCACGCTGTTGGTGGGAGTGTAAACTAGGACAGCCATTATGGGAAACAGTGTGGAGGATCCTCAAAAGATTAAAAATAGAACTACTATAATCCAACAACCCCACTACGGGCTTTAATCCAAAGGAACTGAAATCAGTATGTTGGAGAGATTTGTAAACTCCCATCTTCAGTGCAGCATTATTCACAACAGCCAAGGTGCGGAACCAACCTAAGTGTCCATCGAATTGAACGGGTGAGGAAAACGTGGAACGTATACTGAATGGAACGCTATTCAGCCATAAAAAGAAGTCGTCTGCAACAGCGCAGATAAAACTGAAGGACATTGTGTTAAGTGGAATAAGCCGGGCCAAGAAAAACAGAAACTGCCTAATCTCACTGATATACCGAATCTAAAAAGGTTGAACTCACAGAAGCAGAAAGTAGAACGGTGGTTCCTGGAGGCTTGGGTGGGTGGGAGGTGCTGGGGCGATGTTGGGCAAAGGATACAAACTTGCATTTAGACAAGAAGAAAAAGTTCAAGAGGTATTGTACACCATAGTAACTATAGTGAGTAGCAATGTATTGTATACTTGAAAATTGCTAAGAAAGAAGAGTTTAAGTGTTCTCACCACACACACAAAAAAGTATGTGAGGTAATGGCTGTGTGGATTAGCTTGATTTAGTCTTTCCACAATGTGTACATATTTCAAAGCATCATGCAGTACACCATAGATGCATACAATTTTTGTCAATTAAAATAATGAGGAAAATTGAAAAATAATCTATAAATTGTATGCATTTTATACTTCCAAAAGCAGTGCATGAGAATGCCTGTTTCTCCTCGTCCACACTAACAGTTGGTATGGTGTTATAAGACTTTATTTATCTATTTTTTTCCCATTTCATGGGAATGAAATTTATCATGTTGTTTTGAAGTGCCTCTCTCTGGTTACTAGAAAGGTTCAATATCTTTTCATGTATTTGAGTGGCCATTACAGTTTCTTCTTCTAGATTGGGCAGTGCATATTCTATCCATTTTTCTATCTCTTTCTTATTGATTTGTAGGCAATTTTGATAAAAATAATTGTCAGTTACATTATTTTTCAAATCTACAGGGTTTTTCTTTAGATTTGCTTATTGCGTCTTTAAAAAGTCTTCTCTACTGTCTTTTTACACGGTATTTATCAAAATTTTTCTTTATTGTATGCCCTCTTTCGGTCCTGTGCATTCAATTAAAAAAAAAGAAAGAAATCCTGCTCTTGTTTAAGTATTCCTTCCTTATCCTAATAACACAAAAATATTCTGTCTGCATACTTTTAAACATTTGAAAATATTGTTTTATTTATTAACTTTGTAATCCCTCTGGAATTAATTTTTGTGTATGGTATAAGGAAGGGATCAAATTTTAATATTTTGTAAGTGGATAGCATATTGTCCTAGCACCATTTATTCTGCTGTCTATTATTTTCCCACTGACTTCTCATGTGTTCTTAGCAATTTACAAAACTCCTGTGGGTCTATTTCTGGGCTCTGGGCTCTGTTCCACAGGTTATCTGTTATTCCTGCATCAATAGCCCAGTTTATTAATGCCTATAACTTTCTAACAAGTCTTGATGCCTGGCAGTGAAATTTCTCTCCCTCCA
This sequence comes from Cynocephalus volans, assembly GCF_027409185.1. NCBI lineage: Eukaryota > Metazoa > Chordata > Mammalia > Dermoptera > Cynocephalidae > Cynocephalus > Cynocephalus volans. Next base: position 6,829,312 of record NC_084468.1, on the reverse strand, counting down.
TCCTTTTTCAAAATTTATTGATCTCACATTTCTTCTTACAATTTTTAGGCTCAGCATATCAAGATCTATCCTGCTGGAATGTTCACTGGATACAGTGAATTTACGCTAATTAGAGATTCATAAACATGGCTTATCTCTTTATTTATACAGAACATTCTCTTATGTCCTTTAATAAAATTTTATAATTTTCTCTATAAAGTTTGTGTGTACATTTTCTCAAACTTATTCCCAGGTACCTTATAGTTTTTCCTGTTATTGTTAAGTGGGGTAACTTTTTCAATAATTTTCCAATTAGTTTTTGATGTTTTATGTGAATGCCAGTTATTTTTATTTTATTATTAAATATTGAATGACAAAACAGTGACCCATTGGGTACCCATCACTCAGCTCAAGAATAAAGTAGAGTTATTATTTTTAAAGTTCCCTTTATGACCCACCTCAACCTCATCCTCTGTCTCTGCTCCTCAGGTGGATAACTCATGTCCTGAATTTTGTTTTAACCGCTTTCTACAACTTCTTTAAAGTTTTATCTCATATGTTTCAATCCCCAAAATATATATTTTAGGTTTTGCTTGTTTTTGTTCTTTCCATCAATGGAATCACTCTATATATTTTTTTTCTGCTACTTATATTTTCTCCTTGATATTATGTACCTGAGATTCACCCATGTTATTCAGACAGATTATTACATGTCATTGTAGTATATTAAGTATCATTATGATTATATGACTCTACCACCATTTATTTATCTGTTCTATTATTGGTGGGTATTTGTGCTGTTTCTAGTCATTTGCTGTTGTAAACATTCTGCCATGAACATCCTTATGCGTATTTGCTGGTGCACAGGCAAGAGAATCCCCCTAGCGTATATTTTAGAGTTAAATTCCGCAGGGTCATAGAATACGCACGTCTTCACACTTACTTGGTAACACTTAATCGTTTTTCCAAGTAGCCATATGTCAGTGTCTGGTTGCCTTGTGTCCTTACCAACACTTGATATTTCAGATTTTAAATTCTTAAACATGTTTTAGGTATAAAAGAATATTTAATTAAAACTTTGCTTTTTAATCTAAAAATAGAGACTGACTGTTTTAATCCATCCGTTCTCCAATGTTAGCATAAGAACTAAAATTAACAAAAGGAAAAATAGAGGTGAAAATACTTTGTAAACTGCAAAGTTCCCCACATTCTTGAGATGCTGTATCATCACCAATAAATGCAAGGAGGCTTCAAAGAGTTCATGAAAAAATGGAATTAAAAAGAGAAAAAATAAAAAATATAAACTTTGTATATCAACATAATCTCCATCAAGTTTAAGACACTTTTGTGAGCAATGATACCAGCCATTTAATCCATCCCTAAAGAACTGAGGCTCCTGGAAATTTAACCATGTCAATGCAGTCTTTTTTACATTATTAACTGAAGAAAAATGGGTGCCATTTAAAAATTTTTTTAAGATTAGGAAACAAAGGGTGTCAGAAGGAGCCAAATCAGTACTGTCAGATGGTTGCCTAATGATTTCCCTTTGAAATGCTCACAATGCCTTTGTCTGATGAGAGGAATGAGCAGGAGCATGTTAGTGGTGGTGAAGGGATTTCTGGTGAAGCTTTCCTGGGTGTTTTTCTGCTACAGCTTGGACTAACTTTCTCAAAACACTCTCATTATAAGCAGATGTTGTCATTCTTTGGTACTCCAGAAATTCAACAAGGAAAATGCCTTGAACATCCTAAAAAACTCTTTCCATGACCTTTGCTCTTGACCGGTCTGTTTTTGCTTTGACTGGGCCACTTCCACCTCTTGGTAGCCATGGCTCTGATTGTGCTGTCTTCAGGATTGTACTGGTAAAGCCATGTATCATCTCCTGTGGCAATGCTTCAAAGAAATGTTTCAGGATCTTGATCTCACATGTTTAAACTTTCCATTGAAAGCTCTGCTCTTGTCTGCAGCTGATCTGGGCACAACAGCTTTGGCACCTATTGAACAAAACGTTTGCTCAACTGTAATTTTTCAGTCAGAATTGTGTAATCTGATCCAACTGAGATGTTGGCTACTGTTTCTTCTGTTAATCATCAGTCCTCTTCATTTAGGACAGGAACAAGATGAATTTTCCCTCCCAAATTGATGTGGATAATCTGCTCCTGCATGCTTCATCTTCAACATCCCTTCTTAAAACAAGTCATCTGTTGGTAAGGTGCTGATTTGTTTGGGAGAGTGTCCCCATGAACTTTTTGTAAATTACCAGTGATTTTTCTAATCCTCCACCCAAGCTTCACCATAAATTTGATGTTTGTTCTTGTTTCAAGTTTAGCAGAATTCATGTGGCTCTGATAGGAGCTCTTTTCACAGTGATATCTTAAGCTGTGGGCTCCCTCCCTCACCAGGCAGAAGGCAGGAGCATGCCTGGGTACCCAGGAAGGAGCAGTGGGCAGCCCCCAATCCAACAGGAGGCAGGATCATGCCATAAACACCAGTTCCACATGAATAGCCGACAACAGCCACTGCCACTGCAGAGGCAGCTCACTGACACAGCAAGCAACCACAGCCACTATGCAGGTGTCCCACCATGCACTCAACCGCATTACACAAGGAGAGCCACCAGTGGACACTGGAAAAATAAGAGGAAGTCTTTCTCCTCATAGTCCACTCAAGAGTAGTAGGAGAAACACCTGCTCTACCAAATGACCAGACATCAACTTAGATATACTAGAATACAAAAAACCAAGAAAATATGACACCACCAAAGGAATGCAGTAATTCTCAAGTATCAAACCCCACAAAGCAGGGAACCCTTGAAATGACTGAAATGGAATTCCAAGCAGCAATCTTAAGGAATCTCAATGAGATATGAGAAGTCTCAGATGACACAATGAAAGTAGAAAAAATAACCAGCATATGAAGGAGGAAATTTACTAGAAGACTAATATGTTAAAAAAGAATGTAGCTGAACTCCTGGAACTGAATGATTTACACAACAAAATAAAAAACAAAACTGAAAGCCTAAGCAGCAGGTTAGAGCAAGCAGAAGAAAGAATTTCTGATCTTGAAGACGGTCTTTTTGAAATAACCCAGGCAGACAAAAAAGGAAAAGGAATTTTAAAAATGAAGAAAATGTAATAGAACTAGCAGTTAACCTTAAGTGCAAACATCCAAATCATGGGTGTTCCAGAAGAGGAAGAGAAAGGAAAAGGCACTGAAAACCTATTCAATGCAATAACAACAGAAAGCTTTCCAGGTATAAGGACAGACACAGACCTTCAGGTCCAGGAGGCTCAAAGATCCCCAAACAGATTCAACCCAAAAATATCCTCTCCAAGACACATTGTAGCCAAACAGGCAAAGCTCAGAGGCAAAGAAAGAATCTTAAAAGAAGCAAGAGAAAAGCGTATAGTCACCTATAAGAGAGTCCCATCAGACTAACAACAGACTCCTTGACAGAAGCTCTACAGGCCAGAAGAAAATGGGATGATATATTCAAAATACTACAAGAAAAATCTTCCAGCCAAGATACTATACTCAGCAAAGCTATCCTTCATAAGTGAAGGAGAAACAGTATATTTCTCAGACAAACGAAAACTGTGGAAGTTCACCATCACACAACAAGCCCTGTGAGAAATCTTTAAGAGAGTCCTACATCTGGAATCTGAAAAATGATCATCACTACACAAATACATAAGAAAGAACAAAACCCACTGGTAGAACAAATAACAAACATGCAATCAAGAAAGAGAAAGAAAATACATCTTACCACTTCAACAAAAAACCCCAACAAATATGAAAGACAAACAATAAAAGGGGAAGAAAGGAACAAAAGATATTTAATACATCCAAATAAAAATCAGTAAAATGCCAGAAGTAAGACAATACCTTTCAATAACAATCCTAAATGTAAATTGATTAAACTCCCCACTCAAAAGACACAGACTGACTGATTGGATTGAAAAGCTAGACCCAACTACATGCCTTCAAAAGACTCATCTCACTTGTAAAGATGCACACAGACTAATAGTGAAGAGACGGAAAAAAGGTATACTATGCAAATGGAAACCAAAAACGAGCAGGAGTGGCTTTTCTTACATTGGATAAAATAGACTTTAAACCAAAAACCATAAAAAGAGATACAGATGGTCACTATATAGTGCTAAAGGGATCTATCCAGCAAGAAGACATAACAATCATAAATATATATGCACCCAACATTGGTGCACCCAGTTATATAAAGCAAACGCTATTAGATCTAAAGAAAGAGATAGACCTTAAAATGATAATAGTTAGGGACCTGAACACACCTCTCTAAGCATTGGACAGATTATCTAGACAACAAATCAATACAGAAACATAGGACTTAAACCACACTTTAGACCAATTGGACCTGGCTGACATCTACAGAACATTTCATTCAACAACTACAGAATATACATTCTTCTCATTAGCACGTGGAACATACTCCAGGATAGACCACATGTTAGGTCACAAATCAAGTATCAACAAATTTTTAAAAATTGAAATCATTTCATGTACCTTTTCAGACCACAATAGATTTCAACTAGAAATCAATAACAAGTAAAACTCTAGAAAGTTTACAAATACATGGAAATTAAACAACATGCTCCTGAATGACCTGTGGGTCTAAGAAGAAATTAAACAGCATATCAAAAATTTTCTTGAAACTAGTAAAAATAAAGACACATCATACCAAAACCTGTGGGATACTGCAAAAGCAGTACTAAAAGGGAAGTTTATTGTATAAATGCTTACATCAAAAGAATAGAAAGATCTCACATAAACAACCTAATGCTACACTTCGAAGAACTAGAAAAAAAAAGAGCAATCCAATCCCAAAGTGAGTAGGTGGAAAGAAATAATTAAATCAAAGTGGAAATAAATGAAATAGAGACCCCCCCAAATGATACCAAAGATCAATGAATTTTTGAGAAGATACACAAAATAGACAAACCATTTCTAGGTTAAGAAGAAGGAAAAGGAGAAGAAGATGAAATAAGACCCAAATAACAAAAACCAGAAATGAGAAAGGAGACGCTAAAACTGATTTCATAGAAATACAAAGAATCATTAGAGACTGTTATAAACAACTATACACCAACAAACTTGAAAACCTGGAGGAAATTAATAAGTTTATGGGCACATACAAACTACCAAGACTGAATCAAGGACACACAGAAAACCTGAACAAGCTAATAATAAGCAAACAGACTGAAGCAGTAATCAGAACTCTCCCAACAAAGGAAAGCCCAGGACCAGATGGCTTTACCGAGAATTCTATCAAAGCTTTAAAGAGGAGTTATATCAATTTTCTTCAAACTATTCCAAGGCATTGAAACAGAGGGCCATTCTCCTAAATTCATTCTATGAAGCCAGCATAACCCTGATACCAAAACCAGATAAAGATACAACAGAAAGAGAAAACTATAGGCCAATATCTCTGATGAACACAGATGCAAAAAACCCTCAACAAATTATTGGCAATCAGAATCCAGAAACACATCAAAGAATTATACACCATGATCAAGTGGGACTCATCCCAGGGAGGCAAGGATGATTCAACATATGCAAGTCAATAAATGTGATACACCACATCAACAAAATCAAGGACAAAAACCATATGATTATCTTAATAGATGCAGAAAAAGCATTTGACAAAATTCAAGATCCTTGGATGATAAAAGTTCTCAGCCAATTAGGTATAGAAGGAAAGTATCTCAACACAATAAAAGGTATATATGACAAACCCACTGCCAATATCATCCTGAAAGCTTTTCCTTTAAGGACAGGAACAAGACAAGAATGCCCACTCTCTCCACACCTATTTAACATGGTATTGGAAGTATTAGCCAGAGCAATCAGACAAGAGAAAGAAATAAAAGGCACCCACACTGGAAAAGATAAAGTCAAATTGTCCCTGTTTGCAGATGACATGATCCCATATACAGAAAAACCTAAAGACTCTACCAGAAAACTCTTAGAGCTGATAAACAATTTTAGTAAAGTCATAGAATACAAAATAAACATGCAAAAATCAGCAGCATGTTTATTCTCCAGTAATGAACTAGCAGAAAAAGAAATCAAGAAAGCAAGCCTATTTATAATAGTCACCCCCAAAATAAAATACATAGGAAGAAATTTGACCAAGGAGGTGAAAGAATGCTAAAATAAGACCTACAAATCACTGGTGAGAAATTAAAGAGGACACAAAAAGATGGAAAGATGTTCCATGCTCTTGGATTAGAAGAATAAACATTGTGAAATTGTCCATACTACCCACAGTGATCTACAGATTCAACGCAGTCTTCATCAAAATACCAATGGCATTCTTCACAGAAATAGAAAAAGCAATCTTTACATTTATATGGAGCACAAAAGACCCCAAATAGCCAAAGCAATCCTGAGTGAATGAATGAATGAATGAATGAATGAATAAATAAATAAATAAATAAAGCAAGCTGGAGTAGTAACACTCCCTTCCTCCAGATTATACTACAAAGCTATAGTAACCAAAACACATGGTACTGGCATAAATACAGACACTTGGACCAATAAAACCGAATAGAGAACCCAGAAATAAACTCAATACTTACAGCCAACTGACCTTCAACAAAGGCAACAAGAACAAACTCTGGGGAAAAGACGGCCTTTTCAATAAATGGTGCTGGGAAAACTGGACATCCGTACGTAGAAGAATGAAACTAGACCTGTATCTCTCACCATATACCAAAATCAACTCAAAATGGATTAAGGACTTAAATATAAGACCTGAAACTATAAAACTCCTAAAAGAAAGCATAGGGGAAACACTTCAGGAAATAGAACTGGGCAGAGACTTTATGAATATGACCCCCAAAGCACAGGCAACAAAAGAAAAAATAAACAAATGGGATTATATCAAACTACAAAGCTTCTGCACAGCAAAATAAACAATTAACAGAGAAAAAAGACAACCTACAGAATGGGAAAAAAATATTCTCATACTATGCATCTGACAAGGGATTAATATCTAGAATATACAAAAAACTCAAACAACTTAGTAAAAAAACAAGTAATCCAATTAAAAAATGGACAAAAGAGCTAAATAAGCAATTCTCAAGGGAAGATATGCAAATGGCCAACAGACACATGTGAAAATGCTCAACGTCACTAAGCATCAGAGAAATGCAAATCAAAACCACACTGGGATATCATCTCATCCAGTTAGACTGGCCATTATCAAAGAGATAGAGAATAAAAAATGCTGGTGAGGATGTGGAGAAAGGGGAATCTGCCTACACTGTTGGTAGGACTGCAAATTAGTACGGCCACTATGGAAAATGGTATGGAGATTCCTCAGACAACTACAGATAGAACTGCCATGTGACCCAGCAATCTCACTTCTGGGTATGTACCCAAAGGAATGGAAGTCATCATGTTGAAGGGAAACCTTACTCCTGTGTTTATCACAGGTCTATTTACAATAGCTAAGAGTTGGAACCAACCTAATGTCCATCAATGGATGACTGGAGAAGGATAATATGATATAAACATATATACACAATGGAATACTATTCTGCCATAAAAAAGAATGAAATTCTGCCATTTGCAGCAGCATGGATGAACTTTGAGAAAATTATGTTAAGTGAAATAAACCAGGCTCAGAAAGAGAAATACTGCATGTCCTCACCAATAAGTGGGAGCTATAAAAATAAACAAATTAATAAAAAAAGAAGGAATGATAGATACAATAATCACAATACTTCATCGAACTTTTTTTTTTCTCATTAAACTTTGTTTTAATGGGTCTCAAACTTCCATGACAGATTTTCAGTCAAGTTATTTCCATTAAAAAGTACTGATTTTAAAAACTAATGACTTAAGACTGCCACACAAAAAACCAAAATGGTCCACAAAACATTGTCCTTTCCTTCTGAAGGTTTTACGATGCACTGCCATCATTAACCAGTCTTTTACTATTAAATTTAAATGGCCAATTGAGACAAACAGTTCTGAGACTGTTCTCCCACCATTGATTAAGGCTGTGGTGGCCAGTATGGGGGAGAATATTCATTTAGCCTTCTGAGCTTTCTGGGCAGACTTGGTGACCTTGCCAGCTCCAGCAGCCTTTTGTCCACTGCTTTGATGACATCCACAACAACGATCTGTCTCATATCATGAACAGCAAAAGACCCAGAGGAGGATAGTCAGAGAAGCTCTCAAAACACATGGGCTTGCCGGGAACCATGTCAACGATGGCAGCATCGCCAGATTTGAAGAATTTAGGGCCATCCCCCAGCTTCTTACCGGAGCACTGATCCATCTTTTCCTTCAGCTCAGCAAACTTGCAAGCAATGTGAGCTGTGTGACAATTCAGGACAGGGGCATAGCCAGCCCTGATGCGGCCTGGATGGCTCAGGATATCACCTGAGCAGTGAAGCCAGCTGCTTCTATTGGTGAGTCATTTTTGCTGTCACCAGCGATTTTGCCACATCAAACATCTTTGACAGGCACATTCTTAACATTGAAGCCCACACTGTCTCCAGGAAGAGCTCCACTCAAAGCTTCATGGTGCATTTCAACAGACTTGACTTCAGTTGTAATGTTGACTGCAGCAAAGGTGGCCACCATGCCAGGTTTGAGAATGCCAGTCTCTATTCGGCCACAGGGACAGTGCCAATGCCACCAATTTTGCGGACATCCTGGAGGGGCAGACGCAAGGGCTTGTCAGTTGGATGAATTGGTGGAAAGATGCAATCCAGAGCTTCAAGCAGTGTGGTTCCACTGACATTGCCATCCTTATGGGGGACTTTCCATCCTTTGAACCAAGGCATATTAAGCACTTGGCTCCAGCATGTTGTCACCATTCCAGCCAGGAATTGTCACAAATGCTACTGTGTTGGGGTTGTAGCCAATTCTCTTGATGTAGCTGCCGACTTCCTTAACGATTTCCTCAGACCTCTTCTGGCTGTAGGGTGGCTCAGTAGAATCTGTTTGGTTAACACCAGCAATCAGTTGTGTCACACCCAGTGTGGAAGCCAGAAGAGCGTGCTCACGGGTGTGCTTATTCTTGGAGATACCAGCTTCAAACTCACCAACACCAGCAGCGACAATCAGGACAGCACAGTCAGCCTGAGATGTGCCTGTATTCATGTTTTTGGTAAAGTCTCTGTGTCCTGGGGCATAATGATAGTCACGTGACACTTGCTGTTCTCGAATTTCCACAGGGAAATATCAGTGGTGATACCACACTCGCGCTCAGCTTTCGGTTTATCCGAGACCCAGGCATACTTGAAGGAGCCCTTTCTCATCTCAGCAGCCTCCTTCTCAAACTTTTCAATGGTTCTTTTGTCAATCCCACCACATTTGTAGATCAGAGGGCCGGTAGTGGTGGACTTGCCCGAATCTATGTGTCCAGTGATGACAATGTTAACGAGTCTTTTCCTTTTCCATTTTGGCTTTGATTTAGCGGCAGTTTTCATGACACCTGTGTTTGGGCAGCAAACTCATTGTGAAAAAGCCTGGAGAACAAAACTGAGGCTACCAGAGGAGGGGGAGGGGGAGGGAGGTTATTGAGAAATTGGTAAAGGACCACAAAAAATGAATACATTGGTTATGCTAAATACAGTAATTGTCCTGATTTGAGCATCACATATTGCACATAGGTATTGATAATTCAATGCTCTAACCTACAGATATGTACAATCAATTATGTTTCAATAAAAAATAAAAGTACAGATTAAATCTATTCTTTCTGTGTTTTTATATTGTAACTGTGTTTTTTTAAAATCCTCGACAGGTTGCAAGTAGATTTCTAGTTTGCCATTGTAGTATAGTAAATGCCATTATTATGTTAGAAACAATTCACTTTGTTTAGAGCACTGTTCAGATAGTCTGTTGAGATGCCTCTGATAACAAACGTCATTCCCATTTTTTAATTATAATCTTCAATCTTTTCTGGTTTACTATTCTTTCAGTAGATTTTTTTTTTCTAAAATTCAGCAATGGTCTGTGTTTAATAAAGTTTATTAAGAACAACAAAAAAACCTGATATTTTATCCTTCTTAGTACCTCGAACTAGATCCTGTTCAGACATGTTATAACAAGTTAGTGCAAGTTTATGTTGGTGGAAAAAAATTTGCAATCCGTGCATAGTTTTTCAATAATATGCATTTTCCATGAAGTTTTCAAAGACCCCTCATAAAAAGGACATTGAAGCATCAATAGATAATGTTAGAGCACAACTTCAGACTCTTCTCTAGAGTTGAAGGGATTCCAAGCTCAGAATATCTGCATAGTTGCCCAGACCAGGGGAAGGGTGGTCATTGCTGAGATGGTGACAACAACCTGAATCCACCTTCTGCCTTGAGAATGTCTTGAGCTGGGTTGATGCTACAGAACTGGGATCAAGATCACATGAATTAAAAAGCAATTATTACAGAGCAGGTTTCCTTGTCCTTGTATGGTAGCCAGAAAAAAAAAAGAAAATCAGCAAAGCTGCATTTCAGGAAGCTAGCTGATTGCAAATGTTTTAGAAACGTATATCCAGTGCCCGAATAATTCCTGGGATGCCTTCACCACGCAGGAACACACATCTAAGTTATGACTGCTGGCTCAACCATTTTCCATATAATTGCGATCTGTTTTCTATTTTTTCCTTCTTCTCCTCTAACACTTAGTTGATGTCAGGACAGTCTGTTCATCTATCCTGTGAGTCCTTGATCTGACAGTCTATAGACCTGAACATTCTGCAAACGCAGAAGCAATTTTGCATTATCAGCACTTTTGCAAATCAACTCGGTTTAACTATAGGGATTTTTTGCCTAATAATTCTCAGTTGGTTTAAATCGCCTCTGGGTGTGAAGGTGCCATGCTGATTTCAGCAAAGTGCTCCTGGACAGCCAGAACTGATGACTAAGTTCTTAGATGTCCTCAGGAAGGGAAGATAAGGGCTTTGTTGCTTTGGGCTGTGGTCCAGACTTCGTGTTTTATAGTAGCACTCAGAGCACTGTGAGAATAAATGCCCATGAGACATGGTCTCTGACCGTGTACACGTGTGTGCGCACAGAGTGTTGAAGTTGATCAAGCCAGCAGGAGTCAGCAGCTCTTGAAAACACAGCAGGCTTGTGAGGCTTGTGTACCTTTGTGTGTGTAAATAGCCTGTATTTAATGAAAAAAAAAATGGGCACTGGCCACCTACAAATGGAAAAATCTTAACTGGAGACTTTTCTTGGTCTTCTCGGTAAGCAGTATCCAGTATCCGTAAGTGTCTCAAGTATATTTACTGAGCATGTACTATGTGTCAGACATGGTGCTGGGTGCTGGGGATAAAATGGTGAAACAAAAAGACATGGTTCCTGCCTTCCGGGACTATGTAGTCTAATAGGAGAGACAAACAATAAGCAAGTCAACAAACACGACCCAATAGTGTGGTGTTATGGGATGGTTTATAGAAAATAATGGTGGTGGAGGTAAATAAGGGCTTTGTAGGCCAAAGTGAGAGGTTCCGATTTCATTCAAAGTGGGAAGCCATAGAAAGTATTTCAACATGGGAAGGACATGATCGAATTGATGCTTTGAAAGAGATTATTCTGGTTGCTGGGTGGAAATTTGACAGAAGGTTGAGAGTGCAATCTGGGAGCCGAGCAAGGAGGCAAGTGTAAGAGGTCGTGGTGACCTTGAGTAGTATATTAGCAGTGCATAAAGAGAGAAGAGCACAGGTTCAATGTATCGCTCAGGGTTCTCTAGAGAAACAGAATCAATAGTGTGTGTGTGTGTGTGTGTGTGTGTGTGTGTGTGCGCGTGTGCGTGTGCGTGTGCGTGTGCGTGTGCGTGTGTGTGTGTGTGTTTATTACAAGGATCTGACTCATGCTCTCCAGTTGGAATCCATGCACCCTCCCTGCAAGATTTGATGATGCTGATGGTCAGGATGAAAGTAAGGATACCAATAGCAGCTAACATGATTGAGTAGTTGCCAATGTGATTACGGAGGCTGAGAAATTCCCCAATCTGCCGTCTGCAAGCTGGAGACCCAGGAGAGATGATGCTGTAACTCCTGTAAGAGTCCAAAGGCCTGAAAACCAGGAAAACTGGCTGTGAAACTTCTTGTCCTAGTCCAAAGCCCTAAGAATGAGGGGAACCACTGGTGTAAGTCCCAGTGTGAGAGCAGGAGAAGACTGACATCCCAGCACAAGCAGTCAGGCACAGAGAGACAATTTTCCCGTATCCCGCCCTTTGTTCTATTCGGGTCTCCAGCAGATTGGATGAGGCCCATTTGCACTGGGGAGGACAATCTGCTTTACTCAGTCCACCAACTCAAATGCTAATCACATCCAGAAACACCCTCACGGACAAACCCAGAAATAATGCTTCACCAAATATCCGGCACTTGTGGCCTGGCCAAGTTGACACATAAAAATTAACCATCACATTCAATATATACTTTGGAGGCTGAAAGTATAGAACTTGCTGATTAATTGTAAAGGTGGAAAGGGAGAGAAAATCAAGGTGTGTATGCCTGTGCTTTTGGCAAAAGCAAATGGTGTATGGCAGGCCATTTCACTAAGACATAGAAGGCCCATCGGTGAGAAGAACCGAGAGCTGATTTTAGACAAATGGATTTTGAGATACTCATGAGACCTTCAAGAGTACACGCAGCAAAAATAGTTGGAAAATGACTCTCGGCCTCATGGAGAGGTCTGAGCAGGAGGTGTGGATATGAGTGTTGCAAACATGGCATTAAAGCTGTGGGATCAGGTGAAAACCACCAGGAAGGGAGTATAGAGAGGAGAGAAATGCTGGGCACACCAGCATCCAGGGGCGGAATGAGGCAGGAGGAGCCCGCAAAGGAGAGGGAGACCGACCACCGAAGGACAGCATGAAATCAAGGCAGCGTGGGGTACAGAAGTCCAGAGAGACTCCAAGGTTGGTTAAGATGAGGGCAGAAAGTGACCATGGATTGGACAGCGTGGAGCCCGTTGGTGGCCTTTAGAAGAGCAGTTTCATGGGTGTGGTGGCGTCTGATGTCATACTGTACACACTGGAGCATGCAAAGAATGAATGGCAGGTGAGGAAATCCATATTTTCTCCTGAGAGCGGCGGGGAACCACTGAAGAATTGTAAGCAGATGGTTACATTCCTGCTCAGATGTGGCCATCTGGGTTATGCAAGGACGGTGGATGAGGAGGTGATAAATAGTAGGAAATCACGGAGAATCTGAAGACACTGCTTCTGAAATGAGAAATGCTCTCCAGTTGGAATCCATGCCCTCTCCCTGCAAGGTTTGATGATGCTAATGATCAGGATGAAGGTAAGAAGAGTAATAACAGCTAACATGATTGAGTAGTTGCCAAATGCCAGGACTGTGCTAAAGCAATTTACATGACTTGTTTTATTGACTCCATACCACGACCTTCAGGGAAGGCAACAGTTATTATTCTCTGGTTGAGCTGGAAAAGTAAGAGGAAATTGAAAGACATCAAGTAATTTGCCCAAGATCACACAGGTAGATAAGGTCAGAGAGGCAACAGGGGGCCAGATAATGAGGATCTTGGGACCATGTACGGACTTTGGCTTTTACTCTGAGTAAACGGGGGGAGCCACTGAAGGGTTTTAAGCAGAGGAGGGCCATGAGCTGACTTCCATTTTAATGGATCACTCTGGCCAGTGTGCTGAGAATAAGCTATATCAGGGCAAGAGAAGATGCAGAGAGACCCTTTAGGAAGCTACAGCAGTAATCTGGGGAAACAAATCCAAGTGGTCTGGGAACATGCAGGTGTCATAGAAATGGTGAGAAGTGGTCAGATTCCAGGTATATTCTGAAATTAGGGAGAGCAGGCTTTTCTGATGCATTGGATGTAGGTTACACAAGAAAGAGCAGCATCAAGTTTGACTCCATGCCTCTTGGTTTAAGCGTAAAGATGGTCTCTGAAGCCATGAAACTGGTGGGGTGAGTGCAGACAGAGGAGAGGAAAAGACCAAGATCAGAGGCTGATGCTGGATCACAGCAAGCTGAGAGATCAGGGAAGAGGAGGAACCAGCAAAAGAGACCGAGAAGGGGCAACCAAGGAGGTGGGAGAGAATCCACGAGGTGGGACCCTGGATGCCTAGTGAGGAAAGTGTATCCAGGAGGAAGGGATCGGCTGGGACAAGTCTGATGACTGTGATGGTGAACATGCAAGAACAGAAAAGTGCAAGAGAGAGAGGTAGCCCGGAAAAGAGAGCTGTTTCTTCAGCAAAGCCTTCGGAGCGCAAGTGACACTTGAGAGAATGGAAGAATTCTACAGGTTTCTAAGGGTATGGGGATGGGAAGACAGCCCAGCACGTGCTTAGACATGGAGCTCTAGGAAGATGTGCTACTAGGAAACGCTAAGTTGAAATGCTTGGAGCAATTGTTGTGGGCGTGTATGTGTGTTGCAAGGGAGGGGTTTGGAATAGCAGCGGGTGAGACCAGAGAAAGCCAAGGCCAGATCAGGCCAGTCTTACGTGAACCACTGGTGGGCATAAGGCAGAGCAATAATGGAAGCAGATCTACATTTTAGAAAGATTGCGCTGGCTGTGGGGGAAGGATGGACTTGGAGGAGGGAGAAGGACATCAGGGCTCACCGCAGAGGGCTGTTGCTGTCATCCAGTGGGAGGCCAGGAGCAGGGTTTATCTTAAATTGTGATCTTATCTTGGATAAGTGCACAGACTTTTATACTGCAGGAACTCTGGTGAACAAAAGTGGGTTTGGACTTCTAAACAATGACTGCGTTGGCTTTTGATGCTAATTAGAGCTAATTAGAACTCTCCATATGGACCAGAACCCATAAGTGCTTTAAATGTATTAATTCATATTATCCCCAAACAAAACTATGAAAGTTGTATTATTATCATTCCCATTTTACAGATGAGAAAACTGAGGCACGTAGAGGCTGAGTAAATGCTCGCCAACACATAGCTAATAAGTGGCAGAGCTGGGCCCAAGAGCCTTTCCTCATCACCTCTGGGCTCACTGCTTCAGTGGCTCTGCTTGGTTTCACTAGGTGAGTTAAGTCACTTGGAGAAATAGAACGCAGGCCCTAACAACTAACAAGCTCATGAAAAAAATCCCCCTTCTGATGGGGGAACTTCAGGGGAGAAGAAGGACCAGTGATTGACGGACCCTCACTTGGGACACAAAGAGCTAGAGGTGGGGTAAAACCCATGAGAGGATCAAGTCCTGGGCACAGACTGGACATCATTATATTCTGAGAAAGTTCTGACCTAATGTCAAGGCAGCAAAGAGTAAATGGAAAAGTTAAGAGACACAGAGAAGATAGGGTTGACCAGTTGGCTACAGAGAAAGATGAAGAGGAATCCAGGGTGGTTCTCAAACATCTGCCAGGCAGTGGGTTGGCACACAGAGAGGGGAGAAGCATCCTTACTTTAATTTTGAAGTCCAAAGCAAGGGCACCCCTACAGGAATTGACAGCCTCCACCCACTGGGTCCCAACCTTTCTGCCTACCCTGGTCATACAATCATACAACTGGTGCTGGGATAGGGACACTCTGCCTGGCAGCCTTTACCATAATCAAGGTCATTTACATTCTGACCCCACTACATTTTCAGCTCCACTTCTTGACTCCTTCAACCACACACCTGTGTGGGAACCACTCACCTGCACTGGAAGTCCCCATGCCTTTGGCATTGCTGTACCTTCTGCTGCCACCCTCTCAGCCTAGCAAGTTCAGTCATACTGCAAACCCATATTCAAATTCCAAATCCTCCAAGAATCCTTTCTGCCCCACCTCAGAATTATATGCTCCTTCCTCTGCTGTCTTCTAGACTTTGCAAATGTCTCCTTTGGCAACTTAAGAAGAGGAATGCTTTACTTTTCATCTGGGTATTTGCTGAGTTCATAGTAAGCATTTGGTAAACATTGATGAAATGAATAAACAAACACATGTTTGAAATGCTTAAATTAGTCCTTATCTTTGATAGTTTGCTTTTGCTACCTGGAAACAGCAAAGGGTTAGTAGGGCCCTGAAATGAAGCCTCTGACATGTTTTCCTTTGTCTGGAATACCTTTGCCAGCACGTATTAGCTGTCCGGGGAACCACTTCACCTTTGAAGCTGAGTGTGTTTCCTCTGCTGTAAATCAGGGTTGATACCACCCATCCTGCAGTGTCACTGTAAGAATCAGTGGGCTGGTGTCTGCCATGTACCAGGCACCATTGCTCCATACTGAGTGTCTGCCAGCAAGCGGTACATGGTGGTGGTGGGTGGGAGGCATAATTTTCCTTTGAGAAGGAGTTATTCCTTAAGTGATTATTGTGAGGTGAATCATGTCTCCCCAAAAGATATGAAGTCCTAACCCCTAGTATATGTGAATGTGATCTTATTTCAAAATAGATTCTTTGCAGCTGTTATCAGATTAAGATAAGATTATACTGGATTGTAGAGGACTCTAATCCAATAATTGACCTCCTCCTAAGAGGAGGGAATTTTGGACACAGAGAAACAGACTCAGAGAGAACACCGTGTATCGGTAGGGGCAGAGATCAAAGTGAAGGGTCTAAAAGCCAAGGAACACCAAGGATTGCTGCAACCACAGGGAAGAATCACCCTGTTCTAAAGCCTTCAGAGGATGGCTCTGCTGACGCCTTGATTTCAAAATTTCTAACCTCCAGAATTGTAAGACGGTCAATTTCTTTCAAGCCACCTAGTTTGTGGTACCTTGGAAATTAATACAGTGATTCTGTGGGCCTGTGCTTCTACATACAAAATAAAAACCGAATAAATCATTCTCACGAATCATCTGAGAAGTCAGAGAGATCTAAGGTCAGGGGGAAAAGCCAGGACTGTATGTACAGAAGGGAGTAAAAGAAACAAAAAGACCCCAGTGTAGCATGTGGAATGTAGCAAAATCAACATCAGAAATATTTTTCTACAATCTCGTTACTTGAGATTCTATTGTTGGGTTCATAAATTAATTAAAGAAGCATATTGCACCTGCAGAGAGCCAGCATGGTGGTACGAGCGTGGGCTTTGCAGTCACACAGGCTCAGTCTCCCTCCAGGCTTTCTCACTTACCAGCCAGTGGCCTCGGGCAGGTGACTTAACCTACCCGAGCCTCAGGCTCCTAAGATGCCTGTCTCCAGATTGATGTGGGGAGTCAATGAGTTGATATTTGTGGTAAGTGCAGAGCACTGCACTGCCGGTGGGTGTGATGCAATCTGTCCCCAACAATAGTCAGAGCATCTCCCAGTGCTTTAAGAGCAGACATTCATGCAAGTGGAGTGAAGTGGACCCAGAGACACCTGAGCTTGGAGGAAAGAAGGAGAGAGTTGCATGATGCTGAGAGCGGGTGCTTCCAGGAAAAGTGTGAACTAAACCCTCTGACATCCACATTAGACAAATTCAGCAGGACACGTGTTTCTCCCTGTGAAGATGCTCTTTATTAGATTTTCTTCACCTTTCAATGAAAAAGTGGTTCTTGTCAGTACTATGTAAGAACCTTGCAAATACATCTTAAAAGCAGTAAATTATTTTAAAGTGAGGAAAGTTTATGGTGGGGGGAGTCATAAAATAGAGCTTGGTTAAATGTAAGCAGGTTCCTGTCAAGAGAGAAAAACAGTACCGTTACTCCATTAAAACAATAAACACATTATTTTGCTTGTTCTCAAGCTAGCTGTTTGTTCCTAAACGAGAAGCTCGTTAGCCTTTTTCTCTTAGTGACCAAACCTACATGCTTGTGTTTCTAACCATCCTGGCAAGACATAAGCAAGGGCAATGAGCAGCAAGGCTTCTAACTCTATGCTCGAGGGAGGTTCCTGGGTGGGAGGACCAGCCCTGGTTTCCAGAAGGTGGAGAGACATGTTACAGTTTCAGATGCTACGGTAAAGGACACCTGCTCCCACTCAGTCTGGGCCGCTGACCCAATGGTCCTCTTGGGCTTTTTCTCTGGTCTGGGCTGCCTTAGTGCTGACGAACTGGCGGCAGGATCGTAGTCACTGGGATTGGGTATTCCAAGGCATTGCAGTCATCCGACAGGAACACCAAATCCTGAAAAAAGTGAGCAATGGGCAGGAGTGTTACTGATGTGGCCACAGAGCCCCCGTGCAACTATAGGCCTCTTGGTTATCCTTAAAAACCGTTCAATTGTTTCCCTTTGTGTGAAAACTGCCCATCCCCTCCTCTCCCAAGGAGAGCTGGTCACTTCTTTCTTGATGTTTCCACAGGATCTTACATTATTATTATTATTATCACTTACTTAATTGACATTGGTTGACCAGATGGCCAGATGGATGACTGAGTGAAGTTGAATGAATGAATGAATATTAATTACTGAGCAACAGCTCTGGGCTAGGCATGGGGAATACCATGACAAGCAGCAGCTGCTCTCACCTGCAATACACTTTAGAGTCAATAACACCACTTATCAGAATGGGTTATAATTATATCATCTTCCTGTCTTCCCCCGCAGACCAAGGGGACAGGGGGAGGAGGAGGGTACTGGGCTGGGGAGGAAATGCATAGCAAATCTTTCATACACGAACAAAGAAATCATAACTTAATAGCTAATTATTAAAGTTTCCAGAGGGGCTTACTCTGGGCCAGGCATGGTGCTGGGAATTCTGCAGTTAGTCTTTCTGCTAGGCTTCTTAGGATCAAGGGGGTTACTACACTGCCTGGCACGTGGTAAGGGCATAATTACAATCATTCTTCCCGTGATCCCATGAGATGGCACTGTTACGTCCCTGTTCACGCATGAGGAAACCGTGTCTCAGAGGTGTAAAAGGGAGCTCCCACCTTGGAGGCAGGAAGCCAGACACAAGCTCAGGGCTCTCTGAGGCTGAACTCCTGCCCTAGGAGAACTGGCCGTACTGTCCACATCTCAGCTGGTGCTGAGGCTCTGTGCTTTTCCCCTCTCCCACCAGAACCTCCCATTACAGAGCACTCCTGAAGCCCCCTCCTCCAGAAAGCCTCCTCTGACCTGGCCCATTTGGCTCGGGGCAGCATGCATCTTGTGTGGCTGAGATGCAGTCCTAGAGTGTTGTCCCCCGCCAGTGTGCAGCTCATGAAGGCCACGACTTTGTGAGCTGGGAGCATCTCTTAAACATTTCTGCGCCTCTTCCCCACGCCCCTCTCCTCCCAATCCTCTTTGGAAAGCTCGGAAGGTCTTGGCTGACAGCAAAGAGGAAAGGCATGTTCACCGGCGTCTACTTACTCTCCTGCAGAACGAGTTCATGATAAGGTACAGCTTCCGCACCTTGTCCTTCAAGGTGTCCACCTCAGCCACTTTCCAACAGTGGGGCGAGGCCACAAAGTCCCGCAGCTTGGCCAGCACGCAGTAATTCTGGGGGTGAGCAACACGGAGGGGCTCATGGGAGAAGTCAGTAGCCAGAGGGACAGGACGGGGGTGCGCAGGCTCTCTCCCCACCCCCGTGCCATGCGGTCAGTAGCAGAACTTCAGACCTGAGCCACCTCCGCCCCACACGGTCCCTCTTACGTGTATGTCCAGGTACAGCCGCGGCAGGTATCTCACGCATGGCTCCTGCAGGAGAGGAGGTGGCTGCTGGGATGCCTCAGGGACACCCCTCTGCCCGGTCACAGAGGGCTCCCTGCCAGCCCAGCCAGCAGCCAGGCCAGCCCCAGAGCCCTGGGGCCTTTCTTGACTGTATGTCACATTCCTCCAAAAATGAGCAACTGCTCTTCCAGAATTCCACTTTTAGAGCACAATCTTTACATCATTTCCCATGAATTAAGGAACCATTTTCTACACACACACACACACACACACACACACACACACACGTAAGTAGTTCTCTAATCATAATACAGAAATAGTCATATATCATATGGCAATATAAAAGTGTATATATTATATATAACAGTTCTATAATTGGTTATTTAACAGTACTATAACTATATATAGTTATATATAATTATAATTATATATAAGTATATAAAAACAAAATATATATGAATAAGATGTACTATATCTAACTATATCTTAGTTATATAATAGTTCTACATCTGTAATATAGATATAGTAATATATAATATAGTAATATAAAAGTGCATGGATGTGTATACTTTTATATTACTATATTTTCCTTTTGCTTCTGTGCAGTACTAAAGGCCAGAAGATCTAGATTCCTGCCTCACAAGTTACTCTTGTGGGAGCTTGCACAAATATCCTCCTTTAACTCCCTTTCCTGGTGGTGAAGTTATAAAGTTAGAATGCATACTCTTTTTACTTCTTTCCAGCTCTGCAGTTCTGGTCCTATGAGGGTTGTTTTTTTTTTTTTTTTTTTTTTTTTTTTTGCTTTTTTTTAACCTTTTATAATCAAATTACTTTAAAAGATGATTGCTCTACGTATTTGATAATAAGGAGTTTGTGGATAAATTTTGGTACATCTTTACCACAAAATGTGGTTACAAAAGAATATTACCTTATCTGATGGTGTCATTAAAAAGTAAGTTGCAAGATTGCTTATGCTGTCTGATCCAAATTTTGTTTATACACACACACACACACACACACACACACACACACACACATATGTATTTGAATACCTGTGCACAGACAGAAAGTAAAACTACATCCTCCAGAATGTCATAGCAGCAGTAATCTCTAGGTGGTAGAATTACAAGCAATATTTATTTTCTTTTTTGTCCTTTTTGCATTTTCCATCCATTCTACAAAGTATATTACTTTTATAACCAGAAAAAAATATATGTGATTTAACTTTTAAAAAGAAACTACAAAGAGAGTGTTAAGGTACTGTAAACCTGACCTCTGAGAAACATGTTTTGTTTGAAGCATTTACAGGTGGGAAAGACACACTTTTGAATTTTACCAGAACTTTTAATGAAGTTTAATGAATTTTGTTTCCACATTAGGGAAGCAGTAAAAGGCCTGGGTTCCAGTCCCCTGTGTCTCCTCTGGGACTCCTTCTCCCCAAGTTCCTGGATCTTCCTCTTAAACTGTCACTACCAGCAGCAACCGCCGCTGACATCTGTGGGGCACCTTGCCTGTGCGGGCTCTGCCTGCAGTGCCTGCATCCATCCTGTAATCCTCACAGCCACACAAGGGGAGAAGGTGCAGCTGTCATCCTGCTTTGCAGAAAAGGAAACTGAGATACAGACGCTGAGTACCCCTGGCATGTAAGTGGGGAGGGCCCTTTAGTGCATACCCCCAATCTCCATGCCAGTAAAGGAAGTAAATAAGCTTAATTCTTGGGTCCTCCTTAACTCTGACGTTCCAGACTCTACGGGGAGCTTTTTACCACCTTAAAAAATTTTTTTTTTTTTACATTTTACAACAGATCCTGTGATATTTACCAGCAAGTTGCAAACAAAAATTGTAATGTCTTTGCTTTTTAAAGAATATTTTATAAAAAAGCAAACCATTGCTATCATATTTAATAGTAAGTGAATAAAACAGAAATACCCATGAGATCAACATTTACTACAAGAAAAAAATAGCAACTTTGTTTTTGGTCCAAAGGCAAGTTTGAGAACTGGGGCTGCCTTGAGCCTCCCGTGTGAGGGCAGGCGGCAGGCACTCACCGAGGGCTCCGTCGCCTGCAGGCTCTGGAAGTCGCCAGTGATTTCCCGGCTCAGGGTCAGCATCCTGGAGTAGCAGGTTGGGGGAGCTGGCTGCACAGCGGGGGCCCCAGCCAGGAGCAGCAGCAGCAGGGGCAGCGACCAGGGCGTCATGGTGCCAGCGCCTTGCCTTCCCACAGTCCCGAAGACCACCCCTTTAAGCAGCTGCTGAGGGGTGGCCTGGGGCGCCAGCTCCCCGCCTCCGTTTCCTGTGGGGCCCAGCCAAGGCCTGATTGGTCTAGCCAGGGTGGGAGAGAGGATGGCAGCAGGCCCACCTGGGTCAGGACACTCGGTCCTTTCAGACCTGAAAGCCTTTGTGTTGAGAGGAGGGGCTGCCCGGGGAGGGGGGCTGACACCTGGACGGGAAGCAGCCTCGGCCCCTCCCACGCTTTCAGTGAGAAGTTTCTCTCTGCAGGGACTTTTCCTGAAATGGCAGGATCAGCAGAGGGGAGTGCGCAGTCGGGCCCCTCAGTTAGAATGGGGACAGTTTGTAAAACTGGCTGAGCTCCCGGAGCAGAATTGAGGGAGGAAGAAGGACTAGACATGGCCAATCGAGGCAGCCTTGGCTAGAACCATGATGCCGGGCTTGGGGTCAGGCAGCCTGGGTGTTAAAGCTCAGCAGCTAGTAACCTGGTGGGGGAACCTGGGACATTGCACACACTGAGCAAAGCTCATGGCGGGTGCATCGTGAGTTTCCAAGAGGTTTGAGCTAATGTCACCATCTCCATTAAACCCTGCCAGTGTCCCTGTGAGACACTAGTGCCACAGAAAACAGTCCCATTTTCCAGGTGGGAAAACTGAGGCTCAGAGAGTTCCAGCAAGTTGCCTGAGGTCACCAAGCTGGAAGCACCTGGGTCCATATGAGACTCCACGCCTCGTCCTCCTTCCATCCTCCTACACACAGTATGGGATGGGGTAGGAGCAGGACTGTCATGGTCAGAGATGAGTTTGGGTCCTCAGGCTGCCCAAGATCAGGGAACAAGCAAGGAGAAGCAGCTGTCAAAAGAGAGAGGAAGATTCTCACTTGACCCTGAGCACACTTACACACCAGCTGCCATCCCAAATGCCATGAATGGGGTATTCCCATTTCCCAGGTGAGGAAACTGAGGTCCCAGAGGATATGAAGCTGCACAGGAGCAGGGGGGACCTGGGCTGGGCCTGCCTGTCTCCAAAGCCTCCCGCTCCAAGGGAGGGCAGAGGAGGGGCCCGGCTGAGCCGCACATTCCCAGAACAAAACAAGCAAAGACCAGGACCACAGGGATGAGTGAACCGAAGCGTGGTGTCCTGGACAGGGGGCAGGACTGAGGATGAACAGGGATGAAAACCCGGCTCCAGCCTGTCCCCCACTGTGTTTGCCACAAGCAATCCCTTCCCAATCCTGGCATCAGCTCACTGTCTGTAAACAGGGCAGCATCACCCCGGGCAATGTCTGAGGTCCCTTCCAGCCCTGACGTTCTATTTATCTGGTTTCTGGTGTTAAAAGCCCAGGCAGGGATCACAGGCTGCGCCTTCCTGTTTTGTAGGGGGCAGGGTGTCTCTCAACACCTTTAGCAAGGTGACCTGGGGACCGCGTGTTGGGCAGCCTCTCAGACAGGGCAAGACTGTGTGTGCTTGGACGCGGCACACAGCACACACAGATGTGTTTTTCTTCTGGATGAAGGAATCTCTGCACCCCTTCCACGGTGGTGCCTGCGGCGTGGGCCTTCCTGGAAGACTGGCTGGCCCCAGCCAAGGACTCCGGATCTGCCGTGAAATGCTTCAGGGCTTTTGGATGCGTTCATCCAACGGGCATCAAATTCAGGACAGGGAAGAAAAACAAGCCCATGCACCAAAAAAGTCTTCACTCTGCGTGTATCCAGGAGACGTGGCTGTGCTGGAAAACAGGAGTTGTCTGCATGTTTGAAGTTGAGCAAATGTGCTTTTGGAAGATCTGACTTTGTTCCACATAGGACACCACGTAGGGATGTTGAAGGGGCTTCTTGGGCAAATCAGATGAGCTCAGAGCTTCAAGGAGCTCTCACATTCAAGGAGTGTCCACACTGAGTGTTCATGGCACATGTGTGTAGGATGAATGAGTGAGCATCCGTAACCATCTGCTTGCTATCTCAGGGACCAACTGCGACAGGGTGGATGTTGGGGCCCAGAAGAGTCACAGGCTGGTGGGGAGGCAGACAGGGAATCAGAAGGCAGTGTACTGGCTGAGCAGGGAGTGGGGATGTCAGGAAGCTACCCGGAGAAGAGGATGCCTCTTATCGATGACAGAAATGAGGAGGTACAGCCTGTGCCGAGACCAAGGCATGCAAGTTGTGCCCTGGGAATTCCTACTGGTCCTCGCTGGGCTTCCCCTGTGTCTCGAGCCCAACACCTTGAGTTAACCCTCTGACATCCATCTCCCTCCTTCCTCCCGGACAGAGAGCTGGCTTTTTTAGCATCCAGCACCCAGCCAGTTCAATCAATAAGGCCTTACTGAATGGATTTGGTGGCTGCTTTTGTTACTCAGAGAGTAAGCCACAAGCCTGAGAAATCCACGTAGTACAGCCCGAATCGGGTCCCTTGCTGGATACAGGCAGGTCTCAGGAGTGACCCGTGGGGACCTGCACACGTGTGTCCTGTTCTCTCTCCTTTCCCACTTACTTGCCTCCATGGCCCCCTTCCCCAGCCCCTTCTGTGGCTCCTCCAGCAGCGGGCCGCTCTGAATGTTAACACTCCAGGCGGGAACTTTCCCACGGAATGAGTCTTTTGTCTTCCCCGACAGGTTTCCCTTAGTGTCTTAGATGAGACATGGACCCCGTCATGGTATGGTACCTTGTCATGCCAGGACAGCTGAACAGTGCAGAGCTAATGAGTGCATGGATATTTCTCAGCTCGATATCAGCCAGTTTCTTTGAATGGATTCTTCCTTCATTGCCAGACATAGATCTATTCATCGAGCATCTACCGTGTGCCAGGCGCTGAGATGGGGATAGGGATAAAACAGTGAATGATAGAGACGGCATCGCTGTCCTCATGGACACCATGGGGTAGGGGTGTCATGGCAGAAATCCTGTTGTTAGGCAGAAATCCCTAACCCTGTCCCTGGTGGCTGCTCCATCTCAGGTGAGACCTGAGAGTTGAGGAATGCAGTGGGGAAGGGGGTGGGCATGGAGGTAGGTGCGTGTGTGTGTGTGCATGTGTGCGTGTGTGTGTGTGTGTGCACGTGTGTGTGTGTGTGCGTGTGTGTGTGTGTCGCGTGTGTGTGAGCGTGTGTGTGTGCGTGTGTGTGTGTGCGTGTGTGTGTGTGTGTGTGTGCGTGCGTGAAGACAGACAGAGAGAGAAACTGCAAGGTGCTACACTGCTGGCTTTGAAGATGGAGGAAGATGCCACAAGCCACAGAATTCAGGAGGCCTTTAGAAGGTGGAAAATCCAAAGAAAGAGTCTTCCCTAGAACCTCCAGAAAGAAATGCAGCCCTGCCAATACCCTGATTTTAGCCCAGAGACCCATGTTGGACTTCGGATCTCCAGAACGGAGAGATCATAAATTCATGTTGTTTTAAGCCACTCAGTTTGTGGTAATTTGTTATAGCAGTGATAGGAAACTAATACGTCACCTCTGGGGTTCAGCAGAATAACAGTAGTTAAGCGGGGAGGGAACCTTAGTGATTACCCAGATGAACCAGCCTGATGCATATGCTTTCTTTACAGCCTCCCTGTGATCCAGAGCCTGCTTGCATGCCACCTAGGATGGGGGGCTCACTGCCCCCTGAGGCTGTCCTGGCAGCTCAGTGTCTGGGCAGCTCTGACTGATGCACTTTCTTCCCGAGGTGGAAGCAAGATATGGTGACTCTCTGGGCTGCCATGCTTGGCCTAAAAATCCTGTACCTTCTTATCCAGAACAGCCCTGGGGTGATTTTAAGTCCGTTCTCATTTCTCAGTCTGTCTCTGCCTCCACTTGTCTCTGCTGCTCAACACAGAGTCAGCGCTCTTCCAGAGCAAACATCCCCACTTCCTGAACCATTTTTGATGTGAAGTTGCCCCAAGATCCTTTCCCACAACTACATCATGATTCAGCCCATGGAGCAGCTTTGGCCTGTCCCCTGAGTTCCAGCCTGCCCTTCCTGATGGCCTGCCCTTACATTCTAGACTTTCTGGCCAGTCTCCAAAGACATGTAAGTCAATTCCTTTCAACTATCTGTGCTACTGGTTCTGTGTCTTTGTCTGGCCCCTCACTGACACATTAGCTTCAACCCAAAGCTGGGTCTCTGTGTGATCACAAAGTGGCCACCAGTACTACCCAGGACATATGCTTTCTGCTTCCTATCCTGGGAGGTCACATCTTCCCTATGACTACTGAAGAAAGTCATGAGTTTTGTTCCTGTGTCCTGCTTGTTCTCCTAAGTCCTGTGTTCTCAGGCAGGCTGGCTAGATTTTATTGCCAGCCCTGTTCCTCTGCTGTGGGGCTTCCTCTGGCCACAGGTGCCTATGCTGCCTGCGTAGGGAGCAGGCTAGAAGCACTGGGGAATCTTAATGCCCCCCAGAATCAGCCTTCAGCCAAGGGTGGATGAAAGTTGGGAGGAGCCTGGGTCCTGGTGAAAAACCTATGTGTGGTTTTTCCTGTCCTGACCATATGCAGTGACTCAGACTGTACCTGGCAAACCCCATACCCAGAGAGTCACAGGCTCTGAAGGGAGTTGCAGTCAAGGACTCGGCTCCCAGGCCTGTCGTGCTCTTCACATATTTGCATGGCACCTTCATTCCTAGGGCTCTTTTTCTCAAGCCTTGGTCCGAGGTCCTCTTCAGGTGCCTGAGGCCTCCGTATGGGGGTGAGCAAGGGAAAGCTTGAAGGTACTGATATGGGAGGAGAGGTTCTGGGGAGGCCAGAACCTCAGTAGTCAGCCTCAACCCACCCCATTCTCTAGCAGTTCTTGACACCACCACAGGAAAGAATTCAAGAGCAGAGCCACAGTAGAAGGTGGCAACAGGTCTAACGTAACAGATGAGAAGTGCAGGTTTCACAGAGAACGTGCGGCCCAGCTCCAAAGACTGAGCGGGACCTGCACCAAGTTTAACAGCAAAGCCAGAAATGCACACCTAACATTTAGTACATAGTGTGGGCTGGCCCAAGAGCACGAGCGGTGCCCCTTAGAAATAAGTTTAACTCAGAAGTGAAGTACACACACCTCTCCCTGCGAGGTGAAGGTTGGCCCCAGGAAAGCCAGCAACCAACCACCGCAAGTTTAATACAAAAGTAAGAAATGCACATCTACAGATGCAGAGCAGGCTGGCCCCAGAGTGAACGGCAGCCTGCTGAAAGCGAGATAGAAACAAAAAGAAAGAAATACGCACCTCAGGTAAGGTGCTGGCTGGCTTTAGAGAGAGTGAGCAGCAGGCCCTCCTACCAGAACTCAACTTCTATAGTTTTACTATTTAATACATGTTCATAGTATCTAATGAATATTTAACAAAGGGAGTGGTTCTCTGTTATTTAACATAGTCTTGCACATGCTCAGATGGCCTCTTTTAGAGCACACTCATTGGTTAAATTCCATCCCATGCATCAAATACACCCAGAATATTCTAGGTTTTCTCTAGTGCCTCTGGTGGAAGGCCCTTCAAAGGATAAGCTCTGCTCTGCCGAGAATGCTCAGTAGGATTATATAACTCCTTTTTACTAAGTGTGCCCAGCCATTGGAGTGACACAAATCTGACCCTGGTGGTCTCAATTTCCCTGAGTTGGTGCCCCTAATAGGTGCAATTAGCAACAGTAACTCTCCTCCAGGGGAGGGCCCCAAGGAGTGGCCTGAGACATTGGGGATGGCTTCAATCCCTGAAGAGTATCTTGAAACCCGAACTCAGAGAAACTGAGCACCTCCCATCTCAGTACTTTCCACTTGGAGCTCCCTCCACCCATGGTCCATAAACCAGCAGGAGTCTCTTGTGGCTCCCTCAACAGTGAGACGACCCCCACCCCTATGCTTGTGCTGGTCCACCCAATCCCCGTGACGATGGCAGGTGGAGCAGGGGGTGGAAGGTCTTCCTTAGACCATGGCAGCGAGAGAGGAAAGGCTGAACACTTCTGTTTCTGGCTTGTTGTTTTAATGTGGCTGTGCCAACACCTGCAGCTCAGCTCTCTCTCAGCTCAACTGGGAAATATCCCAGCGCTTTGGCCCACTGGGGATAACTCGGAGGTGAGTTCTGCAGAGTCTCCCACAGTGCCCAGTGGAACTAACCTCCAGGGTCCCGTGGTGTGGACTTGTTTGGTAGCACATGACTGATGGGTCCGATTCCTTCCTTTCCCCATCTCACGCCCCCATTTCTCTACAAGTGTTCCCTGGGCTCACTCCCAAATAAACCATTTGCACTCAAATTCTTGTGTCAGGGCCTGCTTTGGGGGAAACCCAATCTGAGACTATGATATTGGCCCAACAGAGGTGTCCCCAAAATGGCAGCAAGACGATGTGATCACACATATTTGTTTCATCCAAATGGGCCACAGAGCTGGGACACATGGGGGTGGTGTAGGCGGAGCAGAGGCCACTGCAGTGTCCACTATGTTCGTCTTTCCCTACCACAGCCCATGCTGGTCCAGGACACCGTGTTCACGGCCAGCACCTCTTCAGAGTCTCCCTTCTGTCCCTCCTTGATTTCCTCCCAGGGCAGGCCGCTCTCAGCTGCAGACATAGGCAGAAAGAGAAAATCTTTCTGGCAAATACCAAATCTCAGCTGCCTGTGGCTTAATTCCCTTTGGTTTTCTGTCTCGTGACCTGGTAATTTTTAGGGTCTGGGACTCCTTTTTAGCATTTCTGGAGAACAAGCATTTAACCTTTTCCTTCTGACTGTTCAGATTGGCATATTCCTGTAAGTGATGCAGGTGACCAGGGAAATACTCTCTGTTCTCAGCCCTAAGTGGTTATAGGAGACTCCCGAGCAGACCATAAGAAATAGGAACTTGCTGTTTGCTCTGGCCCCTTGTAACTTTGGCTTCCTGCATGCTCCCTGTGTTCCTGTCCCATGTCCTTTTGTGATGGCAGCCAAGGTTGAAATGGCTGTGGTCAATCTCAGACCCCCTCTGTTGACCAACCTTCAGGCAACAGCTGTCTTTGTCAGTGATTGGAAGAGTCCAGCTCCCTTTCTGCAGAAAGCATGGCACTAGCTTACACAGTCTGAGGACCTAGCATCAGAGGCCACCTCACTCACAGAGAGGACACCCATGGGTCTCCCCACTTCTGCTTGCATTTGAGGTCAGAAGCCAGGAGCCAGTGACATCTGGGCTGCTCTGACCCAGCAGCGACAGCCAGGAGGTACTGGGGTTGGGGGAGTTGGCTGAGCAGACAGCTAGGATGTTGCCTCAGGTGTCTCTGTTGACAGTATTCCTTTGCTTAAAAGAGCATACCTCCTCCTGTTTATGTGATGTGTTTTTGAGTTTGTTACTTTCACTCCTGGCAAACCCAAGTGGAAAGTTGTCCCACACAGTCCAGAGTGAAGGAATGAAGACAAACACCATGGCTGGGCTTTGCTTTTGGGCAGGGATTATGAAAAGAATCTGTCTTTTTGAGTAGAGATCCTTCCATAAGTCCCCAAAACGTGGATTCAAACTTTAATCGGAACCAGCATGCGGGGAAAGCTCTGTCCCAAATATTTCCTGTGGGCCTATTTATGCAGAAAGGACTCAGAAAAAGTCTTTCAGGAGTCCCAGCGTGGCTTAGCAGAAACAGCACAGGCTTTGCATTAATGCAGACTTCAGTATAGATCTCACTTCTGTTAATGATGGCGCCGTGCAAATCTTGTTGCCGCTGGTCTTCCTCTGGAGTTTATAACACTCACTGCACAGAGCTTGTGTGAAGATGAAATAAACATGAAAGAGCTGGAGTGACTGGGGGGAGAACATGTTTTGTTCTTTTCTTTTTTTCTTTCTGGTTCTAGACCCTGTTCCTTAACCCCACCTTGGGCTAATTTTTACCCCCTGCTGTAGGGATGATGATGGGCACATGGCTCAGGATGGATGAAAGTCCTTCCCTAGGACTAATAGATGGGCACAGGAAGAGAGTCGCCCTCTCATTCCACTGATGTGGCTGCGCTGTGGTTGCCAGCAGTGCATCTCCTGTCCTGGAGTGGGCCTCTCTGCAGAAGGAGTGGGCAGGGCCAGGCAGAGGTGCAGAAGCGGAGCTGGGAGGTGCACCAAGGGAGAGAATCCGGATGGAGCTGCATCCCTTGTCCAGTCCCAGAGGCCGAGTTCCCCAAGTCCTCCTCTGACTCTGTCAGCTGCCCTGGGGTCATTTCTAGCTACAGAGTTAATACAGAGTTCCTTTGGCTTGAGCTGGTCTCAGAGAGGTTTCTTTCTGTCCTTTGCAAGTCAGACTGAGAAGTATAGAACCGAGCAGAGTACCTGGCACAGAGCTGGTGCTCACAATGGTTACTTTCTCTTTTATGATTCTCTATTTGTGCCAGTGATCAGTGCCAGTCATCGAATATGTCCAATCTCCTTTCTTCTGGACCCAGGCCAGGATTGAGACTCCCTGTCCCCTTAAGTTATGCATGCCTTGTGGGTTATTTTACGGAATGGAATGGACGAGGAGATGGTGGACTCTATTTCCAGGCAGAAGCTTTAAGAGCCTGTGCATGCTCTGCTGTGTCATCTTTGTCACCATGGGACCACTCAAGTTGGAGAAGGTGGCTGCTCTATCTGCCTCATGCTGAGGTGGAGAAGACCCAGAGCAATGGCCTAGCAAACCTGTGGTGGGGCCTAGGGACTTGTTGTTAATGCAGCATAACCTAGCCTAACATGACTGTGCTGGAAAGAATTCTGTGATGACCCCTGACCCTTGGAGAACCTCTTCCCCTGAGTGTGGGTGGAGCCTGTAGCTAGGTTAGTTATATGGCAAAAGGGATTTTGCAGATGTAGTAAAGGTTACTAATAAGTTGACTTTTGAGGTAATCAAAAGGGAGATTAACTAGGTGGTTCTAACACAACCACATGATCCCTCTACAAGCAGAAAGTTTTCACAGGCTGGTCTCAGATGAGGGAGTCTGAGAGATTCCAGGCATGAAAAGGATTTGACCTGCCATTGCTGGACTGAAGGCGAAGAAGGCCACAGGAGAAGGAATGTGGGAGTCCACTAAGAGCAGACAGTCGCCCCCGACTGACAGCCAGCAAGGAAATGGGAACCTCAACCCTGCAGCCATAAGCAACTGGGATTGGTTAATAATCTGAATGAGGCTGGAAGTAGATTCTTCCCCAGAGCTCCCAGACATGAGCCTAGGCTTGCCTTGATCTTGGTCTTGTAAGAGTCAGAGCAGAGGACCCCACTGATTACACACAGACGTCTGGCTTTCAGGGCTGCAAGCTAATAAATGGGTATTGTTTTAAGCCTTCGAGTTGTGGTAATTTGTTACACAGCAGTACAAAACTAATACACTGACCAATGCATTATTATTTGAGGTTATTCCCTTAGGATTATAATTATTCAAGCTAGGAACACATGTATAACTTCTCCCATACGGCCTTACAATGGTTTATTTGTCAATTTCTTTATCAGATGTGGGATTTCCTGATGGCAGGAACCGAGCTGGTCCTCTCTCTATCCCCCAGGCCTAGCATGAGGCCTGGAAGGGATGCTGTAAGAAGATGTGAAGTTGACGCTTGGCAATATTGTGACACTTTTTTGCTGGACTGCCACATGCACCATGAGTATCTAGAAACGAATAATTGTTGATATGGATACAATGTAACCTGGGTGCCTGGTGCTTTGCTTAGGGCGTCAGGCACCTTAACCAAGGTGATCCTCATAAAAACCCTAAGAGGTGGGTGCTGGTAACACATCCCACTTCACAGATGAGGAACCAGAGGGCAAGAAGTTGGCTTGTTCAAGGTCACACAAATAAGTGATATCAGAGCCCAGGTTCAAACCCAGACAGCCTGGTGCAATCTGTGTTCCCAACCACTATACCACCCTACCACCTAAGAAAAGGGACTTAATATATATTCATTGAGGGATGGAGAGAAGACAAGATGGAAGAAAGTAATTTACATAGATGCTAACAAGCTGTGGGCAGACACTAACAGCAGACAGTAGCCCCCAAATGAGTGAAAAGTTTTCCAGAGTGAAATGTGTGTGTGTGTGTGTGTGTGTGTGTGTGTGTGTGTGTGTGTGTGTGTGTGTGTGTGTGTGTGTGTGTGTGTGTGTGTGTTATATGGAGAGAGAGAGAGAGATTTTTAAGAATTGGACTGTGTGACTAAAGAAAGGCAGCAAATCCAAAGTTTGCAGGGCAGGCTGTCAGGCTAGAGGCCCAGGAAGAGCTGATGCTGCAGGTCCAGTCCAAAGGCCATCTGGAGGCAGAATTCTCCCTTCCTTGGTGGGCCTCCATCTTTTTCTGGGCCTTCAATTGATTAGATGAGGCCCACCCACACTGTGGAAGGCCGTCTACTTTACTCAAAGACCACTGATGTAAATGTGAATCTCATCTAAAAAATACCTTCACAGAGACATCTAGACTGGTGTTCGGCCAAATATCTGGGTATCATGGCCCAGTCGAGTGGACACATGAGATTAACCATCACCCTTTGTGACGGTGGGAAAGTCCCTATCCTATCTTCAAGCTTTTCTTTCCTTGGAAAATGAAGGGTGAGCATTTATAGTGATATTTTGGGTCTATTCTCCACTCTAAATGTGGTGTTTCATTGCTTTGAGGGAGCAAATACTTAGAATGCCACGCCTCCCTGCCCAGGGCCGCAGGAGGCAGGAGGCTGCAGGGGCCAGAGTGTGGGCAGGTCAGGCTCCTGTCTGATGCCACCACCTAGCAAGAGGACGCTTGACCCCCAGGGCCCTGGTCTGTGTCAGATCCCTCACTGGTCTGTGTCTGTGAGGAGTTAAGAGGGGTACCCTATTCAGACAAAAGGGGGGGCACTCACTCAAGGTAAGTCTCTCCTCCTAGACCTGTCTCCAGAGCACTTAGAAAATCCCCCAGCTGGTAGCAGATACCAGCTTGTAATAGAAATTGTATCTTAAAAGATTGTATTATTTTACCTTTTGTTTTGTTTATAGGATACTGAATGACTCACTTAATAGATTCTTTCCAACAAATTAACAGAATTGACTTACCTAAACAAATATGCTTGTTGTATCAGTGTCATGCACATCTGAGTACAATAATATACAGGTTCTTTTTTAATTAGAACTTGAAACCAGTAGCTGACTAAGACTCCTAAGCTACAAAAACAAAACAAAAACAAAAATAAAACAGATTTGCAACTTCCATCTTTAATGATTTCTTTTATAATGAATGATGACCCATTCCTTGTGCAGCAGTGAGGGGTATTTCTAGAGCTACACTATATTCTTCTGCACCTATGAATTATTTTTACTGTAGTTAAATATGCATAACATAATATTTACCATCTTAACCATTTTTATGTCTATAGTTCAATGGCATTAAGTACATTCACATTATTGTGCAACCACCACTGCCTTCCATCTCCAGAACTTTTTCATCTTCCCGAACTAAGACGTTGAACCCATTAAATAACTGTCTAGTCCCTGGCAACCACCATTCTATTTTCTGACTTTTAGAGACCCAGTTTGATTTAGAGGTTTAAACTCAAAACAGACAGCCAAACTATCTGGGCTCACAGACCAGCTCTGTGAGTTTCTAGCTGTGCGACTTTCTCTATTTCTTCATCTGTAAAATGGAGACAACATTCGTATCACCCACATGGAGCAAAGGAAGGATCAAATGGTCAGTACATACAAAGCTCTAGATCAATGCTGGGTGTAGAATAAGCATTGGGGGTTTACTGTTACTATTTATGTAACTTCCAGCTCCGTAAACGCAGTCCCCGCCCTCCGAACACTCACACACGCACACACACTCACTCCAGACCACAGGGGCTCAGAGTCAGGCTGCAGCATGCTCGCCCAAGATTTGGGGCCTAGTGGAAGAAAGGGGGTGCTGGTGGAATGAATGAATAAATGATGTTCTTTGTTGCCTTACCACTCACAACGTGGAAGGCGACACGGCTGCTACGTGATCAACACACATGAGCATTTCCCCAGCTGGGCCCTGGCCCCTGAAACCCTCCTTCTGTTCCCAGCATCCTGTGGATTCCAGCTTCTGTGAAGTTAAGGCTTCCTCCCTCGGGAAGCATATTGAGTGTTTTGGCTTCTGCCCTTGTAGAAAAACCCGTAGCCAACACACAGCCTGGGCAGGAAGTGGGCAAAAGTAACTTAAACCTTGGACAGAAAGCATTTCAGAAACTGACTTGGCCTCTCAACGTTGCTGGCACCGTAAACCTTGTTAAGTGTGACCTCCTAGTTTCCAACATTTTTATTTGAATAGTTCCTTTTCTTCCTTCATGAGGAGGCTATAGTTTTGGAGAGTGGGGCTTGCTATGGCACAGCCTAGGGATGGCAGGAAGGGCAGACACTGGCCGGCTCTCTGTCTCTCTACTACCCCAGGAGAGGCGAGTACACAACCCCCAGTTTCCACTGGAAGCTCTGAGGCTGGGGGAGGTAACAAGACATGCCAAAGTTACCTGCAGGCAACGGGTGAGCTCGCCGTCTGGGTCTTTATGGTATGGGATGTCTCTAAACCACCTGCATTTGCTGGGAGTATCCAAATACACAGAAACTCACATGAGCCGTGTTTACTCGTCACAAGCTTTCAAAAGGTATTTTGTGACTTGAGCTAAATTCACTGCTGCACAGGAGAAGGCGGGCCCTAAATGTGTTATAAAATTATACCATTGAAACATTTCAAAGAACAGAAGAAAAGGAAAAAAAGCAGATTGAGGAATATTGCATACATTTCCAGGTGGGTTGCATAGATTTCATGCTGTGTTATGCAGCTCTTCCTAATTCCATTTCACCTATATGAAACTTCGGACTTTTACTTAGTTGCTTATGCACTTATTCAGCAGCCACTGTGACTCATACAGACACAGAATTCATCTTTTGAAAAATGAACCAGAAAATGTATGGAAATGAATCCCATCTTTCTTACTATAGTAACAACCTCTTATGGGTGGGCATCAGAAGTGCCTGAAATGGGTCACTTTCCCTTTGATGGCTGGGCCTCCAAACATGCTCTTCCCCTACCTGGAGCACTCTGGAAATATTCTATGTGCTCCCCCTCCCCCAAATATTCACTAAAGGAGTGCCAGAGGGAACAAATTCTACCAACAGCTGTCATAAGCGCCATGCTCCTGTAAGTTACCATAATAGCTTTCTCCTTTTCACCATGGACGTCACAATGTTTTTTGCCTGATGCTTTGCAAAAACTGATCTTAACACTCAAAAACAACTATGCATGTTGTGTACGTGCCAGGTGTTTCACAGAGTGATCTTCACATTTTCCTGCTTGGACCATCATTCAAAACTAAGCAGAATGGAGCTGTCTTCACATCCCTACACTCATTCAGCTGATTAGAAAGCTGGTCTCAGCCCTTGAACAAATCCACCAGGTAGGTCGGAGAAGCGTCTTCGATTCTTCCCCAGGTTCCTTCATCAGACGCTGGTTGTAATTGAATGTTCATGGCAGCCTCATCAGAGAGGGCTTGCAGGAAGGTCCGTAGCTCGAGGTTTAATGAGATTTTCCCTGCTGGTGTCTGCTTCCCCCCTCTGGCCATCGGTGGCTTCCTTTGAATGATACTGAGAATGCATTTTCATGTGTAGATGTAAATTTGGTTACAGAATCCAAGAAGCACCTCCACAAATGTCTGCACACCTCCACCCCTACTCACAGACTGCACTGGGGAGGTATTTGAGTAGAAGCTGGAGCCTTGGCTGGATGTGCTTGGCTCAGCCACCTACCAGCGCTGGGATTCAGCACCAAGTGCTTCCACCTCACCAGCAAAGTGTGAGCACCACATGAATTCTCTTTTTAACCTGCAGCACCTGACATTCCACAGTCAGTCTCGATGGATGTTCACCAAAGAAATGAATCTATGAATCCATCTCTGAGCCTTATTTTTCACATACTAAAAATGGAAAAATAATCTTTTTTGGATGGTTAAATGATTAAGTTAAAATGATGCTTGTAACATGCTTAATTATAATATTTGGCACAGAGTAATTGCTCAACAAATGGATAAATGGTGGCTAATGTTCTTAGTCCTCATGGAGTAAGGACTGGCACGTCATGCAACGGGAGTGGGAGGGATTCTTAGAAAGGGGGACTCTATGTTTGACAATGCTTCATTCTCCAATATTCTGGGTATGCCCTGCCCCCCTGCCCCACTATGTACATGAGCCTAACCATGAGTATCTAAAGTGCTGCAGGGGTAGGGAAAGCATTCTGCACTTTGTCAGAGTTGGGGAGGAGAGTGGGGTCACTTTCCAGATGAGGAGATGGCTGAGCTGGTCCTTGGAGGCTGGCAAGGGGTCCACCAGGCAGGAAAGGGGTGATGGGCCTTCCCAGCAGAGACTTAGACTCATACTTGGTGAGATCAAGGATCTTTTAAAACATTTCTATACAAAGTCTACAAAATTAGGATGTATTTTCATCAGAAATGCAAATTAAAGTAATGGTCAAAATATTTTTGTACAATGGTTCTTCATGTATGTTTTCAAAAAGTGTAACTTTCTCACATGTAAGAAATACAATTCTTATCTTGAAGGTTTGTGTAAGATGCTATATTGACAGATGCTGAGGCCGTCTGATAGCGGCTAGGGGCAATGAGCGCAGGGACTGCATTTGTTGTATCCCCCACTGAGGTCCCAGCACTTAACACGGCTCTGGAGTGTAGTAGGTGCTCAG
This sequence comes from Cynocephalus volans, assembly GCF_027409185.1. Classification (NCBI taxonomy): domain Eukaryota; kingdom Metazoa; phylum Chordata; class Mammalia; order Dermoptera; family Cynocephalidae; genus Cynocephalus; species Cynocephalus volans. Next base: position 6,793,031 of record NC_084468.1, on the reverse strand, counting down.
TAAGTATTGGCTAAAGAAATGCTACAGTCATCACAATGTGTCCTGGAAATCATCATCATCAATGTCTCCCTCCTTCACAAGACAGCAGGCCCTCTTTTGTTCTGGTTATGTAAATTGGGTCCAGGGGTCTCTGAAGTCAGAAAACAAACTCCACACCTGCAGGCCAGACTAGAAAATGATGATGTTTCCTGGAGAGCCATCAAGTAGCCCTGAGAAATGAGGATATGTTCTGCCAGTGACAACTCATGTATGGAAAGAAGGAACTAAAGCTTGTGCTGCTGGTATTTTGAGGCAAAACCTCCCAAAATTGTAGTTGACAGTCACAGAAGTACTGTCTTATAATTATACATTAAATACCAAGGCAAAAGTGGCATCTACAATTGCACACAACAGGTCTCTAGCAGGAGTCTGAATGTATCATGTTGATATTGGCATTTTTGATGGGCTGGAGCAGAGTTTCTCAGCCTCAACACTATTGAAATTTTGGGAGAGATGTTTCTGTGATGTGTGGGCTTGTCCGGTGCATTGTAGGATGTTGAACAGCACCCTTGGTCTCTATCCACTAGATGCTAGTAGTGTTGCTCTGCCACCATCTTAGTCATACTGTCCCCAGATATTGCCAAATGTCCCCTGGGGTGGGGGGAGATCATCTCCTGTTGAGAATTGCTGGGTAAGGCCAATAGTTCTCATGCTACCAAATCAGCATCCAACCACATGAGGGGGTCTTTAAAAATTCATGGAAAGATTTGTATTATCTTTTAATCCCGTTTTTCCGTGATCTTTTTGAAGTACCCTTGAATTTATTGAGCTCTTGGTAGGCAGCAGGCACTCTGTTTGGTACTTTCACCAAAGCTCACAATAATGCTGTAACATAGGAAAAGTTATACCCTGACTCATTGCTAATAAAAGTCAATCACTCTGCAGATGGAAGAAGTGTCCCTAGACTGAGAGTGCCCCCAGGACTCTGAGAAGAGGCTCTGACAGATGAACTTCCGCAAAGCAAACCAAGTGCTCCTGGCCATGTGAAGTTAGTTAGGGAAGATAAAAATGGTTCTTCTGTGGAGGGCAGCTCTAGGGAGACTCCGAACACTATGAGATTAAACTGTCACCATGTTGCAGCCTGCTTCAGCTTTCACTTTGCCATGGCACTGCTTCTGTTTACCACTGCACCGTTGTCTTCATGGCTTGTTGGAGCTGGCGTGGACATGTGTTACTCTTTTCTGTACCTGCTGGTGCCTGGTGTGTAATAGGCACATGCTTGTTGAGTGAATAAACGAATAACTGTAGAAAGACAGGAGAGGGGAGGGGTGTGTGTGTTACATCTCTCTGCTTTCCCTAAGACCTCACCACCCTTCACCCTTTCTTTGGAAGACACCCAGCTAAGACAGTGCCAGTCAACACTGTGTACCCATGTGACCCTCAGTTCTAAGAAACAAAATGGCAGAATTTTAGTATAGGAAGAATACTTAGATGGGACTTCATCCAATCCATGCTGGTTCATGGGTCACCCTTATAGTAAACCACTCGGTTTTTCACTTGTTCATTCATCCTTTCAGTTTGTTGAACCTCTGTTATGTGCCTGTGTCACTCTGGATGTAAGGGAGGAGGACAAGGAAAGGATGACAATGATGACTTTGACCTAATCCAATCATTATTGGTTTAGATATGGTCTAAGCTGCTGAACCAAAGGAATCCCCAAATTCAAAATAGGTAGGCAGTAGTATAACCAAGATAGTGTATTATTCTCTCTTAGCAGCCCAGAGGTAGGCGGGTGGTCCAAGTCTGGTAGAGTGTCTGCTCCATGAAGTTGCCCTGGACCACAGCTCCTTCCACCTGGTTGCTCTGTTGCTCCTTAGGGTGTTGCCTTCTTTGGCATGGCTGAAGGTGTCTTACATCAAGGTGTGAGCATCACAGCCTACAGGAAGGGGAAGAGATTGCGTGTCACACACACAATTCCTCACATTCTATTGGCTGCAACTTAGTCACATGGGCACTCCTACCTGCAGAGGTAGCTGGGAAATGTAGTCTCTAGCCAGGTAGCCATGTGCTCAGTTAAAACTCTGTGTGTGTGTGTGTGGGGGGGGGGTGGTTTACAGATTGGAAAACAGACCCGGGGGGGAAGTGACTCATTTGAGGTCACATATGAAGCAGTGGCAGTGGAATGTTTAAGGCCTGTCTCCTGCCTCCTAGGTCACACACTCTCCTCCTCGATACATGGTGTCTTTTAGTAAGTAATTATCATTATTCTGCTACACGTGTTAGAGTTTGTTCTTCCTGACACAGACTATTCATTACATCAGTGCTTCTGAGTTCTTTTCTTCATGGGGAGGAGTGGATTCATGGAGGCTTTTAATACCTTTTTTTTTTTTTTTTTGGTGGCTGGCCAGTACAGGGATCCAAACCTGTGACCTTGGTGTTATGAGGCTGCGCTCTAACCAACTGAGTTAATTAGCCAGCTCCCTTATGGAGGCTTTTAAGGGACTGTGAAAGACTTTGAATCTCTCCCCATAAAAATACTGAAATATACATGCGTGCGCGTGTGCACACACACACACAAAGTTCAAGCACAGTTTCAGAGTGTTCATGACAACCGCCTTAAGCCCCTAAGAATCCCTATAAACCCAGGCAGGAGTACAATGAAACGCACTCTATGGGTGTTTCATTTGGCAGCCGCGGAGCCCTTTTCTGAAGCAGCCTGGTCTACATTACAGCTAGAATTCTCCACAAACACTTAATTTGAGGTCGACATGGAGCTACTATGCAAATTATTTTAACGTAAGAACATGAAGCTCAGAATTACTGGGCTACCAAGTTCCAAACTATGAAAATGCCTCTAGGGAAGTTTTAAATGCCAAGAAATGCAGACATACCACATTAGTAGCAGTTTATGGACCCTTACTTTGAGTGAGTGTGCACACACAAACACATATATAATGTACACACAAAGACTTAACAGTAGAAAGGTTCCTCTTGAATAGATTATGTTTTAGTCATTAAGTATAATTTTTTATCTGAGTGAGATGAGTTTCAGCAAAGAACTGAATGTGCAAACTATTCCTTATCTTGGTGTACCACAAAACAGCCTTTATCACTTTTTTCTTTACAATGTACAATGCTGCCAAAGAGAACATATTGAAATGAATGTAAGCAGGTGGTATTTACTCCAAGCAATCCAGACTCAAGTTTTAAATAAATAGGCTTAACATAAATGGTAAAAAAATCTGATATAGCAGACTCTAAAAAACAGCATGGCACAAAAGACACCCTGCTCTGGGGAATCACATTAGCCACTGCAGCATGATCATGTCACATAAAATTAAATATTATGGCCAGTGGCTTTTATAGCTCTAAGTACGAGTATGGTAAATACTTGAACTTGTTCTCAGCAATAGCAATATCAGCCATAAGACTACTTATGTAAATTTAAGTCAGAAAAAGAACCCCAGTTGTTATTCTTATGCCTACATTTGGGGTTTGAAAAGTAACACAGAATCATGCCCTCATTCCTTGTCAGATTCATAAGAGAGCCCCTACACTGCAACTTCCAAGATCTCTCCATAGTCAGCCTTCTAGGAAAGCCACGCAGAGAATTAGAGAATTAGATTGGAGCAGAGAATTAGATCATTTCTGTTTTATCTTATTTTGAGTTAGAAGACCACACAAAACATTGTCAATATGTGAGCCAGGCAAGAGAGCAAGACCCAGAGCTGACTTTGTCTGGCATACCGCTGAAACCAAGTTTAGCCGTTCTCTCTTGAGGAGACTGGATGGCACGCAACATTGTATAGGATGTAGAAGAGGAATATGCTTACTTCCAAATAATTCATCCACATTATTGAGTACTACATGACCGATTCCTTTGGCCATGAAGAGTCACAGCTAGGGTTTTTGGAGGACTCTATCCCCAGCTGTCTTCTAAGGAGACCAGCAAGATAGGGTACCACCTTGTTATCCATTGCCCCCTTTCCATACCTGGAGACTTCCTGATTGAAAATGAACCTTGTGGGAGGTGGGGAGCAGCCCAGCTTAGGGTGGTCAGGTTAAATGTGTGTCCCTGTGCCCCTGACAAAAGAAAATATATTCCCCTAGATACTAGTTAAAGAGTAGAGTTTGCATCTGTATTCTTTTGGTGATAGGCTTTTGACTACAGACACTCACCAACTCTCCCCTATCTCGGTTCTTCCCAACAAGACCTAGAAAATTTCTTTCTGAGGATACTTAACAAAATGATAAACAGGAGGAGTTAAGAACTGTGCCTGGGATGCCCATTTTCTTCACTCTTATTCAGCATAGTACTGGAAGTTTTAGCCAGTGCAATGAGGCAAGACAAAAGCAATAAAGGGCATCCAAATTAGAAAAAAAGGAAGTCAAACTATCCTTATTTGCAGAGGACATGATCACATAAATAGAAAACCATAAAAACCCCACCAAAAATTTTTAGAATTAATAAATGAATTCAGTATAGTGGCAGGATACAAAATCAACACACAAAAATCAGTAGCATTCCTATATGCTAATAATAAAATAACTGAAGGAGAAATCAAGAAAGTAATCCCATTCACAATAGCTACAAAAAAACTGAAATAATTAAGAGTAAGTTTAACCAAGGAGGTGAAAGATCTCTACAATAGAAACTGTGAACATTGAGGGAAAAAAATTTAAAGAGGATACAACTAAACGGAAAGATATCCCATGTTCATGAGTCGGAGGAATTAATATCATCAAAATGTCCATATTATCCAAAGCAATCTACACATTCAACTCAACCCCTATCAAATACCAATGACATTCTTCACAGAAATAGAAAAAACAATTTAAAAATTTGTATGGAACAACAAAAGACCCCATATAGCTCAAGCAATCTGGAACAAAAAGAACAAAGTTCGAGGCATCATACTTCCTGACTTCAAAATATATTGTAAAATTGTAATAGCCAAAACAGCATGGTACTGGCATAAAAGTAGAGAAGCAGACCAATGGAACAGAATAGATAGCCCAGAAAAAAAGCCATGCACTTACAACCAACTGATTTTTGACAAAGTTGCCAAGAATATACAGTGGGGAAAGGACAGCCTCTTCAGTAAATGGTGCTGGGAAAACAGTATATCCACATGTGGAAGATTGAAACTAGACACCTGTCTCTCATTATACGCAAAAATCAACTCAAAATGAATTAGAGACCTAAATTTAAGATCCAAAACTATGAAACTATTAGAAGAAAACATAAGAGAAATGCTACATGAAGTGGGAGTGGGTGGCACTTTTTTGAGTGAGACTACAAAGGCACAGGGAACTAAAGCAAAAATACGCAAATGGGACTACATCAAACTGAAAAGCTTCTGCACAGTAAGGGACACTATCAACAAAGTGAAGAGAATGGGAGGAAATACTTGAAAACTACACATCAGAAAGGCACTATTACCCAGAATACATAAGGAACTCAAACAACTTAAGAGCAAAAAAAAAAAAAAAAACCCCAAACCACACACACAATCCTCCCCCCAAACCCCACAAATAACAACCAAAAAAAAAAAAAATTAAAAAATGAGCAAAACACCAATATCATTGATCCTAAGCTAAAAATTTATGTTAAATAGTCCAAGGGCCTTTAAAGCAGCTCTAAGTATCCTTCACTTAGTTTGTGATTTTACGGACTGCCAGACTCCATCTCACATCAACTGAATGCAAATCAGTCCCTTTAATGAGGCTAAATCCTTACTAGACTGGTGACTTCCAACCCCATGAAAATTTAGTTAACAGCTAAATGCCCAAGTCAACTGGCTTCCATCTATTTCTACCACCATTGAGGGGGAAAATGGTGGGAGAAGCCCTGGCAGAACTGAAGCTGCTCCCCTGAATTTGCAGTTCAATATGATTAATCACCTCTAGGCTTGGTAAAAAGAGGGCTTGACCTCCGTATTTAGATTTACAGTCTAATGCATGTTCAGCCATATACCTTTTAGCCTACACCTTATACTTATACTCATCAATCACTGGGTATTCTTAACAAATCATGAAGATATTCGCATGCCATCTGTATTATCTGGTGCTTGAGCTAGTATAGTGGAACTGCCCTAAATCTTCTAATTGAAGCTGAGCTTGGTCAGCCTGGGGTTCTCTTAGGTGACAACCAAATTTTTAATGTTATTGTAATCATACATGCACTTGTAATAATCTTTTTTATAGTAATGCCCATTATAATTGGATTTGGTAACTGATTAGTTCCACTGATAATTACTGCCCCAGGTAAAACATTTCCTCAAATAAATGATATAAGCTTCTGAAAAGAAAAATGAGCAAAAGACCTGAACAAACATTTCTCAAAAATAGGCATACAAAATGGTCGATGAGCACATGAAAAAATGCTCAAAATCACTAATCATCAGGGAAGTGAAAATTAAAATCACAATGAGATATCATCTCACCCAAGTTAGAATGGCTATTATCAACAAGACAAACAACAACAACAAAAACAACAAAATGCTGGTGAGGATGCAAAGAAAAGGAACCCTCCTACATTGTTGGTGGGAATGTAAATTGGTACAGCTATTGTGGAAAACAATACGGAGGTTCCTCAGAGAACTAAAAATAGATTTACCTTATGACCCAGCTGTCCCACTACTGGTTAAATACCCAAACGAAATGAAATCAATATATCCAAAGACACCTGCCCTCCCATGTTCATCGTAACAATATTCACAATAGTCAAGAGATGGAATCAACTTAAATGTGCATCAAAGGATGAATGGGTAAAGAAAAAGTGGTATATATATATATATATATATGCAATGGAACTCTATAAAGAAATGATATTCTATCATTTGCTGAAGCATTGATGGAACAGGAAACCATCACGTGAAGTGAAGTAAGTGAGGCACAGAAAGACTAATGCCACATGCTGTCATTCACATATGGAATCTAAAAAAAAAAAAAAAAGTGGTTCTCATAGAAGTGGAGAGTAGAATAATGGCTACCAGAGGCTGCGAGGGAAGGAGAAGGGATGCAGTAACAGGTACAAAACATTGCTGTCTACGCTAAGTCAATCACTGTGCAGTATGTGCATGTATTGAAACAGCGCACTGTTCCCCACAAAACATACAAGAAAATGTTAAAAACAAACAAAGAAACTGCCTGGCTTATTTCACTTCACATAATGCCCTCCGGGCTCATCCATGTTGTCACAAACAACAGAATTTCCTTCTTTTTTATGGCTGAATAGAATTGTGTATATATATCACCATTTCTTGACCAATTCATTTGTTGATGGATACTTGGGCTGATTGCATATCTTGGCTGTTGTGAATAATGCTGCAGTAAACATAGGAGTGCAAACATCTCTTCAATATATTAATTTCCTGTCCTATGGGTATGTACACAGTAGTGGGATTGTTAGATCATATGGTAGTTCTATCTGTAGTTTTTTGAGAAACTTCTAAACAGATCCCTCTGTCTGGAGTGAAAACACATATTTGTACTTAGCTTTGACGTATATTTACTATATACCATTCTTAATTATGCATATGGCTTCATTTATATCTCTCATAAATCTAGAGCTATGTATCTTGTGAAAATGATTACTGTATACCTGACTAGACACTAAGAACAATCGTGTAAATCTTGTGCTCTGCTTGCACGATATCTTGGCAGCCTCCTAGCATAAGAGGAGATGGTGGGTATGTTTTACCTACCTGTTTCCTTGCTCCCAGGCCAGTGTCTGACACATGATACAAGCTCAGGGCATGTTAGCTAAAGGAGTTAATGATAGTGAGGTCGACTTTTGCTAACAGTCTAGACATTGCCTCTATCTAGGTATTTATCAGGTCTACTTGCGTGGTCCTCACAGTCAATAATAAACACGTATTGATGGTTTACAACACACCAGGTGTTGTTCTACTTTCTTGCAAGGTGTGAACATGTGTAACTCTTATAGCTGCCCTCCGAGGCCGGTGCTGCTGCATGGAGGCAATTGATCCCGCTCTGCCCCCCACTTGGCTTCTAGTGCATCTCAGACTTTTGGCTTCCACTTCTGTCCTGGCTGCTCTTTCTCTGTTTCTCCAGCCTCTTCCTGTTGGAGGCCCTGGGTTTGGTCCCTGCCTCTCTAGGATGATCTCCCCCAGTCTCAGGCCTTTAGCATCATCTATATGCTCGGGGCTTTCCAATTTAAAAGTCCAGTCTCAACTTCTCCCCTGAACCCCAGACGCACCTGTCCAGAGGCTGCTGCATGCCCATAAGACCCCTTAAATTTAACAAGCCCCAAATGGGACTCCTGATCTCCACAAAACAGAGGGGTCCTGCCCCACCCTGCCCCTCTTTATCCTTCCAGTTGTTCAGGCAGAAGCTCTGAGTTGTCCTCAACTCCTCTTTCTCTCTCCTCCATCTACCAATCTTTCCAGAAGTCCCATGAGCTCTACCTGTGTCTGAAGTATGTCCAAGACCTGGCCACGTCTCACTGCCACCCCTGCTCCTGTCGAGCCTACACCACCATTGTCTCTTGCCTGGGTTACTGCAGTAGCCTCAGAGCCAGCCTTCCCATGCACACCTTTGCCTTGCTTCGGTCTGTTCTCAACAGAGCAGGAGGGCTGCTTTTAAAATGTCAGTCATATCACTTCTCTGTTCAAAACCCTCCAATGTGTCCCCACTTCATTCAGAAGAAAGCCCTGAGTCCTTGCACTCACCTCCCAGGCTCTACCTGCTCGGCTCTCCATACCTCTCCCCTGCATCTCCTTCTGCATTGCACACTCCAGTCTGTGGCCCCTTGCATTTCCTGGAACAAGCCAGGCATGCTCCTATCTTAGGAGTTTTTTTTTTTTTTTGGTTTTTTTTGCACCAGCTGTTCCTCTGCTTGTAATATTCTCATTGCCAATATCTGCATAGCCAACCCCTTATTGCCTTCTGGATGTTCCTCTGATGTCCACTCAATGAGGCTTCCCTGAATACCCTGCTTTAAAGTCCAGAGGCCTGATTGGTGGTGAACAAAGATGGGGGTCTATTCACGTTTCTCAACAAAATCTCCATTCCAACCCATCTAAAACATCCTCATTTATTCATTTTATCACAAAATACTTGTGAAGTGTCAAGGCTGCACCATGAACTGAGCAAGATCCTGGGGGCACACAGCCCTGGCTGCCCCAGCTGGCTCAGGAAGAGCTGGAAAGCAGGGGAGCAGTCAGGGAACAGTCTCGTGTGGTGGGTCAACGCTCAGCCTGGAGACAGCATGGCTATGGGCAACTGTGGTGGGTTGAATGGTGACCCCGATAAGGTATGTCCAAGTCCTAACCCCCAGAACCTGCGACTGTGACCTTATTCAGAAAAAGGGTCTTTGCAGATGGTTAAGGGTCTTGAGACGAAATCTTTTTGTATTACGCAGGTGGGTCCTAAATCTAATACTGTCTGTAAGAGGAAATAACTCAGGAAGACAGGAGAGGGCTATGTGAAGACAGCAGCAGAGACTGGAATTCCACAGCCCAACCCAGAGCTGGAAGGAGCGTGGGACTGGTCTTCCCGCAGGGCCTCCAGGACAGGGAGAGAACAGAGTTCTGTTGTGAGCCACCAAGTGTGTGGTAACTTGTTACGGCAGCCCTAGGAAACTAATACAGTAACTGCCGCACTAAGGATGAGCTATTAGACCCCCTGAGACACCGTTTCTCCTTGTGTAAAACGGGGACTATAGTACCCCCCTGTCATACTGTAGCTGTAACTATAAACTGTGACACATGTCTTGCGAAATCGGGTGTATTTTAGTAAACTGCCCCATTTCACAGATGAGAACTTCAAGGCGACACACACAGCTAGTAAGTGGTAGAACCGCTCTGGAAATGAGGCAATTTGGGTAGAAAGCATTAGCTGGGTCGTGCTGGGTGGGGCTGGTTCCAATCTTCTCAGCTCTTTCCCACTGCCTCTGGGAGAATTTTTTTTTTTCCTCTGTGTTACAGTCTCCCCAGTCCCCTCACCCCCTCACCTACCCCACCTAGAGGAAGAGAGAGAGAGAGAGACAGAGAGAGACAGAGAGAGACCAACCAGGTAGGAGTTGGGATGCAGAGGCTGAAAAAGAACCGCTGGTTTCTACCGAAGCGCAGACAGTGGCTCAGGGCGTCCAGCAGATGGCAGGATGTGGCCAAAGATCCCCGCAGCCCGAAGTGCTGGGCCGGCTGGACTTCTAGGCACGGGGACCCGCCTATCCCTCAGGAAGCGTCTTCTGTCCCGCCGCACGAGCCTTGGGCCGCATTCACCGCACCCAGTCCTCAGGCACCTGCAGCCCTGGCGCGGGACCCCTCCCCACCCGCAGGCTCCAGCTGCAGATGCGAACCCAGCCCCGAAATCGGCCGCCCGCGCCGCACGGTTACTAGAATCCCGAGGCCCACGCCCGGCCACGGGGAATGGCTTTGGGCCAACCACAGCATCCCCGTGTACGATGAAGGGGTCAGATCAGGCCCGAAAGGGTCTAGACTCTACTTTCATTCGTTAAAATTTAAACAACCGTTAAGAGGAAAAGCGTCTGCTGGAGAAGCGGTAGACCCAGCACTGGCCGCGTCCCAACTCAGACAGGCAAATAAGGCCCCGCGGGGCGTCCCGGGGCTCTCTTCGCAGCCGGGGCCCACGGTCCCCAGACCCCAGAGCTCCGTACCTCGGAACCTCAGTCTACCTGACTCTAAAATGGGGAACGATGGCTTCTGACTGCTGGGTGGGTGAGGCGGGAGTGGATGGTGCTGATACAGCGCGTAGCCGGGGCCCGGCACGTAGCAGGTGCTCACAGATCGCTTCCCTCCTAGAGGGACTGTCCCGGCCCAGCTACGCCGGGACCGCTGCTCCCGCGGGCTGACTGGCCCCCTCCTCCCGGCCGCCCGCCGGGGCTGCGCTCGCCCCTTCGCTTTCTCCCCCTCCTGCTCCTCCTGCTCCTCCCGCTCCTCCTGCTCCTCCCGCGCCGCCTCCTGCCTCCCGCCCGCTGCAGCCGGCGAGGGGCGCGGCACGGCGGCCCCGGCGCGGGGAGCTCCCGGGTTCCCGGGCGGGCCCGGGCGCACGGCGCGGCGGAGCGGCGGGGAAGAGGGGGCGCGGCGGCGCGGTCCCCGCCCCTGCGCGGGCTCGGCCCCCTCCGGCTCGGCGCGCGGCTACCACCTGGGCTGGACGCTGTCACCGCAGCCCGCAGCCCCGCGGCCCGGCATGTAGCAGCGGCGGCCGCGGCGGAATATGGGCGGGAACCACTCCCACAAGCCCCCCGTGTTTGACGAGAACGAGGAAGGTAGGAGAGCCCCGCTCGGGCACCCCGCGGCCGGCCGGCCCCTCCTTCCAGCCGAGCGCGCTGCCGGGCGCGGGGCTTCCACCCGGGCACCTCCCGCGTGTCGGTGCCCTGGAGGCGCCGGGACCGAGCCGAGAGCCGGGCCGGGGCGGCGGGGTCGGACAGGAGAGTCGGACCCGCAGCCTGCACTTGGGGGTGTGGAAGGGGGGAGTTGTCATCGTAGGCTCCGGGAAGCCGAGGTCTCCTGGCGAGTCCGAGGCTGAAGCCGGCGGCCGGGGTGGGCGGGTTGCGCCGCGTGTGAGCGTGTGTGCGAGTGTGCGTGTGTGCGCGCGCGCGCGTGTGCGTATGTGTGCGCGCGTGTGTGCACGTATGTGTGCGTATGTGTGTGTGTGCGTATGTGTGCGTGTGTGTGCGTATGTGTGAGTGTGTGTGCGTGTGTGTGCGTGCGTGTGTGTCCGTGTCCACCACGCATTTCGTCTCAACCGTGGGCTGGTTGGATGCTGTTCTCCTAATTAGCCCAGGACGGTCCAGGGAAACTTTTCTTGGCTAAACTCCTGCTGGTGGCAGCCTCCCTGGTGGAGTGGGATAGGCTGTCTAACCTCCTCTAGGCTCCAGGGCTGGGGGTTCCTTACAGTTCAGGTCGATAGAGCTCAGTATTCGAACTAGCAGAATCCCATTTCCAGTGCTGTGTGTCCGTGTGCAACTTACTTAACCTCTCTGAAGCCTTGGTTCCTTTACCTATGAGAATTATGATACCACCTACTACCTTATAGGATTGTTTGAAGCTTAACCGCTAGTAATTCATGTGAAAAGTGCCTGGTAAATACAAGCAGTACAGAGCTGTACAAATACTGTTGGTTATCTGTTATAACCCTTTGCTTCTGAAAGCTAGTTTCCTCCTGTGCTGACTGTCCGATCTCCATTGTGACCCAAATAAGAGCTAAGACATACTGAGCCCTCACTATGAGCCATGCACTGTTCTCAGTGAGCATTTAGTCCTCACAGCACCTCATGGGGTAGCACTTTTCTTGTCTCCATTTTACAGTGGAGGAAGGGGACCTGTCTAGTCATAGCTAGTAAGGGCAGAGCTGGCTTTGAAGCTGGACAGTCTGCCTTGGAAGCTGTGCTTGTCATCAATTCCCAGGGCACGCGCTTGTGTGCACGTGCTTGTGTGCACAGGCCATGCTTTCTAGAACTACCAAGGCTGTGGGTGCTGCAGCCCGTCTCAAATGGACAGACGGACCCAGCGTAAGTGAAGTGAGTGCCTTCTGTGTGTGAGCCCATGCGGTCCTTCCTTAAAGAGATTCCTTGTCCAGTGGCACTGAATGACCGTCCACGGTGATAAGGGCAGTGATGGGCCAGCGCAGCACCTTGGGGCACAGGGAGATCCCAGCTCTTCGTGGTCTTTGGTCTGGAGCATGGGAGGTGGGGAGACACTTGTGGACAGAGGAGCGGTAGGTGGGGAAGTTGTGGAGGCTCTTGTATGTCCCAGGAAGAGTTTGGACACCCCATAGCATCACCCCCAATTTTAGGGATCCATCATTCTAGCCGGGGTCAAAGGTTATGATTTTAGTAATTTCCTTAGCTTCTTTCTCTCTCTTTTATTTCCTGAGGAAATTTGCCACCCTTGTATTGAGAATGGTCTCTATCCTTTATCCCCCCAAATGTGCTTGAAATATTGATTGGTGAAATAGTTATCTCTGGTGTAGTCAACCTTTTGGTTTTCCTGCTGCCGGCCCTCGTTCCGAAGGTGAATCGAGCCTAACATTTACTGCCAGTTTTGGTGCTTGTTGAAATACAAGGTTAGGGCTCTCCTCATTTTGCCAGCTTCCAGCTCAGTGAAACATTAACTTGTTTTATTTTGCCAGCCTATTTCTCACATATTTCCTTGAGGGGGTAAACAGTGTTATTTGCCACCAACCAATTCATTTATTTCATAGGCATTTACTCTTCCTTTTTTCTGCACCCGCTCCTGTGCTGGGCACTGGGAATATGGGGAAGATGAGGCAAAGTCCTTAAGGAGATCCCAGAGCCAATAGACCTCCTGGTCAATGCAGGGGGTTTAAGTGCCCTGTAAAGGGTGAGCTCGGTGGACCTTGGAATCCTAGAGGAGGGTCCCTAGCCCTGAAAACAGGGAGGAGGGGTGGGAGAAGACTCCCTTTTAGATTTGAGTCTTGCAGAAATGGCAGGAATTACCCAGGAGAAGGAGTGGTTGGTAGGTGGGAAGGGCGTTTCCGAGGGAGGGAACAGAATGTGCAAAGGCAGATGGTAGGTGTAATCATGGCTCATTTTGGGGGCGGGGGGTGTTCAGTGCTCCTGCAGTGTTGAGTGTGGGGCTGGAAGGCACAAGAGATGAACCCTGGATGCCTTGAAGAGCCCAGTGGCCATGTGAAGGTGTTTAGACTTGATCTTACAGGCATTCTGGAGTCACTGGAGGATTTTAAGCAGGGAGTGACATGGTCCAGTGAACAAGCATGCTCTCCCAAATCACAATCTTCAGGCAGCTAAAGATGCAACATGAACCTGACCAGCACAAGTCTGATTTCTAAGTACTTTTTAATTCTAAATGATAGCTGAACCTTTTTTGTTGCATTATTGTGCCATGATCATCAAAGCTCTTACTGCAAAAGTTTAGCTACTTGTGTACATGTGGTCACAGCTGCTCAGGCCAACGTGATATATAATAAGTCTGGAAAGAATCGTGGCATAGATTAATTGGCAGCATTTCTTTCTTCTTAGTGGTGCATAAAATAATAGTGTTTTTACTATAGAAGGTATCTGAGATTACGTGGAATAGCACATGCTAGCTGAGCCTCTTCCAGGTGCAAACAACATGAAAGCAACACAAAGTGCTTTTAAGGGAATTAATTGGCTCTGGCCACTTCTCATCATCTCCATCACTACCATTCTGGTGCAAGCCGTGGTCACAACTCTTGCTTAAATGATCACAGTAGCTTCCTTAACTGGTCTTCGTATATGTCTTCACCCTCTTCTGTGTCACCTCAATGCAGCAGCCAGAGCGATCCTGTTAGAATGTGTGTTGGGCCATGTCAGCCCTCTACTCAGTCCACCACTCCCACCACCTCCCTCTGGCCCCAGGTGCAACTCACATCACTGAGAGAATAAACATCCTTAGAGATGTCCACAGGCCCCACCCTCTGGGACCTCACCTCCCACCTTCACTGCCAGCCCCTGCTCTGTCCTGTTCACTCACACCTGAGCCCTGACACCTGCTCCTGCTGTCTGGGGGCTTCTCCCCCAGGCCCATTCCCTTACGTCCTTCGGGTCTTCATGAGGCCTTCTTGAGCGTCCTACGTAAATGGCTCTCCCAACCTTCTCCCTTGCTTCATTTTTCTTCACAGCAGTGATCGCCATCTAGCAAACTATTTCTTTTACTTATTTTCGTAGTTACTGTCTGTCTTCCTGCACTCAGTTACAAGTGCCTTAAAAGCAGGGATTTTGTGTGATTGTTTATCATCTTCTAAGGAGTTATAAGCTTCTTAGAGGCAAGGATTTTGTGAGATTTTTTCACTACCGTGTCCCCCAACGCCTGAAATAATACCTGGGACATAAGAGATGCCCAGTAAAGTTTTGTGAATGAATGTATGAAGGAAGGAGCCAATCTCGTCATCTGTGGCTGGAACCAATTCCCAAATAAAATCAGGAGTCTTCCTTCTTGGATCTTCTGCTGTCCTCTATGTGACTTTACTGTCAGGCTGGCTCTTTCCTCACGGGGCTCCTACCCACTCCAGGCTCACAGCCTCACAGCACCAAGTATGGACAAGAGAGTTATCTTTCTCACAGTAGTTGCAGAAAATGTCTCAGGGTTACTTCTGGTTGGGTCTGATTAAGTCGTGGGCTGTTCTTGAACCAATTACTGTAACGGGGGAGCTATGAGGCTCTAATCAGCCAGGCAGGATCACATGCCCACCCTTGGATTCAGGCAGCAGAACTGGCTCCACTTGAGGCATATTTGGACAGAGGGAGCATGTGGAGAATTTTCCCAAGAAATACTGAAGTATCAACAGAGGAAGGGCAAGTGGATGCTGGGCAGGCAGGTGCAAACAAACAAAAACATCCACTCCAGTACCTATTGTCATTGTGTTCCTTGGACCATGGTCTGGGACACTTTGGCTTATCTCATTTAATTGTTTGATTCCATGTCCATCTTCTGCCCTAGACTGTGCCCTCAGGAGCCGCAAGTATTGCTTTCTATCCTTTACATCTGCAAAGCTTAAAATAGGGCCAGTGAAGGCACATTGCAGCTATTTGTTGAATTAAAGATGAAAACAGTCACTTAGTAGGGGCCGATTTCTTGAATTCCTCTAGGTTCTGAGAAAATAAACAGAAAAATTTCGGCTCTGTTACCAGTAAAGTTGGCTTGGAGACCATGCCTTGGATTTGAAACTAGAGTGGCCTTCTTACTTCCGTCTCTCAGTTTTGACTTTGAGACTCTCTTGGGCATATGATTGGGCATGCAGAGTGGACTCTACACTGCCAGGAGCTTGGTAGCTCCCAGTCATGGCACACAGCAAATCCATAAGAAACTCCTAGAGATAGGATATATTTAAATGGCCACCTGTAATGATTAACACATCCCAGACTCTTGCATAGCCTAACTCAGGTTATCACTTCTCTTCCCATTGAGAGGGGAGGCAGAGTTTTCCCCCACTGCTTTCTGGGTAAGACAAAATTCCTGCTTTATGGGGCAGCGAAAGGGTGGGGGGAGGGAGGGTGGTCTCCACCAAATCAGCTGGAATAAATAGTTGTTAGGATTGAGGGAGGATTTATGTTGAGTCTTGAGGGAAGGGTTTAAATGCCTTGAGAGAAAAAGGATCAGTATTTTAGGAGAATCAAACAGCATAAGCTAGAACTGAGCTTAGCCATTTTCCTGAGAGAATTGGAAGGAACAAATATTCTCAGCAACACACAGTTATCTAACATCTGGGCTTTCAGCAATCACAGAGATGGAGAAACTGTTCTACAAAGAGCACTGAAGGTCTCAACACCCTAAGGGATATTGTAGTTCAGGTAACAATGACAGTTCAGGATAGCAGCGGAGCACTGAGAGACCTGAACTACCCAAAGAGAGAAGACTGACTATCGTAGCCTGGGGTCATTCTCCTAGCCAGAGCTACCCAAGGAAAACGTGGAGGTCAATGTTACTATCAATCTGGAATCTTCCTCCTCTCAGTCCTTGGTTTTTGTCACCTCCTTGGAGTATCCTTATTCACTGAAGATTTCGTCCCCTGGTTCTTCTCCCAGAAGTACTCCATCTGTGGAGTCATTAATGTAAATGTCCCATTCTCTCAGTGTGGGACATTGTCACTGTTCACTGATATCCTGTTCTCCTTCACTTCCATGCGTGCAAAAAAATGATACCTCCCTGTCTCCCTGAGGTTACATGGGGCCACATGACGTACTTTGATCAATGTGCATAGAAGTGATGTGTGTTACGTCATGGAGAAAGTATTTGAGAACTAGTGGCTCTCACTTCATATCTTTCTATCTCTGGGCAACCACAATGGTCCAAATGGTGAAACTTATTTCAATCTGGTTCCCAGAGTGAGAACAACACAGAAGAGGCCACCCCCCTACTAGCCAGCCTGCCGTGGGTCATGGCATGAGTGGGACAGACACCTGTGCTGTTTTAAGCCACTGCAATTTGGAGCTGTTAGTTACCGCAGCATAACCCAGCCTATCCTTACTGGCGCACCTACCAAAACCAGCCCTCCCTGAAGCAGAAAATATTCACTATTTACAATTAAATAGTGAGCTGTATGGTTGTTGTACATACTCTTTATCACTGAAGTTTTCTTCTATCCTGATTTGCTGAGAGCTTTTTCATTAACAGAGGTTAAATTTAAGTAAATGCTTTTTGTGCATCTGTTGAGATATTTGGCTTTTCTCCTTTTTCTGATCAGGTGAAGAATTATATTGATTGATTTTTAAATGTTAAATCAATTTTTCATTCTTGGGATTAACCCCTCTTGGTCATGATGTGATTATATTCTTGGATTTGATTTTCTAATATTTTGTCTATAACTTTTTAATAAAAAGATATTATAAATATTATGCCCATATATTTGAAACAGATAAAATAACTACGCCATAAATGCATAACTTTCTGAAAATAACACAGAAAGAATTTAAGTATCAAAGCAGTTTTATATCTATTAAAGAATTTATTCTGTATTAAAATTTTCCTGTGAAGCAAAATTTAGGCCTAGATGTCTTCATAGGTGAATATTTCCAAACATTAGAAAGAATAGGGCTGACTGGTTAGCTCAGTTGGTTCAAGTGCAGTGTTATAACACAAAAGTCAAGGGTTTGGATCCTTATACTGGCCAGCTGCCAACAAATAAATAAATCAATAATAATTAAAAAATAAAGAAATAATAATCCTCTGCAAATTCTCCCAGAAAATAGGAAGAAAGAGTACATTTTTAACAGATTTATTAAGTTTTCGTATCAAGGCTATACTGGCCTTATTAAAAGAATTGGAAAGTATATAATTTCTTGCTGTTTTCTGAAAGAGTTTGTCAAGGACTATCATTATTTCTAAGTTTCAAATGGATTGGCATAATGTTTTTAATAATATCCTCTAATTATCTTTTCCAGTGACTATAGGATCTGTAGTGATATCTCCTTTTACAATACTAATTTTGGTGATTTGTGCTTTTTTTTGTTTTGTTATTTATTTTCCTTGATTGGTCTTGCTTGGTTTATCATTTGCTTAATTTAAAAATAGCTTTTGACTTTTTACTTGTTTGCTTTGTGATTCACTGATTTATGTTCTTATTTTAATTATTTTATTCTGTATACTTTTTGGTAAATTTACTGTTCTTTTTCTAGGTTTTTGAGATAGAGTCTTAGATCATTGATTTTACTTACTCACATATTCTACTCTGTATTCCTGATTTCATTTTGAGTCTCCATTATTTTCCTTTGACCGAAGTATTTTCTTTAGCATTTCCTTTAGTGTATGCCTTCTGATGACAAGTTTTCTCACTTTCTGAAAATGTCTTTATTTAGACTTTATTTATGAATAATTATTTTGCTGGTTATCAAATTCTATGTTGGCAGATTATTCCATTAGCATCTTGAATACATGATTATATTGTCTTTTGGCCTCTGTTGTTTCTGATTGGAAGAGAGCTGTCAATACTATTTTTGCTCCTTTTAAGTGTGCATGTTTTTCTTGTCTAGCTGCTTTTAAGATTGAATATTTTATATTCAGAAATTTAAGCATGATGTGCATAGGTATGATCATCTGGCTATTTTATGCTTGTGGCTAGTGCTTCTTAAATCT
Organism: Cynocephalus volans; assembly: GCF_027409185.1. NCBI lineage: Eukaryota > Metazoa > Chordata > Mammalia > Dermoptera > Cynocephalidae > Cynocephalus > Cynocephalus volans. The sequence goes on along the minus strand of NC_084468.1, from coordinate 6,774,486 downwards.
GTGACTTAGTGGCTTTGTTAGTTTTGAAAGATTTTTATTTTATCTTTTAATATTGCTTCTGACGTTTTCTCTTTCTCCTCACATTAACAAACTTAAATTGCACAGATATTAGACTTTGTCACTATATTCCATATATCTCTGACAGTATTTCTTTCCTTTTTTATTATTGAAGCATAATTGATTATACATATTTTGGGGGTACAGTGTTGACTACCATCACCTGTGTACAACATGTGATGATCAAATAATTAGCATATTCATTATTACAAATTGTAATTATTCTTTATGCCTCTTACCCAATCTCTGCTCAGCCCCCCTTCCTCCCCCACCCACCTCTAGTAACCATAGATTTGTTTTCTCCTTCTGAAAGTACAATGTATTATTGTGGTCTTCCTTCCTTCCTTCCATCCTTCCTTCCTTCTCTTATGAGTAAGAACATGCAGTGTTTCTCTTTCTGTGTCTGGCTTATTTCACTTAACATAATTTTCTCCAGGCTCATCCACGTTGCTATGAATAGCAGAATTTCATTCTTTTTATGGCAGGGTAGTATTCCATGGTGTATACATACCGCAGTTACCTTATCCAGTCATCCATCAATGGACATTTAGGTGGCTTCCATATTTTGGCTATGATAAATAGAACTGTGATAAGCATGCAGGATTCCCTTTGAAATGATTTTTATTCCTTTGTGTATATGCCCAGCAGTGGGATTGCTAGATCATATGGCAGTTCTATCTGTAGTTGTTTGAGGAAACTTCATACCATTTTCCATAATGGCTGCACCAATTTACAGTCCCACCTTGTCTCTCTTTGTTTGTAGTTTGAATATTTTCTTCTGCTCTGTTTCTTTTTTAATCACTTCAGGCTTGTCTTTCTGCTATTCACTTCTTAATGTTAAGTATTGTCTTTTTTCATTATAGAATTACCAGTTGGTTCTCTTTTATGGCTTTCAATTATCTGCTGAAATTCTCAAAATTTGCCTTTTAATTTCCTGAATATATTAAGCTTATTTAGAAGACATGTTTGATAACTCCATGATTTGGTGACTGTATGGGCTACTTCTATTGTCTGTTGTTTTCTTTTAGACACATCTTCTAATTTGCCTGTTTTTTGTTTTGTTTTTTTAAATACGTGCTAGACATTACATACAAAATAGTATAGAGATAATTTTTCGCTCCAGGATTTAGGACTGGGCAATGACTTTATGAATAACACCCCAAAAGCATAGGCAACAAAAGAAAAAATAAACAAATGGGATTATATCAAACTAAAAAGCTTCTGCACAGCAAAGGAAACAATCAATAGAGTGAAAAGACATCCTACAGAATGGGAGAAAATATTTGCAAACTATGCATCTGACAAGGGATTAATATCCAGAATATACAAAGAGCTCAGACAAGTTTACAGTGAAAAACCAAATAATCCAAATTAAAAATGGGCAAAGGAGCTGAGTAGACATTTCTCAAAGGAAGACATACAAATGGCCAACAGGTGTATGAAAAAATGCTCAACATCACTAATCATTGGGGAAATGCAAATCAAAACTATTCTGAGATATCACCTCGCCCCAATCAGACTGGCTATTGTAAGAAAGACAGAGAATAACAAACACTGGCGAGGATGTGGAGAGAGGAACCCTCCTGCACTGTTGGTGGGGCTGTAAATTAGTACAGCCATTATGGAGAACAGCATGGAGGTTCCTTAAACAACTACAGATAGAACTTCAAATGATCCAGCAATCCCACTCCTGAGGATATATCCAGAGGATTGGAAAACATCAGGTCGAAGGCATACCTGCACTCCCATGTTTACTGCAGCTCTATTTACAATAGCTAGGCAATGGAACCAGCCTAAATGTCCATCGATGGATGACTGGATGAGGAAATTGTGGTATACATACACAATGGAATGCTACTCAGCTATAAAAAAGAATGAAATCCTACCATTTGCAACAACATGGATGAGCCTGCAGAAAATTATCCTAAGTGAAACAACCCAGGTACAGATAGAGAAGTACAGCATGTTCTCATAACTGGGAACCAAATCCATAAATAAACAAATGAACAATAAAGAGAGACGAAAGAAAGAAAGAAAGAAAGAAAGAAAGAAAGAAAGAAAGAAAGAAAGAAAGAAAGAAAGAAAGAAAGAAAGAAAGAAAGAAAGAAAGAAAGAAAGAAAGAAAGAAAGAAAGAAAGAAAGAAAGAAAGAAGAAAGAAACAACAATCACAGTAGGACGATGACCTTTTAGAAAACTAGAGGTGGAAAAGGAGAGGGGAGGGGGACTAATGAGCGACTGGTCAACAGACACAAAGAGTGATTGTGTACTGTAATGACGAATAAGCTAACTGTACTGATCTAACCACCACACATTCTACATAATTACTGAAAATCAATGTTGTACCCCACATGTATGTATAATACAAAATAAAAAAATAAAAATAAATTTTAAAAAAAGTATAGAGGCAATTTTCGGCTTTGATGGTATTATATTTCTTCAGAAAGATTTTCCTTTTGCTGCTTGTAGGCAGCTGTGCTGCAGGTGCCAGGAACCATATTTCATCTTAACCCTCATAGAGATGGAGATGATTTGACATCCCGTGAGGGCTACTCTAGATCTATTTCAAACTTACTCCTAGAAGGTAGCTCCTTGTTGTCATGTAGAAAGCCTGGGGAGTTCGCCAAGCCTCCTCTTCTTTGGTAGGTTCTGATTTTCAGTGTTTTTCCCTCCCCAAAGCCTGCAAGGCTCTGCTTGGCTTCTCAGCCTCTTGCAATCTGCGCTCAGATTTGCAGGTGCCACTTGATGGGAAGCGGCTCCTAATACCGGGTCCACTCCTTTGACCTTCCTTTCTCCTGAATGTTTGGCCTGCAGTTCATCTTCCCCTTCCTCGCTCTGTAATCCCTTCAAACATCATTTTTCTAAAATATATTTTGTACAGTTATTACAGCTCTTTTTAGCAGGAAGTTTGACCAAAAATACTCTGGTCCATCAGAAGCGGAGCTCCTCTCCCCAGTGTTTATACGTATGTAAGAGCCTTTTATTTTAGAAATCAGCTCTCCCTGGTACATGGTCCTCCCCAGATCGACCACCCAGTCCTCTTCACTTTCACGGCTGCACTTCATGCAAAAACAGTCGTCCCCTGGTGTCCTCACTATCTCAATGATAACTCATTCCTCAATCACTTCATCCAGCTTCTCTTCGTCATTTCAGTGAAACAGCTCTGACTAGCGTCACTGCAATATTTTTGTTCTTAAAAACAGCATATAACTGTAAGGCTTTTTTTCCCCCTTGGACACGCATGCTTAAGTCAGCCATGAAATCACCACCAAGCTGAAGAAATGGACCACGTCAAGTTCTATTGAAGCTCCATGGACATGCCTCCGCACCGCATCCCTTCTCCCATGCTTTCTCATTCCTAAACAACGCAGCGTTTAGTTTTTTTTTTTTTTTTTTTTTTTTTTTTTTATTTATTTTTTTTTTTAATTTTATTTTGTCGATACACATTGTAGCTGATTAATGCTCCCCATCACCAAAACCTCCCTCCCTTCTCCCTCCCCCCCTCCCCCCCAACAATGTCCTTTCTGTTTGCTTGTTGTATCAACTTCAAATAATTGTGGTTGTTATATCTTCTTCCCTCCCCCCCCCCGATTTGTGTGTGTGTGTGTGTATGTGTGTGTGTGAATTTATATATTAATGTTTAGCTCCCTCCAATAAGTGAGAACATGTGGTATTTCTCTTTCTGTGCCTGACTTGTTTCACTTAATATAATTCTCTCAAGGTCCATCCATGTTGTTGCAAATGGCAGTATTTCATTCGTTTTTATAGCTGAGTAGTATTCCATTGTGTAGATGTACCACATTTTCCGTATCCACTCATCTGATGATGGGCATTTGGGCTGGTTCCAACTCTTGGCTATTGTAAAGAGTGCTGCGATGAACATTGGGGAACAGGTATACCTTCGACTTGATGATTTCCATTCCTCTGGGTATATTCCCAACAGTGGGATGGCTGGGTCGTATGGTAGATCTATTTGCAATTGTTTAAGGAACCTCCATACCATTTTCCATAGAGGCTGCACCATTTTGCAGTCCCACCAACAATGTATGAGAGTTCCTTTTTCTCCGCAGCCTCGCCAGCATTTATCGTTCATAGTCTTTTGGATTTTAGCCATCCTAACTGGGGTTAGATGGTATCTCAATGTGGTTTTGATTTGCATTTCCCGGATGCTGAGTGATGTTGAGCATTTTTTCATATGTCTGTTGGCCATTTGGATATCTTCCTTAGAGAAATGCCTACTTAGCTCTTTTGCCCATTTTTTAATTGGGTTGCTTGTTTTCTTCTTGTAAAGTTGTTTTAGTTCCTTATATATTCTGGATATTAATCCTTTGTCAGATGTATATTTTGCAAATATTTTCTCCCACTCTGTTGGTTGTCTTTTAACTCTTTTAATTGTTTCTTTTGCTGTGCAGAAGCTTTTTAGTTTGATATAATCCCATTTGTTTATTTTTCCTTTGGTTGCCCGTGCTTTTGGGGTCGTATTCATGAAGTCTGTGCCCAGTCCTATTTCCTGAAGTGTTTCCCCTACGTTTTCTTTAAGAAGTTTTATTGTCTCAGGGTGTATATTTAAATCCTTAATCCATTTTGAGTTGATTTTAGTATACGGTGAGAGGTATGGATCTAGTTTCATTCTCCTGCATATCGATATCCAGTTATCCCAACACCACTTGCTGAAGAGGCAGTCCCTTCCCCAGTGAATAGGCTTGGTGCCTTTGTCAAAGATCAGATGGCAGTAAGTGTGTGGGTTGATTTCTGGATTCTCTATTCTATTCCATTGGTCAGTGTGTCTGTTTTTATGCCAGTACCATACTGTTTTGGTTATTATAGCTTTGTAGTATAGCTTAAAGTCAGGTAGTGTTATGCCTCCAGCTTTATTTTTTTTGCTGAGCATTGCTTTGGCTATTCGTGGTCTTTTATTGTTCCATATAAATGTCTGAATAGTTTTTTCCATTTCTGAGAAAAATGTCTTTGGAATTTTGATGGGGATTGCATTGAATTTGTATATCACTTTGGGTAGTATGGACATTTTCACTATGTTGATTCTTCCAATCCAAGAGCATGGAATATCTTTCCATCTTCTTGTATCCTCTCTAATTTCTCTCAGCAGTGGTTTGTAGTTCTCATTATAGAGATTTTTCACCTCCTTGGTTAACTCAATTCCTAAGTATTTTATTTTTTTTGGTGGCTATTGTAAATGGGCAGGCTTTCTTGATTTCTCCTTCTGCATGATCACTATTGGAGAAAAGAAATGCTACTGATTTTTGTGTGTTGATTTTGTATCCTGCTACTGTGCTGAAATCATTTATCAATTCCAACAGTTTTTTTGTAGAGGTTTTAGGCTGTTCGATATATAGGATCATGTCATCTGCAAACAGGGACAGTTTGACTTCATCTTTTCCAATCTGGATGCCCTTTATTTCCTTCTCTTCTCTGATTGCTCTGGCTAGTACTTCCAACACTATGTTGAATAGGAGTGGTGAGAGTGGGCATCCTTGTCTAGTGCCTGTTCTTAAAGGAAAAGCTTTCAGCTTTTCCCCATTCAGGATGATATTGGCAGTGGGTTTGTCATATATGGCTTTAATTATGTTGAGATACTTTCCCTCTATACCTAACTTATAGAGGGTCTTTGTCATGAATGAGTGCTGAACTTTATCAAATGCTTTTTCAGCATCTATAGAGATGATCATATGGTCCTGGTGTTTGAGTTTATTAATATGGTGTATCACATTTATTGATTTGCGTATGTTGAACCAACCTTGCATCCCTGGGATGAATCCCACTTGATCATGATGAATAATTTTTCGTATGTGTTGCTGTATTCTGTTTGCTAGTATTTTAGTGAGGATTTTTGCATCTATATTCATCAAGGATATCGGCCTGTAGTTTTCTTTTTTGGTTATATCTTTACCTGGTTTTGGTATCAGGATGATGTTTGCTTCATAGAATGAGTTTGGGAGATTTGCGTCCGTTTCAATCTTTTGGAATAGTTTGTAAAGAATCGGTGTCAATTCCTCTTTGAATGTTTGGTAAAATTCTGCTGTGAATCCATCTGGTCCTGGGCTTTTCTTTGTTGGGAGCCTTCTGATAACAGCTTCAATCTCCTTTATTGTTATTGGTCTGTTCAAATTTTCTACGTCTTCACGGTTCAGTTTTGGGAGCTTATGTGTGTCCAGAAATTTATCCATTTCCTCCAGATTTTCAAATTTGTTGGCGTATAGTTGTTTATAGTAGTCTCGAATGATTCCTTGTATTTCAGATGAATCAGTTGTAATATTGCCTTTTTCATTTCTAATTTTTGTTATTTGAGTCTTCTCTCTTCTTTTTTTTGTTAGCCATGCTAATGGTTTGTCAATTTTATTTATCTTTTCAAAAAACCAACTTTTTGATTCGTTGATCTTTTGAATTGTTTTTTGGTTTTCAATTTCATTCAGTTCTGCTCTGATCTTAATGATTTCTTTCCGTCTGCTAACTTTAGGATTGGATTGTTCTTGTTTTTCTAGTTCTTTAAGGTGAAGTGTTAGGTTGTTCACTTGCCATCTTTCCATTCTTCTGAAGTGAGCATTTAATGCAATAAATTTTCCCCTCAATACTGCTTTTGCAGTATCCCACAGGTTTTGGTATGATGTATCATTGTTTTCATTAGTTTCAATAAACTTTTTGATTTCCTGTTTGATTTCTTCTTGGACCCATATGTCCTTAAGTAGAATGCTGTTTAATTTCCATGTGTTTGCATAGTTTCCAGAGTTTTGATTGTTATTAATTTCTAGTTTTAATCCATTGTGGTCTGAGAAGATACATGGGATAATTCCAATTTTTTTGAATTTATTGAGACTTGATTTGTGAACTAATATGTGATCTATCCTGGAGAATGATCCATGTGCTGATGAGAAGAATGAATATTCTGAGGTTGTTGGGTGGAATGTTCTGTAGATATCTGCCAATTCCAATTGGTCTAGAGTCTTGTTTAGATCTTGTGTTTCTCTACTGATTCTTTGCCTAGATGATCTGTCTAATATTGACAGTGGAGTGTTCAGGTCCCCTGCTATTATGGTATTAGTGTCTATTTCCTTCTTTAGGTCTAATAGAGTTTGTTTTATAAATCTGGCTGCTCCAACATTGGGTGCGTACATATTTATGATTGTTATGTCTTCTTGATGGATCAGTCCTTTTATCATTAAGTAGTGTCCCTCATTGTCTCTTTTTATGGTTTTTAGTTTAAAGTCTATTTTGTCAGATATAAGAATAGCCACTCCTGCTCGTTTTTCTTTTCTGTTTGCATGGTAAATCTTTTTCCATCCTTTCACTCTTAGTCTGTGTGAATCTTTATGGGTGAGGTGGGTCTCTTGTAGGCAGCATATAGTTGGGTCCTGCTTTTTGATCCAGTCAGCCAGTCTGTGTCTTTTAATTGGGGAATTTAAGCCTTTAACATTAAGAGTTGTTATTGAAAGGTGTTGATTTATTCCTAGCATTTTATTGGTTGTTTGGTTGTCTTAGGTGTCTTTTGTTCCTTGCTTTCTGATTTACTGTTTGGTTTCTTTGTTTGTTGGTTCCTTAGGTTGTAGATAGTGTTTTTGTTAGCTTGTTTTCTCTTCATGAATGCCATTTTTATTGTACTAGCGGGTTTAGATTTTTGTTAGGTTTTTATGGCAGTGGTAGTTATTTTTCGGGAACCAAACCCAGTACTCCCTTGAGGATTTCTTGTAAGGGTGGTCGTGTGGTAGTGAACTCCCGCAGTTTTTGTTTGTCTGAGAAATATACTATTTGCCCCTCATTTCGGAAGGATAGCCTTGCAGGGTAGAGTATTCTTGGCTGGCAATCTTTGTCTTTTAGTATTTTGAAAATATCATCTCATTCCTTTCTAGCTTTTAGGGTTTGTGATGAGAAGTCTGATGTTAACCTGATTGGGGCTCCCTTATAGGTGATTTGACGCTTCTCTCTTGCAGCTTTTAAGATTCTCTCTTTGTCTCTGAGTTTTGCCAATTTGACTATGACATGTCTTGGAGAAGGCCTTTTTGGGTTGAATACGTTTGGAGATCGTTGAGCTTCCTGGATCTGAAGATTTGTGATTTTTCCTATACCTGGGAAGTTTTCTGCCACTATTTTGTTGAATATGTTTTCAATGGAATCTCCATTTTCCTCCCCTTCTGGAATACCCATGACTCGGATATTTGAGCGCTTGAGGTTGTCTGATATCTCTCTCAGATTTTCTTCCATGTCCTTGATTCTTTTTTCTTTCTTTTTGTCTGCTTGTGTTATTTCAAACAGCCCATCTTCAAGTTCAGAGGTTCTCTCTTCAACTTCGACAAGCCTGCTGGTTAAACTCTCCGTTGTGTTTTTTATTTCGCTGAATAATTTCTTCAGTTCAGCAAGTTCTGCTACATTTTTTTTCAGGACATTGATTTCCTTGTAAATTTCCTCTTTCAGATCCTGTATACTTTTCCTCATTTCATCATGATGTCTAGCTGAGTTTTCTTGTATCTCATTCAGTTTCCTTAGAATTATCACTCGAAATTCCTTGTCAGTTATTTCAAGGGCTTCTTGTTCTATAGGATCTAGAGTATGAGATTTATTAACTTTTGGTGGTGTACTTTCTTGATTTTTTGTATTTCTGGTGTCTTTTTTTGGTGTTTATTCATTGTGGCAGGGGGTTTCACAGTCCACTGGTTTGAGACTAATGACTAACTAGGATGTTGCTGTGGTTGCTAATTTGGTATGGCTCCCGCCGTGACTGCTCAGTTGGCCTCTAGTGTCTTGTGTGTGTGGTTGCCTCGGGTCTTGGGCTTCTCCGGGGATCCACCTTTCTGGTCAGCTTGTACTCTGCTGGGCTGGTGGATCACGTACCACAGGGTGTGTGATCTCTGTTGAGCTTTCACTTTCTGTACAGGACTTCTCCCCGTTCCGTGTGCTCTGGCCCAGGCTGTTAGATCGTGCAGTGGCGACCCCACCGGGTGTGTGGTTTCTGTCGAGTCTCCGCCTCCCTGGCCGCACGTCTCCCCCCTCTGTGCACACTGTGCTGGGCTGGGGCGTGTCTTCTGCACCCCTCGTCTATCAGCTGGGCCTTCAAGACCCTGCTCAGCACCGCCTCGCCCAGGAAGTCTACCAGGTTTCTGCTAGGCACAGACGACCAGTCTCTCTGGGTGCCTTTGTAGCACTGTGTAGATCTTTCTCGGGTCTTGTTCACCTTTGTATCCCCCCGGTATAAACCGAGTCTAGTGCCTGCCTGCAGCCTGCTCTCCGGCAGGTTCAAGCGGACCTGGGAACTCTCCTACCACACTATTCCCAACCAGAAATTCGTTAGGCTTTTTTCCAAACTGGTGGTCGCAGAGATGTTATCTGCCTCCCAGTAACAGGAAGTTTACCGGGGCCGGAGTCCAGGGTGTGGTGGAGTGACAGTCGGCCCGCCCGTACTTTCTAGCCCTCCCAACACTGGTCGGGACGCCCCACACCCCCAGCCCCGCCAGAGAACCGCGGAGGGAGTGGGAGAGGAGGCCGGCCCGCAGGGTCCGGAAAGCCCCACGCCAGGCCAAGCAAATGGGCTCAGTGATGGCCGAGCAGGGCGGAGCTGCCCGCACCTGGGAAAATGGAGGCAGCACCGGGGCAGTGAGTGGCCTGGTGGTGCAGGCGGGAGCCGCGTGGGCCAGGGATCACTCACAGTGCTGTGCCAGGTCGGGCGCTCGCTCTGTCTCTGGTTTGTTGCCTTCTGTGTTCTCGGCGCTGCCGCCTCGGGCTGTTCAGTCGCGGCGCCGCTCGGGCGCTCCCAGGAATCTTCTTTAATGCCGGCCTCAAACCTCGGATCCTGAATAGGGCAGCTGGCCACCTTCAGTGCGGCCCCAGCCTCCGGGATCCTGGCTGCATCCACAGCAGCCCTGGCGCCGTGTTCCCTGTTTCAAGACTCGCTTTTGCAGCTAAGAATCAGTTCTTTTCCTGCTCCACACTTCAAAGCTGTTGCCTGTAAATGAGGCAGCCTCTCCTGCCGGGGGCAAAGTGGCGTTGAGCCCCCACGACCGGCCAGCAGCAGCAGTCCTCCCTTAAGAGATGGCCAGAGGAAGGTCCACAAGTTTCCCGGCTGCCTGAGGCCCAGTGGCCACCTTTTCCACCTCAGCTACTCCGCGCCAGCCGCCGCAGCCGCCGCCATCTTGAAACCGCCGCAGCGTTTAGTTTTAATTGCTTTTGAATTTTATAAAAATGGTAGCATGTTTTATGTATTCCTCTATAGTTTGTTGTTTTCACTCAATATTTTCAATCAAGATTCATCCATGCTGCTCTGAGTAGCTGTATTCTATTTATTTTCACTACTGTATCGTGTCCCATTATGTGACTGCACCATAATTCATTTATCCTTTCTTCTGACACTGGGCCTTTGCAGTACTTCTAGCTTTTGATTATTATGACCAACACTGCTATAAACAATTTTGTGCATGTCTGTTGATGCTCATATGCAAGAGCTTCTCCTGGATATATGCCATGCTGGGTCATGGAGTAGGTGCATGTCCAGCTTTATAAGATAATGGCAAATTGTTTTTCAAAGTGGTTGTATCGATTTACACTCTGACAAGCTATGCACAGGCCTTCCCATTGTTCTACATAATGTTCTATAGAAATATGATTCAGTCGACCAATGCAAAACACACGTAATTTTAAAAGTTCTGGTAGTGACATTATAAAAGCACAAAGAAATAAGTGAACTTAATTTTAATGATACATTTTATTTAAACGAATATACCCCAAATATTATCATTTCAATGTGTAATCAATATCAAAATTATTAATGAGATATTTTGCATTCTTTGATTCATACTAAATCTTTGAAATTAAGTATGTATTTTACACTTACGACACATCTTAATTTAGGCTAGCTACATTTAAAGTACTCAAAAGCTACATGTGGCTAATGGCTACCATATAGGACAGCATACCTTTATGTCCTTGCCAATATTTAGTATTACCGACTTTTCCATATTTGCCAATTGAATGAGCAAAAAATGGTAATTCATTGTTGTAAACTGCATTTCCTCACTAATGAGGTTGAGGTTTCTTCACATATTTAGTTCATGTTTCTACTTTTTTGAAGTGCTTGTTCATAGATAGCTTTTTAAATTTTTATATTAGACATCTATCTTGGTGATTGATTTGTAGAAGTTCTTTACGTATTCTGGATGACACTTCTTTGTCAGTTATGTCTTGCAAATATTTTCTCCTGTTTTGTGATTTCTCTTTTCAAGTCCTTTATGACATCATGACTGTCATTTTAATGTAGTCATACTTATCAGACTTTCTTTGTGGTCTATATTTTTGTGTATGAGAAAACCTTCTCCACCTTAAGATTTATGCTTATTCGGGATGGCTGGTTGATTCATTTGGTTAGAGAGTGGTGCTGATAACACCAAGGCCCAGGGTTTGATCCCTGTACTGGCCAGCTGCCAAAGAATAAAAATAAAAGATTTATGTTTATCATTTATTGAAGCAATAATTACACTGTCCTGGGTTTCCCACGACTTCTCTGGTTGTTCCTTCTCTGTCTCCTTTGCAAGATGGGGGTCTTCTCTTAGACTGAGCACTTGGACTTTTTCCTTAGCTCTCTGTACTATCTCCCTAGGTGACCTTGTCAGTCTGCACGTGTTTAATCACTTTGGATTGGTCCGGGTGCAGTCAGGAGCCAGAAGCCACAACAGTTTTCAAAAAGGGAAAATGTAATACAGAGAACTTTCAACCAGCAAAAAGATTAACTACTAAATAGAGTCCAAGAGGACTCTAGGAGGTACAGAAGTAGCAACTTCATCAACATAGCTGCTCCCTCTAAGGCTGAGGAAGAGTGTACAAAGAAAAGAACTTAGAAGAGGGCCCCCTTCTCCACCAGGGCTGTGATTCAGATCTCTTTGGACAAGACATGGCCTCCAGAGGAACAGGCAGTCCACTGGGCAACAGAGAAACTTGCAGCAGGGTGCTGGCTGCAGCTGGTCCATGAGAGCCACTACCAGCCCCCTGCACACCAGCCTTCTGGATGCTGGCTGGAAAACAACGACTGGGAGAAGGAAGGGACGTCTTTTTCTGCCAGTCTGGTCTTGCAGGGCCTCTCCTGCGCCCTCTACTGGCAATGCCTAACACGAAGGCTGGAAAATGAGAAACGTCTAGAGTCCAGCTCCAGTATCACAAACTTGATTTGGAGCTGAGGGACAATAAATGAATAACTGGCACATATTCTTATATGACAGTGACTCTCAATAATTTATTATCTTAATTGAGATTTCTCCTCTGGTTTCCAAATCTGTGTTCCTATTTATGATTCCACTTGGATGTCTCAAAAGAATTAATACCTCAAACCCAACGTGACTTCATGTAACACATTTTCTTCCAGTTTCCTTTGAGTGTTTGTCAGAAAAGACAAAGAAAAAATCACTGTGTAACCTTTGAAAGGTTACATGTTCCTTCCTAGTCTCTAAAAGAGATAACCTGGGGAAAGGGAAAACAAAATTATATTTAGTTAACACTTACTATGGGCCAAACGTTTTTCATGTACAATGTTATCTGATCTTCAGAATGACAGTGTAAGAGAGGTACTGTAGCACCACTTTACACCTGGGGATATTGGGGTTCCAAGAGGTTAACTGAGCTGTCTTAGGGGATAAAATTATGGCCTCACTTCTTTCTGTATAACTGAAAACTCTTTCCCAAGACTCAATCGTTTACATTCCACCTGCAGAATTAACTTTTTTTTAATCATAGCCATGTATTACCTGCACTATTGTTTAATACTTTTCTCTGTGTTGATTATTACTTTAATAAAAGCTTTTTACAAGAGAGCTTTATATTTCTGCTTTAAATTGGAAATAGATTGCGACTTCTATAAATTGGAAGTCAGATAAACGAAAGTAAGATGGATGCAAAACAATGGCATTCAGTGTAGTAAGCCATTTTTTTCTAATTACCATATCCAGCACCTCACATAGTTACCTTTTGTGTGTGGCGAGAACACTTAAGATCTACTCTTCTAGCAAATTTCAGGTGTACAGTACATTATTATTAACCACAGTCACTGAGGATGTTGTTGACCTTTTGTAGACCCTAGTTTGTGACCTGCTCAGTGCATATTGTTGGAATGGATTTGTAAGTGAATGAATTATCAATGGTACTGGATGGCAGTTGTCTGGATGCAGGGTTGGTTGTGGAGAGGTCTGCAGGGTATGCCCAGCTTAGGTGTTTGCGTGTTCGTTCAAAGTAAAGGTAGGTTTCTGAAGGGTGTGCACACACTTTCTCCTCAACACTGCAGTTGCAGCATGGTGCTCTTTTAATCTGTTCTTCTCCTCTCTGAAACCACACTCCACCTTCCAGCCTAGCTTAGGGACTGGCGATGGGCCTTGAGCTTATGTCCATCTGGGATGTACGAGGATCCCTGCCCAGGTCCATCATGGAGTCTTCCAGCAGGGATGCCCCTTACGAAGCATCGTGATTAATGCACAGACCCTGGAGCCAGACCGACTGCAGCTGAATACTGGCTCTGCCGCATACTAGCTCAGTGATCTGAGTAAGTTTCTTCACCTCTCTGCCTCTCAGTCCCTTCATCTGTAAAACGGGGGTTAAATGGTATTTCATAAATTGTTGTGAGGAGTGAGTGAGTCAGTTTATGTAAACTGCTTACATAGTCTGGCAGTAATAAATTATATATAAGGTTCATTAAAATTAAACTTTGTGACTGAAGACTGATACATGGAGGCTAAAAGCACAGATTTTGGGGTTACACAGGCCTGGATTCAATTCCTGCTTTTTCTGAGTATAGACTGTGTCACCTTAAGTCAACTACTTGACCTCCCTGAGCCTTTTTCTTCTTCTGGAGAATGGGGACCGCTGACACGGTCGTGTGACAGCCGAGTCAGGTGAAGTGTGTCGAGTGCGTCCTCGTGCGGTAGGCAGGCTTGGGAGGACATCTGTCTCCTCACCCAGGGCAGAGGACATGCCGAGGAGTCGGGAGGGGAGGCTCTGACGTGCTCCCAGCTAACTCTCAGTCCCTGCTGTCAGGGGGATCTTTCTCTAGATTTCCATTCTCCTAGGAGACAGCCCGAGCCGACGATGGACGCTGCTCTCCAAGCTGCTTTGGGTGAGTCCTCATTGCACCTGTCAGTGAGGCTGAGGCCCGTTTTCAGAAGCCTGCCTCTGGCAAGTCGTGTGGGACCAGTGATTGAAGAATAGCCGTGCTGCTGATGTGGATGGAGCTGACCATCGAGTCGCAGAGTCTTTTTTTTTTTGATTTCTTGGCAGCCCCTATGGAGAGACTGCGGGCTGGAGTGAGGGGCCTAGAGGGGGGTTAGACATGCAGGCCCTGTCCTTTAGAAAATCTCTGTCATTTAGGCGCTTGCAGGAAAAAAGAAAAGACTTTGGATGCCTAGTGTTGAAGGTTGGATTGTGTCCCCCCAAGGATAAGTTGAAGCCCTAATGCCTATTCAGAATAGGGCGTTGTTGGGAGATACAGAGGTAATCTAGTGAAAATAAGGTCATGAGGGTGGGTCCTGAGACAATGTGACTGGTGTTCTTATGAGCAGGTGAAATTCGGACACAAAGACAGATAGAGGAAGAAAGCACACGCTGGGGCTCGCTGGGGCTCCCAGTCTCCAGGACACCCTTGTCACCTGTGTGTGAAGCATGCTCCTTCTGGGCGGGCGGGATGTGCAGCCTGTAGGGCCACCAGTAGCCCTGCTCACTCTGCGGTAGACGAACCCATCTCCCTCCTGCTCCCTCGAGGTCTTGCTGAGCCTCCACACGTCGTGGGACCATGGACTCCGGCGTTCACGGGGCATCGCAGAGGAATGCAGGTGCCCACGTGGGGAGGAACCGCGGGCAGGCACCGGGGCGCGGGCCTCTGTATGTCCCCATGTTCCACTGCTTTCTCCTGCAGAGCAAAAATTCAGAGGTCAAGGAGCCTCAGCAGAGCTTCAACCAAGTGCGGGGCCCTCCTGGGTGCAAAGTTCCACACGATTGCACTGGACGTGCTCCCAGGAAGCTGGCTCTGTTCGCAAAAGATGAGGAGACCCTAATGGTTTTAGTCTGGAGAGTGATGTGACCAGGTTTTCATTTTAAAATGGTTATGCCAGCTGCAGACTGAAGGATGACTTGCCAGGGGGAGAAATTGATGGCCAGGAAGATGTAAAACTCCACAAGAAACGGAGGAAGGTCATAAAGGCCCACACTACTGGATATGTTTGCATATCTGTATATAATTCTTTTTACCCCTGTACATATTCACGGAGATACACCTACAGATGCTTTACAAGTCTTCCAGTCCCGTGATCCTGTGGAACATGCCGGTGACTTCCCACCTCTAGGCAACATAGCTCACCAAACTCAGCAAAGTTGTGCTGCAGCAGAATTCTCTGCTGTTCACTTAAGTGGTGTAAGATATTTATAAATTCCATTTAAAATGTAATTATTTTTAAGCACACTTTTTAAAAAATCAAAAAGTCACTGCACATCATATTTAATAAGTTCCAACACAGTTTATTCACCCTCCTCTCTAGAGTATAATTACTCCATCAATCTTACAGGAGAATCAAAGGAGCTTAGTAGAACACACCTTTCATGCATTAACCAGAACTATGCTTGCTTTGGATTTGCATTTGAAAGTGATTTGCATCGGCATTTTATTTCTTCCAGAAAATAACAAATGTTTCTGATCTTTCTGAGGTAACGTGGTCTTAAACTGTGGTTATAAATCTTTCAGAACTTCTATGTTACCAATTCGTTTAATTTCTGTGGGGTGATGGGTCGGGAGAGAAGCAAAACTGTAATTGATGATTATTTTTCTTTCTTAGCCAGGAAATAAGTCACAAGACCAGGCCCTGGTATGGAGGCTGGCAGTTTGGTTTGTTTCTTGGCTTAGGCTTCTGAGGTACCCCTGTGGGAGATGCCTCTCTCCCCCATCTCTGTGGATGCATTTATCTGTTTGTAATTAATGGTAATACTGTGTTAGATTCTGATATAAGATTATGGCTGATGCCTACAGGGCAGAGGTTCTCAAATATGACATTAGTCTGAGATGAGTTGAAGGTAATATCTACTTAAAAAAACAACTAGTGTATTATATGCCAACAACTCCTTTTGCTGTTATTGTTGGTTTACGGGCTCAACCTTTACCCTGCAGACTCAAATTTTTAATTGGCAACCCCAAATTTTTATGTGGATATCTTGTAGGAACCTCAAATGTTATGTCCTCCAATGGCACGCTTGCTTGTCTCCCTCCTCCCCAAATCTACCCCTTCCCCGATCCTGCCTGCTTCAGCACATAGCAGTTCCATTCTTGCAGCTGCTCAACCTAACACTTTCGAGTCATCCTTGCCTTCTCTCTCCTCTGCACATTACACATACCCACTTACCTGTATTTCTCCCGTTCCTGTTCCTGTGTTCTCATCAGTCACTCCTGCCATTTCAACACCAAGACGCTGAGAAATCTAGAACAGGAGTCCACAAAGACCCACCTCTCTCATTTGTCTCAGGCTTCCACTCCCAGTTCTGCTTACTTTCAATCCTTTGGCATTTATTGAGATTTTTGGCTCAGCATTTGATCTACCTTGGTAAACATGCCATGTACACTTGAAAGGAACATGTATCCTACAGCTGTTGGTGTAGTGTTCTATAAATGTCACTTACCGTTGCTGGAGTCTCCTACGTCCTTGTTGAGTTTTGTTGCTTTTTGAAAATTTAATTGCTGAGAGAGGAATGTTGACATCTTTATGTACGATTGTGAATTTTTCTATTCTCTTTTGTTTTGTCAATGGGTATGCATTTTCAAATTATGTCAGTAGTTATATGCACATTTAAGATTATAATGTCTTCTTGATGAATTGGCCCTTTTATCATTATGAAGTATTCTTTATCTCTGGAAATGCTACTTGTTTGGAATTCCACATGACTGCTGTCAATACGGTCACACCAGCTTTTTATTTTATCTGTATCTTTGAATTTAAGCATCACTTTAAACAGCATATAGTTGGATCTTCCTTTTGTATTTTTTCTGAAAAACTCTGCTTTTTTGTTGGAATGTTTCGTTTATTTATGTTTAATAAAATTATTGATGTGGTTGGGTTTAATTCCCCCACCTTGCTATTTGTTTCCTATTTGTTCCCTTATTCTTTGCTCTTCTTTTTTTCCATTTTGGATTTTTTGTTAGTCTTATAATTTTTGTTTTCCATTTTATCCATCCAAACTATTGGCTTTTTTAGCTAAACCTGTTTGAATTTTTTAAGTGGTTGCTGTCGGGATTACAATATACAACCTTAAATGATTGCCATTACCCTTAAACCATTACCCGTGTAATGGGAAAACTTACGAAAGTATGATTACATTCCCCTATTTTTGTCCTATTTTGTAATATATTTTTATTTCTACATGTGATATAAAACCCATGGTATTTGATTATCATTTTTTCTTTAAATATCAATTGTTTTTAAGAAAACAGTAATATTTTATATTTACTCACACGTATAAGATTTGCAATGCTCTTAATTACTTCCTGTAGATTCAGAGTTTGGTCTTACAACCTTTTCCATCAGTCTAAACAATTTTCTTTAGCCCTTCAGGTAACGCAGGCCTGTTAGCAACACATCATTTCAGCTTTTATTTAACTAAGATATCTTTATTTCATTTTCATGTTAAAGGGTATTTTCACTGAACAGAAAATTCTAAGTGGAGAAATATTTTTAGAACTTTAAAGATATCATTCCATTATCTTCTTGACCTTGTCATCTCTGATGATAAGTCAGGCATCATTCTTCTGTATGTTATATGTCTTTTTATCCATGGTTGCTTTGAAGATTTTTCTTTATTTTTAGCTTTTATCAGTTTGCCTATGATGTGTCGAGGTATGGTTTTCTTTGGGTTTTTTCTACTTAGGGTTTGCAGATTGTGGATTGGTGTTTTAAGCAAATTTGAAAATTTTTTGGCCAACATTTTTTCTATTTTCTGCCATATTCTCTCCCTTCTCTCTCCTGTCATTCCTGCCCTCTCTTTGTCTCTCTCTCTCTCCTTCTTCTAGCACTCCAATAATGTGTGTGTCAGACCCCTCGATAGCATTTCACAGGTTATTGGATACTCTATTCATTTGTGTGTGTGTCTGTGTATGTGAAATATGTTTTCGTACTCTGCTTCAGTTTGATTGCTTTGCTATTGATCTGTCTTCAAGGTCACAGATCCTCTCTTCTGCATTGCCCAGTCTGCCCTTTCCAGTCAATGAATTTTAATTCAAGATATTCTATCTTTCACTTCCAGGATTTTTATTTCTTTCTTTTCCAGATTTTCCATAGCTTTCCTAAAATTCCTCATGTCTTTGTCCACTATATTTAGATTTTCCTATAAATTCTTCAACAAGTTTGCTTATTTCAACGTCTTAATTATGTTGTGCCCGTTTTTATGGATGTTATTTTCTTCATCATGGAGCACATTCTTCTGCTTTTTCACATATCTAGTAATTTTCTTTGTGTGCTAGACATTGTAGATGGTACATTATAAAAGAGGGCACATAAAGCACTAAACACATGCCTGGCACAATAAATACTAGCTAGCACTGTATTATTATTTTAGAATGCTTTTATCAATACTACACCGATTTAGTCAATGAACTTTTTATTATGATATTGTATTTTTTGGTTGTAGGATTTCTACTTGGTTGTTATCTTCCTCTGAAGTGTGCTGAGTTTTGTTCCACTAGGAAAATTAATTATTGGCAGTTCATTTTGCTCTTTAGATTTTTGGTTTCAGGATTTGTTAGGATGAGCTTCTCTTGGTTTTGCTTTGCATTCTGCAGTATAGCCCTTGTGACTGGTACTTATTCTTACTGGGCTTGATTTGAACTCTAGACTCTGAGTCTCCAGCACTGGGCAGCTGCTGAAATCTCTGCTCAGCTCTTTCAGTTTTTCACCTGTTGTTTCAGGGGCTCCCTGGAGTGTCACCCCACTCATGTACATTTCAGGAGTCAGCCAAGGATTTGAGGAGTGTTTTTATGCACATTTTGGAGCATTAAAATTAATTTTTGTGTCCCATTGAGTAATTTTTTTAGTATAAGTTTCCAACAGTGTGGTTATTGGAATAAAGGGTGTAAATGTCTTAATAATTTATAACTCATAACACATTGACATTCCAAAACATTTGTCTTAAGTTTTATTGTCACTAGTGCAGCACAAATATAATAATTCCACCATAACTTCTCTTCAGAAAAGTGTTAGCAATGTTGGATTTGTTTTCTTAATAGATTTGAAATTACACTTAGGGTTTCATTAATGTCCATGACATTGATTCCTGGATAATGTCACTTTTATTCACTTTTTTATAAACCCTCCACGAAAATAGCTTTTCTAATGCTTGCACATTTTTTTCTATTGTGTTTTTAATTTTAAAAAATCTAAATAAGCTATTAATTCATTTCAGCTGTTAACCCTTGTGTTTGCCTTGTGTCTAATTTTATTTTGTTATCCTTTTCAGATTAGTTTATCTTTGGGTAAATTGAATGTTAACCAGATTCAGTTCTGGTAAAGTATATTAACTATACTGTTAACACATGCTTATCACAGAAAAATTGAAAAATTTAGAAAACTTGAAAAAGTTGTCAATAATCCTAGTTTTGATGGATTTCTTAGTGTTCTCTTTTTGAGCACAGAATCTTTTTTCTTTATACTGCAAATACAAGAGAGATTTTTATCTCACTTTTCACTTAAAAATGTCACATAAATGTTTTCCTGTTCTTTCAATAAATATTTATTACTGTGTCTCTACCATGCACAATGCAAGGTTCATGTAGCTGCACTTTGCCTAATTGTATCAGTTTTTGCTGCCTAACATGCCCACACAACATTCCGTGGCATGCAACAATAAGCATTTATTTCTTGCTTACGTATCCTGGGGCTGGAGCTCGGGCTGGAGATGCAGAGGAAACATGGGGTAAATTCTTCTCATGGCAATGGCAGAAGTGCAAGATGAGAAGCCCGACTGTCCAGGCACATTTCACAGTATGTCTTGTCTATTACCATCCCATTGGCTAAAGAAAGTCACATGACCAAGAGAATCTAAAGTCATGAGGTGGAGAAGTGTACTCTGCTGACAATGAAGTCATGGCATTCTGTGGAAATATAGTACAACTACGGGTGAGTGAAGAATTGGGACCAGCAATCCAATCTACAGCAATAATGGATAATAATGGATAATGAATCCCATCATAAGGATGTACTGCAATTTTCTTAACATGTTCCCTATTTTAGAACATTTAGCTTATTCCTATCTCCTCCTTTTTATAAATGATGTCAAATCGACCATCTTTGTTCATGAAATGCTTGCGTTCAGGATTGTTTTCTTACAGTTGGTAATTCTCCAGGGTGGAATTACTGGGCAAAGCATAGGGGCATTTTAAATGTCTTTTGAGTTATAATTTGTTACTCTGTATTGCTGACAAGCATTTTTCTCTGCATTGTTTTTTCACCGACAAGCACATACTGCATATTCACAAGGCTAATAATCTATACCAACATAATCTGCATTTTGCATTTTAGCTAATGCTGTAGAAAGTGTGCTAAGAAGATGTTGAATTTTAAGCTGGTGAACTGTGTACATGGTAATTACAGGTTGCAAAATGATAATGATGATAAACTCTGCATGTGTAAACCTTTGCTATGGTTATCGTGGCCACAATTATGGGAGGAGATATTGATATTGCAGGGTCCTTGGACCTTTTTTGTAACTAAGTCTAGGTCAGGAGGGAATCTTTATTCCTTCATTGTAAACTTTGATGGGCAGTGATTTTTCTCTCTTCCAATTATTATGGAAGGGTTTGGTCACTGGAAGAAGATGGTCTTGCTTTCTTGGTTCAGGTCTCAGATCTGCAGTGATACCCTCAGGACAGACTACTCTGTTGTGCTGGGCGACTCCAGTATTTCTGAACTGTATCCCTGGACCATTGGCTCCATGTGAGCTGGGACCTCATCTGCCAAGTTTCTCTCTGTCCACTCAGCAGCTAGAACAGTTATGGCACACAGTAGTCCTTGTGTGATTTGCTGAATGAAGAAATTAGACTGCTAGTGTTTGTTACATTTAGTGTGGTCCACCCCATGTCAGTTTATTAACGACAGAGACAAAGCAGAATGCCGGCAAAAATACTGATTATGTCTCATTACCCTGTCCACCTCCCTGCTGCCTGCAGGAACCTCCTTCTACAGCCCAACCCTCTTGTTAGTGCTTCCTTATCCCCCATTCTCACCTCAGGCACTAGTGTCCCTGTTGTGTGCCATAGCTTCCTTGGCCAGCTGTAGAGCAGACACCCACTGAACTCAGATCAACTTTAGAATTCTCCTTAAGACACTTCCAGGCAGCTTCCCTCCGGTGGTGAGGGCAGACCCCTGTAAAACCTCTCTCTGGTGGACACCACTGCTTAACCTTCTTGTGGGTGCACCTCCTCAGCCCTCTTTTCAAGACCTCTTCTCTTCTCCCTCCCCACAAGGTTAGATGCTTAAAAACTTCTTACCTATTTCCTTGCCTAAGACATCTGGCAGCTTTATACAAATTGAGTTCCATGCCATCCTTAGCAAAGAGGCTGCTGGGAAGGTAGGAGATGGGGTTTCCCTTCTAACATCAGGTGGTCTTAGGGTCCTGGAGAATCCCAAACAGGAGCTTGTATCCTGGTGGATGCTTTTGGCTTCAGGGAACAAAAAAATGCAACAAATAGTAACTTCAACTGTGAGGACATTTCTTTTGTAATTAATAAGAAGTCCAGAGGAAGTGGCTGAGGCATGGCCCAGGATGCAATGACATCATTGCAACCCTGGCTCTTTCTGTCCCACTCCACCCTTCTCGGATTACTGGCTTATCCCCTCAGGTATCTCTCAAGGTGTCAGTATGACTACCACAGCTTCCACAGGTCCTCATGTGACAGTGTCCAAAGCAGAAAGGGAGTAAAAGAAAAAAGGAGCGTTTTCTTCTCTTGCCTCTCTTATTAAGGAGCTCAGTGCTTCCTGGAAGCTACCTGCAGCTTCTCCTTGTGGCTCATTGGTCATAACTAGGTCACCCATCCATGCCCTGTGCCAATCACTGGCCAGAATGCACTGAACTGCCCTATTTGTCCTGGCTCAACAAGAAATTCACTTCCTAGGACTGTGCTAAAGAAAACTGGAACTTCCAGCCAGGCAGACACACAGTAGTGTCTGTTAAAGCCTAAAAGGACAAAAACAAAATGAAACAAACTTTCATGATGTGAAAAGTGGAGGCTAAAAATTCAACCAAGCAAAATATGAGGTCACGTTACTGAGAAGTTAATGTGTGCAGGGCAAGACTTTCCCAGTAACCAACTTGTGGGAAATTCCAGAGGTCCACGTTTCTCGGGGTTTGGCTGCTGTGTCTTAATTTGTTCAAGCTGCAGTTTCCATCTGGAAGTTCCTAGTGTCTTTTGTCCACTCTGGATCACCTGGGATGCCTCCTGTTACTGGATTCATGGAGAATTCTGGGGACTTGGGGAGCCACCCTTCACCTCCCTGCTTCCCAAGTCAGGGTTGCCAGCACTTTCCTGCCTGGCATCAATTTCCCCTCCATTATGCCGCCACCTTTTCTAGAAGATCCACCATCCCTGTCTCCACCTCTCCCAGAAGATCAAACTCTCTGCCTTTGAGAACAGGGACCAGCACAGGAAAGGGAAATTTGTGCTATCGTAGGTTTAGTGTATTTCATTTTATGTCTAAACAACCTGTGAGATTAGAATAACTATCCCCATTAAAAATAAAATTGTTTTTCTTTATAAAATTAAAATTAAAATGTTGAAAATGCTGCAGTTAGAAAGAAGAGAAAAGAATTATTATCACCCAGAGATAATTGCTATGCTTTAGTGATTCCTCCCCAAACTTTTTTAGTATACGTTGTTTTTTTTTACATTCTATCCATATTGCATTACATTTCGTATAGCCATTTCCTTTAAAATTATGTTTTAAATTCTTAATAAAAATTTTAATGGCTGCACAATATTCTATTATGTGGGTGTACAATAATATATTTAACTATATTCCTATTGTTGGATGTTTGGGGCTCTTTCCAGTTTTTTTATTTTTAGAAATAAGGATGTATAAACTGTAAACATAAATCTTTTAATAAAATTTTATTTAATTTTATGTTTTTATTGGTTATGAATATTCATGAAATACAAAGCTGATTGTCCCCCCTCGTGCCCTAGATGTGAAGGCCAGATCCATACTGGCAGCATATCTGTTACCACAAATTGCAATTGTACCCCATGTCCCCCACTCAATTATCCCCAATCTCCCTCCCCCTCCCCCTTCCCCCACTCCACTTTGTATCCCTAGGTCTGCTCTCTCCCTCTGCAAGTCCAACACACCACTGTGGTCTTGCTTTCCTTCCTTCTTTCTCTCTTAGCTCCCACTTATGAGTGAGTACGTGCGGTATTTATCCCTCTGTGCTTTGCTTATTTCACTCAACATAAGTTTCTCCAGGTTCATCCATGGCGTTGCCAATGGGAGAATTTCATTCTTTTTTATGGCAGACAAGTATTCCATGGTGTATGTATACAACAATTTCCTTATCCAACCATCCATCGATGGACATTTAGGTTGGTTCCACATCTTGGCTATTGTAAACAGAGCTGCGATGAACATGGGAGTGCAGGTATCCCTTCAACATGATGATTTCCATTCCTTTGAGTATGTGCCCAGAAGTGGGATTGCTGGATCATATGAAAGATTTATCTGTAGTTGTTTGAGAAACCTCCATATGTTTTCCACAGCGGTTGTACTAATTTAAAGTCCTACCAGCAGTGCAGGAGCATTCCCTTCTCTCAACACCCTCGCCAGCATTTGTTATTCGCTGTCTTTTTGATTATAGCCAGTCTAATTGGAGTGAGGTGATATCTCAATGTGGTTTTAATTTGCATTTCCCTGATGACTAGTGATGTTGAGCACTTTTTCATGTACCTGTTGACCATTTGTATGTCTTCCTTTGAAAAATGTCTATTCAGCTCCTTTCCCCATTTTTTAATTGGGTTATTTGGTTTTTTAATGTACAATGGCTTGAGTTCCTTGTATATTATGGATATTAATCCCTTGTCAGATGCATAGTTAGCAAAAATTTTCTCCCACTCTGTAGGTTGTCGTTTCACTCTGTTGATTGTTTCCTTTGCTGAACAGAAGCATTTTAGTTTGATATAGTCCCATTTGTTTATTTTTTCTTTTGGTGCCTGTGCTTTCAGGCTCATGTTCATAAAGTCTGTTCCCAAACCTAGTTCCTGAAGTGTTTCACCTGTATTTTCCTTTAGTAATGTTAAAGTTTCAGGTCTTAAGTCTTTAATCCATTTTGAGTTGATTTTAGTATATGGTGAGAGGTGCATATCTAGTTTCATTCTTCTGCATACGGATATCCAATTTTCCCAGCACTACTTATTGAAGAGGCAGTCTTTTCCCCAGTGTAAATTTTTGTTGCCTTTGTCCAATATCAGATGGCTATGAGCCTGAGGGGTGATTTCTGGGTTCTCAATTCTGCTCCTCTGGTTTGAGTGTCTATTTTTATGCTAGTACCATGCTGATTTGGTTACTATAGCTTTGTCGTATAATTTGAGGTCACGTAGTATTATGCCTCTGGCTTTATTTTTTTTGCTCAGGATTGCTTTGACTATTTGGCATCTTTTATTGTTCCATATGAAAGCTAAGATTGTTTTTTTTTCCATTTCTGTGAAGAATGTCATTGGCATTTTGATGGGGATTGCATTGAATTTGTAGATCACTTTGTCTGCACCTTTTGCTGTATTCTTAGAATAGATTATTTGAAGGGAAATTAACAAGTTATGAACATTGCTAAGAGTATTGACTTGTATTTCCACATTATTTTTCATAAAATTTATGACAATGCTTGGTTAACCACATCCTAGCCAGCATAGAGAGTTACAATATTTAAAACTTTTGCTAATTAAAAAGACAAATATTTAATCTCATTGTTTTAATTGGGATTGTTGTTGCTTAGTGAGTTAGGATATTTTTACATGTGGTTATTTATTACTATGCATCTAAAACTGAACTCTTGATCTTCACTCCTAAACAGCTCCTACCTTCAGTTAATGGAAACTCCATGCTTCCAGATGCCCTGGCCAAAATTTTAGGGCCATCCTTGACTCTTCAATTTCTCTCCCACCCCCATCCCTCACCCAGTGTACAAAGAATCTCTCTGCATGACCCCCACTGTTCCCACCCATTCTGGCCACTGTCACCCTTTGAGTCACAGCAGTAGCCTGAGTGTTTGCCCTACAGCCAGGCCTCAGCACAGCAGCTGGGGTCATCCCATTACACTGTAATCCTGATCACATTACTCCAGTGCACAGAGCCCTCTGTGGCTCCCCAGCGAACTCAGTGATAAAGCCAGAGAACCAGATTCCATAAGGCCCTTTTGGATCAGGCCGCTGCTGCCTCATACACCATTTTCTCCCACTTTACCCATCATGCTCGTGCTGGTCCTTGGATGTCCTTAGGCCATGCCTCCCTTAGGACCTTTGATCTCACTGTCTGTTCCTGTCTCATTTGCTTTCTTGCTATTCTGTGACCACTCCGCACTACCTTATGTTTTCACTTGCTGCTCCATCTGCCTGAAGTGCTCCTCCCCCAGCTGCTCACATGGCTGGTTTCCTTGCTTCCTTTAGGTCTTTTCTGAAATCTCATTTTCTCAATGAGGCCTTACCTGGCCTTCCTCTCTCC
This sequence comes from Cynocephalus volans, assembly GCF_027409185.1. Lineage (NCBI taxonomy): Eukaryota > Metazoa > Chordata > Mammalia > Dermoptera > Cynocephalidae > Cynocephalus > Cynocephalus volans. Next base: position 6,748,728 of record NC_084468.1, on the reverse strand, counting down.
ACTTTCTACCCACACCGACATTGCACCATGCTGTTATCACTATCTAGCTACTACATGTTTTACTTATTTAATTGCTGTTTGCAACTCCAGTAAAATTAAGCTACCCTAAGGCAGGTATTTTTTTCTAGCTTTATTGAAATGATTGGGAAATTAAAATTGTATATATTTAAGGTGTGCAATGTGATGTTTTGATATACGCTGTGAAATAATTACCATAGTCCAGCTAATTGACATAACTATCATCTCACATAGTTACCTTTTTGTGTATGTGGTGAGAACGCTGGAGATCTATTCTCTTAGTGAAGCTCAAGTATACAATACGCTATCATTAAGTATAGTCACCATGCTGTGCCGTTAGGTCTCCAGAATTTGTTCATTTTGTATGTGAAAATTTATGCTCTTTAACCAACATCTCCCCATGTCCCCCAAACCCCAACTTCTGTTAACTCCCATTCTACTGTCTGTTACTATGAGTTTGACTTTTTAAAATTCCACATATGAAGGTACCTCAAAAAGTTCATGGAAAAATTTGTATTATCTTTTAATTCTATTTTTCCACCCTCGTGTAAGTGAAATCATGCAGTATTTGTCTCTCTGTGTCTCGGATATTGCACTTAGTATAGCAGTCTCCAGGTTCATCCACGTTGTAGCAAATGGCAGGATTTCCTTTTTTTAAGGCTAAATAATATGATCATGTATATAAATACCACATTATCCATTCATCTATCAACAAGCATTTAGGTTGATTTCATATCTTAACTATTGTGAATAAAGCTGCAATGAACCTGGGAGTACAGATATCTGTTCAACATACAGATTTCATTTCCTTTAGATATATACTCAGAAGTGGAATTACTGCATCATAAGGTAGTTCTATTTTTAATATTTTTGAGGTACCTCCATCATGCTTTCCATAATGGCTGTATTAATTTACATTCCCACCAACAGCATAGGAGTGTTCCCCTTTCTCTACATCCTTGACAGCACTTATTGTCTTTCATCTTTTTTATAATAGCCACTCATTCTAACAAGTGAGATCTGATAGAGGTGATTTGATTGTGGCTTTAATTTGTATTTCCTGGATGGTTAGTATGTTGAGCATTTTTTCATATAACTGTTGGCTATTTGTATGTCTTCCTTGGTGAAACATCTATCAGGTCTTTAGCCCACTTTTCGATTGGGTTATTATTATTGTTATTATCATCATTATTATTATTTACTATTGATTTGTATGAGTTCCTTATATATTTTTTGGATATTAAACTCTTACCAGACTATGGTTTGCAAGTATTTCTCCCATTCCTTACGGTGCCTTTTCATTTTGTTGATTGTTTCCTTTGCTGTACAAATGCTTTTAGGTTTGATATATTTCCACTTGTTTATTTTTGCTTCTGTTACATGTGCTTTTGGTGTCACATCCAAAAAATCATGACCAAGACCAATGTCAAAGAGCATTGTTTTCTTCCTATATTTTCTTCGAGGAGTTTTATGATTTCAGGTCTTAAATTTAAGTCTTTATTCCATTTAAAAAATATATTGATAAATTTAAAAAAAAATATATATATATATATATATATAATTGATTTTTGTGATTGGTGTGAGATGAGCATCCAATTTCAATCTTTTACATGTGGTTATCCAGTTTTCCCAACACTTTATTGAAGACTATCCTTTCCTTGTTGTGTATTATTGGCCTTCTGTTGAGAATTAGTTGACCACATACATATGGGTTTATTTCTGGGCTGTATTCTTTCCATTGGTCAATGTGTCTGTTTTTGTGTCAGTACCATAGTGTTTTAATTACTACTGCTTTGTAATACAATTCGAAGTTAGAAAGTGCGATGCTGCCTTCTTTGTTCTTCTTGGCCAAGATTGCCTTAGTTACTTGGGGTCTTTTATGGTTCCATATGAATTTTAGGATTGTTCTTTCTATTTCTGGAAAAATGCCTTTGAAATTTTGATATGATTGAATCTGAAGATCACTGTATGTTTGGCTTCTAATGAACATTTTAACAATATTGATTATTCTAATACATAAACATGGGATAGCTTTCCATTTTTTGTGTTTTCTTCAATTTCTTTCATCAATATCTTACTGTTTTCAGTGTACAGATCTTTCACCATTTTGGTTAAACTTATCCTAAATATTTTATTCTTTTTGATGCTATTGTATATGGAATTGTTTTCTTTATTTTTTTTTGTATAGTTTGTTGTTAGTGTATAAAAATGCAGCTGATTTTTTGTATGTTGATTTAGTGTCCAGCAAATTACTAAATTTGTTTATTAGTTCAGACTTTTTTTTGTAGAGTCTTCAGGGGTTTCTATATAAAAGATCATGTAATCTAAAAATAGAGACAATTTAACTGTATTTCCCATTTAGATGCCTTTTATTTCTTTTTCTTGTCTAATTGCTTGGCTAGGACTTCCAGTACTATGTTGAATAAAAGTGGCAGATTGGACATCTTGTCTTACTCCTGATCCTAGAGGAAAGGCACTCAGCTTTTCACTGTTGAGAACAGTGTTAGCTATGGGTTTGCCATATATGGCCAGGCCATCATGTTGAGATACATTCATTATATACCTAATTTGTTTAGTTATTTTTATCACGAAAGATGGTTGAATTTTGTCAAGTGCTTTTTCTGTGTCTATTAAGATGATCATAGAAGTTTTGTCTTTCATTCTGCTTATGTTTCACATTTACTGGTTTGCGTATGTTGAACCACCCTTATATTACAGGGGTAAATTCCATTTGATCATTTTGTATTCTCCTTTTAATGTGCTATTGAATTTGGTTTGATACTAATTTTTTGAGTATTTTTGCATCTGTATTCCTTAGGGATATTGGCCTGTAGTTTTCTTTTCTTGGAGTGTCCTTGTCTTGCTTTGGTATCAGGGTAATGCTGGTCCCATAAAATGAGTTTGGAAGTGTTTCCTCCTCTTCAGTGTTTTGAGACTTTGAGAAGGGTTGATGATCAGTTTTTAATGGTTTGGTAGAATTCACCAGTGATGCCATTAAGTTCTGAGCTTTTTTTTTTATTGGGTGATTTTATTACTGATTCAATCTTTTTAGTTGCTATTGGTGTGGTAAGATTTACTGTTTCTTCATGATTCAGTCTTGGTAGGTTGTATGTCTCTAAGAATTTATTTGCTTCTTCTAATTTATCCAATTTGTTGGCATATAATTGTTCATAGTGGTCTCTGACAATCCTTTGTATTATATCTTATGAGTTATAGTGTCTACTCTTTCATCTCTAATTTTATTTATTTGCATGCTCTCTTTTTTCTTTTGTTCTAGATAAAAGTTTGTCAATTTTGTTAATCTTTTCAAAAAACCACCTTTTAGTTTTTTTGATCTTTCCTATTATTTTTCTAGTCTCTATTTCATTGAATTCTGCTCTTATCTTTGTTATTTCCTTCCTTCTGATAATATGGGGCTTGATTTGTTCTTTTTCTAGTTTCTGGAGGTATAAAGTTAGGTTGTTTATTTGAGATCTCTCCTTTTTCTTAATGCAGGCATTTATCCCTATAAAATTCCCTCTTAGAACTGCTTTTGCTGCATTCCATAAGTTTTGTTAAGTTGTGTTTTCATTTTAATTTGTCTCAAGATATTTTTTGATTTTCTTATTGATATCTTCTTTGACCCATTGGTTGTTCTGAAGTGTGTAGTTTCATTTCCATGTATTTGTTAATTTTCCAGTTTTTCTTCTATTATTGATTTCTAGTTTTATAGCATTGTGGTCAGAAAAGATATATTTTTCTTTTTTGATTTTCAAATGAAGATACTTAATTATTTGATGCTGATACAGTATCTTTTTAATTAAAAATGAGACAAATCCTTTTTGCCTTTTGAGGTTTCCTTTCAAGCCAAATGCTTATATTATCTATTGAAGGAATCATTTTAAACACAAATGTATATATAGGAACAAGCCATGAAGCTTCATCAACTGAATCCTAGGTCCTCTTTCCCCCAGGGCAGCCAATTCTTGCTTCTTAGAAAAGATATTTGACATGATTTCAACCTTCTTAAATGTGTTAAGACTTGTATAGTGGATTAACATGTAATCAGTTTTGGAGAATATTTCACATGTGCTTGGGAAGAATATGTGTTCTGCTGCCATTGGATAGAATATTCTGCATATGTCTGTTAGGTCTATTTGGTCTAACGTGTAGTTCATTCATAGTTTACATATTGACTTTATGTCTGTGGTTGATCTATCTATTTTCTGAAAGTGGGTGTATTAGTCTGTTTCTGTTGCTTATAACATAAATACCTGAAACTGAGTGGTTAATAAAGAAAACAAAATTTATTGTTTACAGTTTTGTAGGTTGAAAACTCTACAGTGCAGGGAACACATCTGGTGAGGATCTTGGTCATGGCAACAGTGACCCAGGGGTCTCACATGGCAGAATATAGCAGAGAAGAGAGAGAGAGACTAACCTCTCACATACTCTTCTTTTAAAGCCCTCAGAACCATGCCCACGACCACCATTTTTAATCCATTCACTATGGCATGGTCCTACAACCTACTCACCTCTTCAAGGCCTCACCTTTCAATTACCATAATAAGGTTTCCCACCTTCAGCAGTTACAAAGGGGATTTATGCTTCAATGAGGTTGGAGGGGCATCCCATCTACAGCAGTGGGATATCGAAGTTTCCAATTATTATTATATTGCTGTTTACTTTTCCCTCCAGATCTGTTAATATATGCTTTATATATTTAGGTGTGCCAATGTTGGATGCATATATATTTACAACTGTATTCAAAGGGTCTTTGTAAAGCTCATGGAAGATTTGTATTATCTTTTAATTCTATTTTTCTATGAATTTTTTGAAATACTCATATCTTCTTGATGAAACAAGACTTTTTAAATTATATAATGGCCTTCTTTGTCTCTTGTTATAAATTTTGACTTATAATCCATTTGGTCTGATATAAGTATAGCTACCCTGTCCGTTTTGGTTTCAATTTTTTGAAATGTGTTTTTCAATGTCCTTACTTTCAGCCTATGTGAGTCCTTATAGCTAAATTGAGTCTCTTATAGACATATTTCTGGGTATTATTTTTTATCCATTCAGCCATTTAATGTGTTTTTACTGCAGAACTTAATTAATTTACATGTAAAGTAATTATTTAAAAATAAGGATTTACTATTGCCATTTTGTTCATTGTTTTCTGGCTATTTTGTATTTTCTTTATTTTTTGTGTGCGTATTGACTATATGTTTTGTTTTGTGGTCACCACGAGGCTTACCTAAATTATCTTATAGTTAAAATAGTCTATTTTAAGCTTAAAAAACTTGACTTTGCTTGTACACAAAGACCACTTTTTTATCTTCTACATTTTGTTTTTGATGGCAAAATTGACATCTTTTTATACTGTGTATCCATTAAAAATTATTGTAGCTATTATTATTTTTAGTAGTTTTGTCTTTTAACCTTTATACTAAAGATATAGTGTTTTTTTCACATTATCACAGAATTACAGTATTCTGAATTTGACTGTGTATTTACTTTATCAGTGAGTTTTATACTTTCATATGTTTTTGTGTAACTAATTAGTGTCCTTTTCTTTCAGCTCTAATAACTCCCTTTAACATTTCTTCTAAGATAGGTCAGGTAGTGATGAACTTCTTCAGTTTTTGTTTGTCTGGAAAAGTTATCACTCTTTTGTTTCTGAAGGACAGCTCTGCCAGCTACAGTATTCTTGGTTGGCATTTTTTTTTCTTTAACACTTTGGATATCATCTCTCTCTCCTGGCCTGTAAGGTTTCTGCTGAGAAATCTGCTTACAGTCTTATGGGGTTCTTTGTGTGTGAGGCATATCTTTTCTCTTACTCCTTTCAAAATTCTCTCTTAATCTTCAATTTTTGATAGTTTGATTGTAACATGTGTAGATAAAGTCCTGTTTGGGTCCATGGTTATATAGCTAAATGCCCATCTCTCTCCTCATATTTGGGAAGTTTTCAGCCATTATTTTTAAAATGAGCTTTCTGCCACTTTCTCTCTTCTTTTGGTAGTACCATAGTTCTTTTATTAGTTCTCTTAGTGATATCCTGTAAGTCCCATAGGATTTTTTATTCCCTTTCATTGTTTTTTATTTTTTTCTCATCTGAATGGATGATTTCAAAAGACCTGTCTTTTAGTTCACAGAGTCTTTCTTCGGCTTGATAAAGTCTGATGTTGATGCTGTCTATTGTGTTTTTAATTTAACTTACTGTATTCTTAAGTTTCAGAATTTGTGGTTTTTAAAAAAACATTTCTATCTCTTTGTCAGACTTTTAGCTTTGTTCATAAATTGTTTTTCTGATTTTATTGAGTTGTCTATATTCTCTTGTACATCACCAAGCTTCCTCAAAATGATTATTTTGAATTCATTGTCAGGCAGTTCATATATCTCCTTTTCTTTGGGGTTGGTTACTGGAAAATTGTGTGTTCCTTTGTGTATTAGTCTGTTTCTGTTGCTTATAACAAAATACCTGGAATTAAGTAATTACTTAGGAAAGGGAATTTATTGCTTATAGTTTCTGAAGCTGGGAAGTCCAAAGTCCAGGAAACACATCTGGTAAAGGTCTTACTTGGTGTTGGCTTCCATGACACAGGCTATCACATTGCAAGACAGTGGAAGTAGAGAGAAAGAGTCTCTTATGTGCTCTTCTTTTAAAGCCCTCAGAACCATGCTGATGACCACCATTATTAATCCATTCACTGTGGCATGGTCCTTACAATATAACCACCTCTTCAAAGCCCCACCTTTAAACTGTCATAATTTAAATTGGAAATGAGGATTTCCCAGCCTCTTAGTACTGTCACAGCATGGACCAAGCCTCCAACATATTAAACTTTGAGGGAACACAATTCCTAATAGTTCCTAATCAAGTCCAAAACCCAGCAGGACAGGCATTAAATCTCAAAGCTGGCAAATCATGTACCTTGACTCCATGTTTGGCATTCTGTGCACACTGGTGTAGGGGTTGGGTCCACAAGCTTTTAGACAGCTCCACTTCTATGGCTTTCCTGGTCTGAAGCCATACTTCAGCTCTCCAAGGCTGATGTTGCACACTGGTAGCTCTACAGATCTGGGGTCTCCATGGTGGTCCTGCTCTCACAGCTCCACTAGGCATGGTACTGTTGGGGTTTCTCTGCTTCAACTCCAACCCCACTTTTCCGCTTAGCATTGCTGTAGTGAAGGTTGACTGTGATGACCCTGCCCCTGTGACAGATTGCTTCCTGGGTCCACAGGTTTTTCCATATATCCTTTGAAACCAGGGTGGAGGATCCCAAGCCTCCAAAGCTGTGACATTCTGTGAGCCTGCAGACTTAACACCATGTGGATGCTGCCAAGGCTTCCAGCTTGTATTTTCCAGAGTTTTTTGTCCAGCCACACCTGGAGTCAATTTAGCCATAGCTGGAACAACCAAGACATTGGGGGTGCAGAGATCAGCATCCCAAGGTGGCCCTGGACAGCAAAGCTATGGAGGGCACCTCAGGCATGTTCCCCAAGACCATTCTGTCTTCCTAGGCCTCTGGGCCTGTAATGGAAGAAACAGCCTCCAACATCCCTGGAATACCTTCAAGGTCTTTTTTTTTCCTTTTCTTGACAATCTCTTTCTTCCATACTAATGTCCTTAGCAAATGGTTGCTGGGCTGCACCACTGCATTTTTCTGCTGAAAATGTTCTCTGTTGCTCTACTACATGTCTAGGCTGCAAATTTTGTAAATCTTCATGCTCTGCTTCCCTTTTAAATTCTGGCTTTATGTCATGCCTTTGTTGCCATAAGTCAGCATAGGCCGTTAAAAGTAGCCATGCAGCTTTTGAATGTTTTGCTACTTAGAATTTCTTCTGCCAAATACTCTGGTTCACAACTTTTAAGTTCCAACTTCCACAAAGTGCTAGGGCATGGACACAAGGCAGCCACATTCCTTGCCAGTTCATAGCAAGGGTGATTTTTGCCCCAGTTTCCAAAAAGAGTTCCTTCTTATTTCTATCTGTAATCACATCAGTATGGCCTTTACTGTCCATATTTCTATCAGTATTCTGGTCACCACCATTTAACCAATCTCTAAGAAGTTCCAGACTTTCCCTGATTTTCTTGTCTTCTAAATTCCCACCAGGAGCTTGGCTTTTTCTAGCCCACACCTTCAAATTCTTCCAGGCTGTCCTCAACACCCAGCTCCAAAGCTATTTCCACATTTTCAAGAATTTTTTATGAGCAACACCCCACTTCTCTGGTACCAATTTTCTGTATTAGTCTGTTTCTGTTGCTTATAACAAAATACCTGGGACTGGGTATTTATAAAGAAAACAATATTTATTGCTTATGGTTTCTGAGGCTGAGAAGTCCAAAGTCCAGGGAACATGTCTGGTGAAGGACTTCCTTGGTGGTGGCTTCAGCAACACAGAGTATCACATTGCAAGATGGCAGAAGCAGAGAAACTCTCACATGCTCTCCTTTTAAAGCCCTTGGAACTATGCCCATAACCCACCTTATTAATCCATTCATGACAGCATGGTCCTTACAATCTAATCACTTCTTCAAGGCCCATCTTTCAACTACTGTAATAAGATTCACAACCCTCTATCACTATCACAGTGGGGACCACACCTCCAACACATTAAACTTTTGGGGAGACACAATCCATAATACCTTGACTTCACGTTTCCTTGATTTTTTGTGTTTCTTGCAGCCTTGCATGCTGTCTTTGCATCTGAAGAAGCAGCCTTCTCCTCCAATCTTTAATGGCTTACTTCAACAGAGAAACACCTATACTACTCAGCCTGGTTAGGATTTTTGAGGCTCTCTCAGAGATTTTCTACATAAGCACCTGCTTCACACCTCTTTTTCCCTCTTGGGGTGAGGGGAATTCTTAAGATGGTATGTTTTCTCTCAGTCCCTCAGAGCCAGGGCAGGTACTGAAAGCCTCTCTGCATTTCCTAGAGAGGCATCCTGAAATGCTCAAGTTTGCATGTCTTCCCCAAGTCCTGCAGAGTCAGGCCAGCTGTCTGCATGTGCTCATGAACCTTCCACAGGGGCTCAAACTTGCAGTCCATGGAGGTGCATGTAGGTAGCTGGCTTCAGGGCAGGCAGAGGAGAATAAGGCATATGGAACACTGCAGGTACCTGTGTGCTAGTTGGGGAGTTCATAGTTGAAGCATCCCAAGAGCTATGGGAGGACTTTGCGATGAAGTCTGTGAAGCAATTAGTAGGCATTGCAGCACTTAGTTTAGGATGGAGCTCTGGCATGGTGGGGACCTTTGTCTGTCTAATTCACTACTATATCTTTAGAGTCTATTGCCTGCTGGGACTGTAGTAGCAGTTCTAAGTATTTGACAATAAATGAATACATGTATATTTCCTTTCCAGCTTGTTATATACCCAGTGCCATTTGCATTTCTTTGAGATACCCATTAAAATATTTTTATCATAAAAATAATACATGTTCATAGGAAAAAAAGTTGGAAAAAGCCCAAAAATCACAAAGGGAAAATGTCAAAACTGTGGAGCTAATTTTGACTGGAAATCAATGTTAATTTTTGCTTTATTTTCTAAGAGGAATTTTTTTCTTTTATGCATAAGTATTTTTCCCATGTGCTTATTGTGTAGTACAACTTTGCATTCAACTTTTCAACTTTCCATTATGATTGATGTGTATTTTTCATGTAATCAGAACAATTTTTTACACAGATTTTTGGTGATTTCAAAATTTTAATTAAATGAAAAAAGTCTACTTAGTTTTTATTGTTGGCTCTTTGTTTTACTTTCATTTTATTTGTCATATAAATGATGTTGTGGTGAATATCCTAGCACATAGTACTGTCTCAGTATTTCAGATAATTTTCTTCAACTACATTTTCTAAAGTAGGAAAAGTTTATGAGCAGTTTTAAGGTTCTAACATTATGTCAACTTTAGGACTTTTCTTGGAGAGTGCTGGAGATGGCTAAAACTCAGTTTTGATTAATAGTTACTTTAAAAAATGTATTTAGATATCTTTATTCTCTTCATTTCAAGGGTTTTGTGAGATGTTTTATTTCAGTTTGTGGAATGTGTGGAAGAGAGGCCACTTGATATTGTGATTGTGGGGGAAAAAAAACAAAACAGGCCCTGGGTTGAGTTGTGTTTTCAGCTTTGGCTCAGACATTTCATGCTGAAAGATCTTGAGCAAGTTACTCAACTTTTGAGCCTCGGTTTTTTTGTTGATCAATTGTCTATAATTATATCTACCTTGATGTAAGGGTTACATGAGATGGAGCTCATATAGCTCCTTAGGCAGAGGTGCTCAATAAATGGATATGAATACTACTGCTATTTTAAACTATTAAGGACTAGAATTATTCCCAGTATTCAATACATGCTGAAATGATCATTGAACCACCGTTTATTTATCTATATTTAAATAGCAAAAGGAATGGATGACATCTATTTTGCTTTCTTATAGACTGCTCCTCTTCTGTTACCTGGTTTTTTAGACTTTCTATGTCCATTTCTCTCTGCAAGGCTGTGCTTTTCAATAATAGCTGCGCCTCCAACCTCTGTGTTTAAATCTTTGTGGTTTTCTTGTATGTCTCTTATTTTAGATGTAATATGCTTTGGTGAAGTTTTGGATTCCTTCAATATTTTCACAAATCTCTTCTAATCATGTTTACCCTATTTTGACTTCACTTTTTTGTGTTGGAAAAGTGGCTTCCACATGTAGCCTTGTCAACTGGAATTTCTTTTGTGTGTGTGTTTCATTGAGTGCCTGCAGCCTGGACCAGCTTCTGTATTACAAAAAGACACTGGCACTTTGTGTATCACCCAGAGACGTTTATCATAGCATTATATACAGCAGGGAAAGATGGGTAACAACCTAAATAGTCAATGTGAGTGGAAAGATTCAGCAAATTATCATACTTCTCTATAATGGAATATTCGAAAGTATGAAAAAATGATGTTTATGTGGAATTTTTAATGCTATGAAAAAATAATTATAATCAAAATTATATTCATGGCAGGATTCCAAAAAGAAAAAGAAAATAAGGTACTCAAAATGCTGGAGACGGAAATTGCCTCTGAGTGGAATGTTTTAATGTTCTTATTTTCTATTTTGCATATTTTTGTTTTCCTTTCAAATTTTTTCTTTGCTGAGAGCAAATTACTTTCTTTGTTGGAAAAAATAACATGTAAAAAATTGAGAAGCACAAATGTATAAGATGAACTTAGATCACTTAGTTCTTCTACAGTTTCATAAATTAAAATTACATTGTTAAACCCTGCCTCAGGGTAGAATCTCTGGTTTTCGTGGTTATTGTTAAGACAGCCATTAATACCTACTCTAAAGGAGATATTAAAATGCAAAAGTTCCTATGTATTGATAATCTATAGGCAGAGGGAATCCATGTTTTATTCTTTAAACAATATTTAATGTAGCAAGAGACTAAGGAATGATTTATGACAGTAAAAGTGTTGAGAAAAGCACAAATCAGCTCCTCAGATATTAACTCTGCTTAACATCAGCATTTCTTAGAATGTACTCTGAGACACATTCCCCCAGTATTCTCTGTGAACACATGTTTCTGTGGTCAAATTAAGTTATTGAAATCCTGCAGTATGGTGCACTGTTTTAGGTCACAGGCTGGAAACTAATTTGATTAATTTCCTGACTCTGGCAATTACTAGTTGAAAAAATTTACTTAAATTTCCTATGCCTCTGTTTCCTTGCCTATGAAATGGGATATATATTGGATAGAAGTATGAATATCAAATAAAATAATAGATACAAAAGTTCCAGCATAGCACCTGGCCCACAAGTTATTTGCTGCAATTATTTTTATCCTTATCCTCCTCTTGAAGTTGGATAGGATCAACAAGATAGTGTATTAAGTATTCTGAGAAATCATGCCACAAGGAAACATGTTTAACTTAGGCAACATGTCACAAACATATTTCACCACAGAGTATTATACTAGTTGTCCTCCCATGGAACTAATTATCTGGAGAACATACATTAGGATCACGGTTCTGTATGATTCTTAAGAAAGCACATTGTAAAATTAAGTGAACTCTCCACCATGTTCAAAACAAATACCAATAGGGCATTAGTGAAAATGACAAAGTAAGGAACTCTGAAATTCCAGCCTTCCATAAAAGCAATGAAAAAAATGACAAAATGCATCAGAAACAACTTTTTTGAAACTCTAGAAATTAACCAAAGGCTTAGACAACCCACTGGGCACTTATTCAGGAAGAGGAACCGAACCTTGGTAAGAATAGCAAGCTTGGTGGTGATTTAACTTATACTAGTCTCATTTGCCACTCCCTAACTCAGCAATAGCCTTGAAAATAACAGCCCATAATCCTTGTACCAGAGGGAACAGAATGTGTCTCATTCACAAAGAATTGTTATTATTTGGGATGTTTGTTGTCTCCCTGGAATAAGACTGGCTGGAAAGATGTGCCTTTATTTCACCTGACCTGCAATTTGTGCACTGCTACCTTGGGGGAGAAAGAGGCATTTGTTGAAAACACTTACAGGTGAATGTTTTAGTCACTGCTGAATGAGATGATAGATGATAGTTGGTGCAAACAATAGACTAAAAAACTATGGAAGAAAGTCTGGGGAATGCAATGCTTTGGGAAATAGGGCTTGAAAAAAATCCTACCTATTTCTGGAATTCTATAGGGCCACATGTGTGCCTGGGGCTTTGTACATGCTCAATAAAGGCTTGAGAAGACCCAAATTCTTATCTCTGGATAACCATGAGGGTCTGCACCAGCAGGAAGTGGAGGCTAAGGCAGAGTTGTCAGCTGTCTGGGTGAGTGTTAAAGGTGTGCTCCAACCTACACACAGAGACCTTTCCGCAAAGATTAGGAGATTTTTGGTTCTAGGAGTTTAAGGAAATCTCTTTCCAATTATTATCTGACCACTAAGCTAATGGGACCAAAACTTCAGTTGCCATACATAACAAAAAATAGACTTTACAGAATTAGTTCAGAAAAGTCACTAAACAAACAAATGGCAGATACTGCAATAAACAGCAACAACAACAAACTTTAGGAAGAGAAAAGGATCTGATTTTCAGAGTTGCCACATTATAGTATTCGAAATGTCCAATTTCCAACAAAAAAATACTAGGGTTGCAAAGAAATAAGAATTTATAGCCCATATACAGGGGGAAAAAATCAATAGAAACTGCCTTCAAGAAAGCCAAGAGATTGGATTTCCTAGGCCACTGTTCGAGAATTTTAAACATGTTCAAAAGACTAAAGAAAACCATGCCTAATGAACTAAAGGAAAGTATGAGAATCATGTCCCATCAACAGAAAATATCAATAAAGAAACAGAAATTTTAAAAAGGAACCAAATAGAAGTTCTGGAGTTGAAAAATACAATAATTAATGTAAATTCATTACAGGGCTCAACAGCAGATCTGAGCAGGCAGAAGAAAGAATCAGGAAATGTGAAGATAACCTTGGTCAAGTAAGATTATCCAGTCTGAGAAACAGAAAGGAAAAATAATGAAGAAAAATGAACAAAGTCTCAGAGACCTGTGAGGTGCCATAAAGAGTACCACCACATGATGGGAGCCACATTAGGAGAAGGGAAAGAGAGAAGAGCAGAAAAGAATATTTGAAAATAATAATGGTTGAAAATGTTCCAAATTTAATGAAAAATATTAGTCTACACATCCAAGAAGCTTAATGAGTTCATAGTAAGATAAACTCAAAAAGATCCACACCTAGATTAATCAGACTGTCAAAAGGTAAAGACAGAATTTTGAAAGTAGCAGTCAAAAACTGACTCATCACATACAATAAGATTAATAGGTAATTTCTCATCAGAAATCATGTAGGCCAGAAGGCAGTGAGATAACATATTCAAAGTGCTGAAAGGAAATACTGTCAGCCAAGAATTTGTACCTGGAAAAACTATCCTTAAATAATTAAGAAGAAATTAAGACATTCCCAGATAAACAAAAATGGAGAATTGTTTCTAGCAGACCTGCCCTGCAACAAATGCTGAAGAGAGTCATTCAAAAATGTAATGTAAGAACAGTACAGTATAATTCAAATCTGTATGAAGACATCGAGAACACCAGTTGAGGTAATTGCATAAATATAAGAGACAGCATAATGTATGTTTGTTTGTAATTCATTTTATTCTATCTGTACTAAAAGACAACTGCATAAAGTTATTATTATAAATCTATGTTGATAGGCACATAGTGAATAAAGCTGCCATTTCTGGTAATAACATCATAAAGGGGATGAATGAAGCTATACAGGAGCAAAGTATTTATATATATTTGAAATTAAATTGCTATTAATCTGAGCTGAGTTGTTATAAATTCAGATGGAAATTGTAACCCCCAGGACAACCATTAAGAAAATAACAAATATATTTTTTAAGCAAGAAAATAATTAATAATGGTACAGTGTAAAATATGTTTTTAACAAAAAGAAGGCAGTAATAGAGCAACTGAGGGACAAAAAAGATGTAAGACATATAGAAAACAAATAAAAAATGCCAGATACAAGTTTTTCCTTATCAGTGTTACATTAAATATAAATGGATTAAATCTCCAAGTAAAAGGCAGATACTGGCAGAATGGATTTTTAAGAAGCAGGGGGGGGGCTATCTATATGTTGTCCACAAGAGGCTCATTTTAAATTCCAAGACACAAATATGTTAAAAGTATAGAAAATGATATTCCATACAAATGGTAAACAAAAGAGAGCTTTAGTAACTAGACTAATATTAAACGTAATAGACTTTAAGGCAAAAATTGTTACTAGAGAAAACTAAAGACATATAGTGATAAAAGGGTCAATCCATCAAGAAGACATAACAATTATAAATATTTATGCATTTAACAATAGGGCCCCAAGATACATGAAGCAAAACCTAACAATTGAAAGTACAAATAGAAAATTGAACAATAATAGTTGAAGACTTCAATACTCTACTTTCAATAATGGAAAAATGGCTAAACAGAAGATCAGCAAGGATATAGAAGACTTGAACAATTCTATAAACCACGACCTAACAGACATGTATGGAACAGTACACCTAACAACAGCAGAGTACACATTCAGAGTACTCCTAGTAAGTTCTCCAGGATGGACCATATGTTTGGCCACAAAACAGTCACAATAAGTTTATTTAAATCATACAAAGTATGTCTGTGACCTCAAAAGAATAATATTAAAAATAAATAATACAAGGAAAGTTTTAAAATTCACAAATATGTGGAAGTAACACATTTTAAAATAACCAAAATTATACAATAGTTTGAGGTGAACAAAAATGAAAACACAGCATATCAAAACTTATGGGATACAGTGAAAGCAGTGCTTAGAGGGAAATGTGTAGTTAAATGCCTACATTACAAAAAGAAAGACAATCTCAAATCAGTAACCTAACAATTCATGTTATGAGTCTAGACAAAGAACAAACTCAACACAAGCAGAAGGAAGGAAATAGTAAAGATTAGAATGGAAATAAATGAAATAGGGAAGAGTTAAATGACAGAGAAAATCAACAAAGCTGAAAATTTGTTCTTTCAGAAGATCAGCAAAATTATCAAGCCTTTAGCTAGACTGACTAAGAAAGAAAGCAAAAAGACTCAAGATGCTAAAATCAAGAATGAAAGTGGGGACAGGGGCATTACTACTGACTTTACAGAAATGAAAAGGATTTTAAGGGAATGTTATGAACAATTGTATGCCAATAAATTAGATAACTGATTGCAATAATCTAGATCAAATGGACAAATTCTAGAAACACAGAAACTACCCAAACTGAGTAAGAACAAATAGAAAATCTAGATAGACATAAGCTATAAAGCAAGTAAAGGGATTTTGATAGGATCAAAAAATCTTTTGATAAAGAAAAATTCAGGCCCAGAGAGTTTTGCTGATGAATCCTACAAACATTTAAAGAAGAATTAACATCAATTCTTACCACATTATTTAAAAAGAGGAGGGAACACTTTTTAACTCATTCTATGAGACCTTACCCTAGACCTTGAATTGGGCAACTTTTTTTTTATAGATGACTCTAAAAGCACAAGCAACCAAAGAAAAATTAGGTAAATTGGAGTTCATCAAAATTAAATACTTTTCTGCATCGAAGGACACGACCAAGAAAGTGTAAAGACAACCCACAGAATAAGAAAAACTTTACAAATCATATGTTTGATATAGGTCTAGTATACAGAATATATAAAGAACTCTTACAATTCAACAATAATTTTTAAATGGGCAAAGGATTCGAGTTTCCCCAAAGAAGATAGCAAATGACCGATAAGCCCACAAAAAGATGTTCAACATCACTAGTCATTAGAGAAATGCAGATCAAAACCACATTGATATACCACTTTGCATTTACTAGGACGCAACAACAATAATAATAGTAATAATAACACAAAACAAATGTTGACAAGAATGTGGAGAAATTGGAATTCTTATATATTGCTGGTGGAGATGTAAAATGGTGTAGGCACTGTGGAAATACTTTGGTAGTTCTTCAAAAGTTTAAAGATAGAATTACCACATGACCTAGCAATTCTCCTAGGTAGATACTGAAGAGAACTGAAAATGTGTTCACACAAAAATGTGCAGAATTACTCATAATAGTGAAAAAGCAGGAACAACCCAAATGTTTATCAACTGATGAATGGATAAACAAAAGTGGAATATCCATAAATGAAATATTATTTGGCCAGAAAAAGAATGAGGTGCTAATACATACCATAACACGTATGAACTTTAAAAACATTATGCTCAGTGAAAGAAATCTGTCACAAAAAGCCATATATTGTATAATTTCATTTATATGAGCTGTCTAGAATAAACAAATTCATAGAAACAGAAAGTAGATTAATGTTTTCCAGGGGATGGAGAAAGGGGTAGAATTAGGAGTGACTGCTAACATGTTCGAGGCTTCTTGTTGGGGTGATGGAAATGTTCTGCAATTAGATAAAAGTATAGTTGTACAATATTGTGAGCACACTTAAATCCAGTGAATCACTTTAAACACTTTAAAATGGTGAATTTATTTTATGTGAATTATATCTCAATAAAAATATTCTAAATATGAGGACAAGGGAAAAAAACCCAAACATCAACAAAAACCATGTATTTATTTTCTGCTCCCAACAATTTCTGAATCCCCAGTGCAATCTTAGGGCAAGTACTACAATTAATTAATTCATCCAGCCTGCATTGACTGTGTACCTCCTAGCTGGCAGACCTTGAGCTGGGAACTGGGGGTCCAGAGAAGAATGAGACTCAGGCTCCCCCTTGAGAGACTCAGGCTCTCACCATCTGGCAGGTGAGACAGGCATAAGGAGGGTCTGATGGTACTGAGAGCAGGTGCTCTTGTGGAGCTGAATTGGGGGGGCGGCAGCAGCTCTGCCTGGGAGGGTAGGACTATAAGGGTAGGGCATTAAGAAATGAGGGCTAGGGACATTTTTATAAGGACATTTGTATGGTTGGGGTCCAGGCAGATGTGGCCAAGGGCAATCTTGGAAGATATAAGGCAGACCTCAAATGTGAGGCTGGGGATTTCAACTGTGACATAATTCTAAGCTGAAGGTGATTTGGCTTTAAGAATATTATTAGAAATTAAGTTCTAAAAATATAACAGGGTTTGTTCATTAAAACAATATGTATTGATCCCTACTGGGTTCCAGGCACTGTACTTGGTTTTGGGTAAATGCCGGTGAGTAAAGAGGCATCATTGCCCATGTGTTTCTTCAGTTGTATGACTAGAAGTCTTTGTTATAGTATAATTTATAATGAGTAGCATGTAATACTCATACGTCTCAATATCCAGTGTTCATAGAATGGTTAAGTAATTAGAGGACATAATACGATGAAATGTTACTAATCATTCAAACTAATGTTTGTTGGTAATTTTGATGAGAAATGTTCAAGATTTAAGTGAAAAAGCAGGTTGCATATGAATTGAAAAAATTGCTGCAGGGAAATATACTAGTGATTTCATGGGGTGGTGGAATTATGAATGATTTTATTGTCTTCTGTGTACTTTTCTGTATTTTCTATGTAGATAAATATTTTCTATAATGATCATGTGCTATAAGAGGAAAAAATATCTAAAATGTCTTAGGAATATTTTCTACAATGAGCATGTCTTATAGCATAGTAAAAAAAATTTTTTTAAGTCTTAGGAATATTTTCCACAACAAGCATGTCTTATAATATAGTAAAAAAATTTGTTTATAATTATAGTCATTCTCCAGGAAAGCTAAAACTTTGGATCTACACTAAAATATCCTTTTAGAAATTTCAGACAGCAGGGATGAGGTGTAAAGAGAGTACTAGCTTAACACTTCAGATTTTCTGCACTTTCCTATTAAAAGTAATAATAAAACATCCTCTCCTTTCCTATCGTGATTAGCTATTTGTAACACTGGAGGAGCCAGCAGGCGGCCAGCATTTCTGCGTCCTCACTGTTGGGAGTGACCACATAATCCAAGAAAATTGATCTCCAGGTTTCCCTTGCTCCAGATGGCATTTTGACAATAAAGGGAAAACATGCACACAGCCACAGCACACATCCTGCTCCTTTAGGCTCCCCCTCTCCCTCTGGATCTGTTGGAGAGGTTGCTTTATTTTTAGAATGTCACTTTGAACTTGAGGAGTGCTTTTGATTAGGCTATAAACCTTCATAGTGGTTTTTGTTTGGTGACTTTTAGAGACTTGGCATCTATGGCATCTGCTGGAGCCAGCCGGGGACACCCTGAGACCCACCTGAGCTTGTGGGAAGGTGGGGGACAGTGCTCATGTTTGTCAGCCCATGTTCAAAGACCTCCAACCCCCTTTGCAGATGGGCACTTCTGTGTTGCCACAAAGGAGCCTGGGTGACTGCCAATGCACAGAAAGACAGGAGCAATATTAATACTTGTAGCAACGAAGACCGATTTCCATGATGTTGGCCATTTGTAAAGGGTGAAAGGACTAACATTTATTGCGTTCCTGCTAAGTGCCAGACACATTCCACATGGTAACTCATTCAATCATCACAGCGCCCCGAGGAGGTAAGCGCTTTTATTCCCACTCTACTGAAGAGGAAATTGAGCTTAGAAAAACAGGAGCTTACCCAGCTCATCAGTGGCAGAGCTGGGATTGGACCCCAACTGATCCAGTTCTAAAGACCGGTATCTTCTTGTTCTGACTGTTGCTTTATGAATGTGAACTGTCATTTATTCAAGCTGGCTTTCTTGCTACGGAATTTTTATTGTGGGATGGAAAAGGGAACATAAAAACTGCCATTCACTAATTAGGGATGCCTGCCTGATTTCTGCCTTAAGTGGATGTAGACACACTGCATCAATGTTTGTTGAATGAATGAAATACGCAATGCATAAGCATTATATTTGTACCAATGAAATACTCAGTGGTACAATTCCACTCCTTGTTATTACTCCTAATTGGGTCTACTCTTTGTTAACAGTTTGTGGAATTTAAAGGAAACCATCCAAATCTTCTCTCACTCAAGAGAGCCATCAGTTTCATCTAGAAAGTGCTGTTTTGACAGGAACGTCTACACATCCACAAATAAAAAGCCCCTGCTCGCTCCTTGGCAGACTGCTAGAGTCTTGACAAGCATCCTCTCTTTTCAGACCTGTGTTGTTCTTGATGTTCTGGCTTCTGGGCACTAGGGTGTAGCCAAGAAAGGGAAGTCAGGACATGGGGCTCCTTTCAGGAAGTAATATATGAATTTCAGTTTCTACCTTGGGTGACTCCAATCTGATTCTTTTCAGAGGAGACATTTTATAGTTTCTGAAGGATTTAAAAACGGGACCTTGATCACTTACTCATTGGTCATCTGGATATGCCACTTAGATGTTTCTCCAGTTGTTAAGTAAAGAGAGGACTGTACCAGTTAGCTATTGCTGTATAACAAACTACCGCCAAATCTAATGGCTTAAAACAATAAGTTTTTATCATTGCTTATGTGTCTACAAGTCAGCTATGCAGTTCTGCTAATCTGGGCTAGGCTAAGATCATCTCAGAAGGGTTGGCTCATGTGTCTGCAGTCAGCTGGTGGGTCAGCTAGGTACTGGCTGCTAGGATGGCCTTGGCTGGGATGAATCATCTCTGTTCCACATGGTATTTCATCTGCCAACTGGCTAGCTTGTGCTTGGTCGTAAGTGGTTGCAAGATTCTGAGAGAAAAGGCATACAATACTTGTGCAAGTCCTCTCAATGTCTAGACTTGAAACTGATATGACATCACACTGTTTACATTTTATGAGTCAAATAAAATCTCCAAGCTAGTCCAGATGCAAGGACTGCAGATATAGTCTCCACCTCTTGATGGGAAGGTCCAAAAAGTTGCATTGCAAAGGATGTGATATAGAAAGCAGTGAAAAATGGGTGTTAAAGACAGCAATATGGAGCAGAGAGAGTTGTTGTGTTCACAGTAGTGCAGGAGAGGAAACAGGGAATTAGGATTTACGTGTGTTATTCCTGTATCAGAAGGACCCCTGAGCCAATCACCACCCCACTATCTCTCGGCTGAGAACCAGGACTATTTTCCTAGTCACGAAGCCCACTGTCAGTAGCACGGTGGGTAGAAATGTTGTCTTTGGAGTTTATCATGAGTATGTGGCATGTATGTGTGTGGTAAGCATTTGAAATAAATCTCATGACCACGTGCTTAGAGTGTACCAGTTACTTCTCACAATAACTGTAAGGAGGTACTGCCACTCCCATTTTACAGATGAGAAGACTGATGCTCCTCCAAGTAAAATAACTTGCTTACAGTTACCATAGCTACCGGTGGTGGGCCAGGATTCTAACCTCCATCTCCGGAAGCCTGAGCCCATGGCCTCTTTCTACTTCCCAGCTTGCTTTCCCTCTTACAAGCTGGTTTCTCAGTAGAAGTGCTGTTGTGTACGTACCCCAGTAACTCAACAGTGTGGGGGTGACAACACATCCTTGTACTGGATGTGATTCTGGGACCCAGGGAAATAAGATGCTACCAGATTCAGCATCTACAGGAATATACTGAGCACCTACTGTGTGGGGGAAAAAGGCTGTATTAGTTTCCTGTTGCTGCCATAGCGAATTATCATCCCCAGTGACTTAAAACAATGCACATTTATTTTCTCGCAGTTCTGGAGGTCAGAAGCCCACAGTGGATTTCACCAGGCTAATACCACGGTGTCAGCAGGCTAGTTCCTTCTGGAGACTCTGGGGCAGAACCATTCCTTACCTTCCCCAGCTTCTGGAGGCTGCCCACATGCCTGGGATGATGGCCTCCTTCTATCTTCAAATCCAGCAATGGACGGTTAAGTCCTTTTCACATCCTGTCACTGTGACTCCGACCCTTGTGATTCCATCGGCCGCCTCCCCCCCCACCAAAGAATTCAGGATAATCTCCCTACTTTAGGGTCAGCTGATTGGCAACCTCAATTCCATCTCCAACCTTAATTCCTCTTTGCCATGGAATGTAACATTTGCAGGTTTCAGGGATTAAAACGTGGGCACCTTTGGAGGCCATTACTCTGCCCCCCATAGACAGACTGTGCTAAATTGAGGAATACAAATGAATCAAAGCCCCTACCCTCAGGGGAAGGGAGAGTAGGAAGATTGCTTCAAATTGGAGCGTGGTGGGTAGACCAAAGCTTGGTGGTAAAGGTGGTCTGTGAACTTGGCTTTGAATGGGTGATTAGAATTTTCAAGAGTAAAGTTGGTTGGGAGACCATCCCAGGCAAAGGGAATGGCCTAGAAACATAGTCACTAACATCAAGGCGAGTTCCACGTTAGACGTGTGTAAGCGGTGGTCCCCAGCACAGGTGCCTGCTGGAGACAGCGGTCACAGGAATGAGAGGAGCTCCCTTTCCACTTGTGAGCTCCTATGTTCCGCAGAGGGGCCTGTCCCAGCCAGAGTAGGCAGCCACCACCCAGCTCCAGCAAATGGTCCTGCAGATACCTATGCCGGGGTGGCTAGATGACTGGTCTTCTAAGGAAGCTGGAAATCTTGATCTTTATGTGAAGTGCTCAAATTTTTAAAGTTCAAGTCTAATTCAGTATTTTTTTTAGAAAAAACAAACAAAAACACTGAATAGGCCAATAGAAAACAGAGGGTCTCCATTTGTAACCTCTGATGTGAGGCACAGAGAGATTGAGGGAATTGCCAAGGCCACACAGCTGAGAAGTGACAAAGCCAGCCTAGGCAGCACTGCTGGGCTTTTGACACCATGCTGCCAATCACACTGCCACAGTGTGATTGGAGAGGTGGACACCCGTGCCTGGACAACAGGAGGTGCTGAAGCCAAGAGAAGGTGCCCACTGGGCAGAGAGGTGGCATCATAAGGGCATTGGTGCGAGAGAACAAAATCTCACCTGAGATGCTGTCATTGCAGGAAGATTTGGGGCACACCCGTGGCTTCCTAGGAGGGTCTACACTGTTCTGGGCATGAGACCTGGTGCACGGATTTAGGAATTTATGTACTGCAGTTGTTTTTCTGGAAGAGAAAGAGGGAGGGAGAAAAGAAAGGAGGAAAGGAGGGAAGAAGATAAGGAGAAAAAGAAAGAAAAACTAAAATAACCTCTTTTGTCAGTGCCCAAAGAAAAGGCATTTGGCTCACAAAAAGGGGATGTGCAATTAAGACCGTTGATATGAAAGTTCACTGAAAACTCTTATTTTTTCAAGAATGGAATGATAGAAATTGTTCCTTTATCATCCTCTCTGATACAATAGAAATTTTATCCCATCTTGTATGCCAATTACATACTATAATGACTTAGGCCTCTGGAAGAGTTTTTCTTTTCTTTTCTTTTTAATTCAAAGCATTTCTTTAATTTGCATTTCCACCCTCTGGTGCTGAATAACAGGCTGTGCAATGATAACAGTTTAACCCAAATTCCTGTCTGATGTGAATTGTTGTAGATTTACATTTAGGAACATGCTTTTTTAGCAAATGCATCTGTAAGTAAAATTAAATTTTGCAAATAGGTCTTGCTCAATGTTATATGGCCCCTAAAATCCAAGCCCTCAGGTAAGACAGGCTTGACTTCATTCATTTGACAGATATTTATGGATAAAGTGACTTTACAACCTGGTTGCTCAGGACTGTCCTGTTTTTCCTATGTCCCCTCAAGTTAGCATCTCCTTTTATTCTCAGAAGTGTCCTGCTTCAAACAGTACAGTATATGGTCAGGCAATTTATGGTGTGCGTATCTGGGCCAGGCATTCCTCTCCGCCAAGAGGTAAGGGGAGAGCAGGCGGGCAGTCCCTGCTCTTTCCTGGTAAAATCACCTCATAGCTTTGTGACCCTGGGCATGCTACTTAACATCAGGTGTCTCAGTTTCCTCATCTGTAAAAGGCAGGTAGTTGCATCTGCCTGGCAAAGGCATCATGAGGATTAGATGACCTATCCCATGCAAAATGCACAGCAGAATCCCTGTGCAGAGAGAGAGCTGTATAAATGTTAGTTATCAGTGTTGATTAGTATTGCTCCTGAAGGAAAAGGAGTCTGCCTAGGACGGTGTGCGAGGGGGGAAGAAGGGCACACTGCGGGGTACTGCTGACCAGGGAAGGAGAAAGGAATGTGCGCGAAGAGTGACAGAGAATCCAAAGGTGTTTTTATTCATTTGTTTATTTAACAAATAAACACATTTTCTACCAGATGACTTCAGGCTCCAAACCAGGTTGTGAAGATTTGCTGGTGAATGAGAGAAATAGCCCCCATTCATTTCTGTTGCTTATAACAGAATACTTGAAACTGGATAATTCATAAACAAATAAAATTTATTTCTTATACTTCCAGAGGCTGGGAAGTCCAAAGTCTAGGGGACACATCTGGTGAGGGCCTTCTTCCTGGTGTTGTGACATTATAATGATGTAGGGTGTCACACAGCAAATGGCATGAGCAGGAGAGAGCTAACCTCCTCACTTGCTGTTGCTTTATAGCCATCGGAACCACACTCGTGACCACCCATTAAACCATCAGTGGCTTAATCTATTCACAAGGGTACAGTCATATCTAATCACCTCTTAAAGGCCTCACCTTTCAATTACCATAATGGGATTTCCCACCCTCTTAACACATTGGTACAATGGAGATTGTTTCCAGCACATGAACCTTTGGGGCACACATTTAACCTACAGCAGCAGGCAAGGTTCCTGTGCTATGTGAGCACCAGGGAAGGTCTCTAGCTCAGTTAGGGGATTAGGGAGGCCTTCTGTTATGGGTTGAATTGTGTCCCCCAAAATTCATACGTTGAACCCCCAGTACCTCAAAATGTGACCATATTTGGAGATAGGGTCTTTACAGAGGTAATCAGGTTAAAATCAGATCATTAGGATGGGCCTTAATCCAACATGACTGGTGTCCTTATAAAAGGGGGAAATTTGGATACAGACACACATACAGAGAGAATGCCATGTGAAGGTGAAGGCAGAGATTGGGGTGATGCTTCTCCAAGTCAAGGAATGCCAAAGGTTGCCAGCAAACCACCAGAAGCTAGGGGAGAGGCCTGCGACAGATTCCCTATCAGAGCTTCCAGAAAGAACCAACCCTGTCGACACCTTGATCTAGGACTTGCAGCTTCCAGAACTGTGAGACAGTACATTCTTGTTTAAGACACCCAGTTTGTGGCACTGTGTCACGGCAGCCCTATGAAGCTAACACATCTTTCTAGAGGAGCCAGTGTCTGGGCAGATGGGCTAGATGAGCCAGGTGGATGTGCCCCACAAACTGGCCAACGTTCTTACAGGGCTACCCACCCCCTGGTCCTCGGATATGGATTAGATGATCTGTTACATTTATCCCATCTCTGAGCTCGATTCCAGCCCAGTCAAGAAATCAGTGTCCCAGAGTGACAAAGAAGAAACGACTCTCCAAAAGCTTGTTCTGAAGGAGCAGGATGAAAATGGTCTCTCTGAAGAGCTGAGGGACACGCCCGGAGCAGCTTCAGGAGGAAGGAACAAAAGTGAACCATGGATTTGGAGTGCACAGAAATACTGTTCCTACGTCGTGTACCTTTACTGTTCCGGATTTTTGTTTTCTGCCGTACTCCCAGGAGCACCATTTTGGAAACCGGCATTCATTGACCAGCTATTTTCACCACCTCACAGGAGGTTAAAGCTCAAATGTACCCCTACCTCTCTCTACACTCATGGGGAAATTGTGAGCTTTCAGGGGTAACCAGATAACACTTGCGATTTGCAAGGGATATGTCTAGGATCCTTCATAAATATGAGGATCCATGAGTGAAATCATTCTTTTGTTAAAGATTTTTGAAGTATAATGTACCAAATAGACAAGTATAGAAATAATATAACATACACTGGAGTACCCCCTAGCTTAAGGAATGAAACATTATGAACACAGTTTGAGCCCTGTACCTACAACATCCTAACCTTCCTCCCTCCCCAGAGTTTACCAGACATTTTTATTCTTATGCCTAATGTTATGCAACCCAGAGCAATATGTTCTGTTTTTAAACTCTATCAAAATGAAATGTGACCATTCTGTGTTTTGTTTTTCTCACTCACCATTATTTTCAATGTTTACTCATATGGCATAGTTCATTTAATTTAACTGTACAGTATTCTGTGATTATGCTGTAATTTATTGACTTGTTCCCTCATTGATGATGGACGTGAACCCTCCTGCCTGGCTTTCCTTGAGCACATCCATGGCTGCTTCCGTAAGACACATACCTCAGGATATGCCCCGACCAATGGTGGAATTGCCGGGTCATACAGTTTGCCCATCTTGAAATTTACAAGATATTGACAAAATTATCAATATCGAAATTACCCTCAGAAGCTAATTTTCACTTCCACCTGCAATTTTTGATAGTTCTTGTTTGCCCATACCTAGCCTACACCTGGTATTATCAGACTTTAAATTTTTTGCCAGTATGATACTATGATGGTATCTCACTATATATATATATTTTTTTAAACTGCATTTCCTAACACTAGTGAGGCTGAGCTTCTTTTGAAATATTCATTGTCCATTCATTCATTCATTCATTCATTCATTCACATCCTTGCCCATATTTTCCAGTAGGTTGAACTGCTGAAGAGCATCAGTCACAGAGGACATCCTTGTCTTACTCCTGACTTCAGTGGAAATGCTTCAAAGTTTTGACATTAAGAATGATTTTTGTTGTAGGTTTTTGGTAGTTATCAATTACCGGGTTAAGGAAGTTCATTATAGTCCTGGTTTGCTAAGGAATTTATAAAGCATTATGATGGGTACTAACTTTAACTTTTTAATTGAAATATTATATACATAAAAGCGCACATGGCGTTAAGTATAAAGCTTGATACGTTCTCAGAAAGTGAGCATGTCTATGTGGTCAGCAGCCAGGAGAACACTAACCCAGAAACCCCTTGGTGACTCTGCCCTGTATCTTCTCAAAGGTAATCCTCATGATGCATTCTAACACCATAGATTACTTTTACCTGTTTTTGAGCATTGTATAAATGGAATCACAAATATAGAAGAATCAAAATACTTTGTGCCTGGCTTCACTTCCTCCACATTGTAATATCCGTCCATGCTGCTGTGTGCAGCTTTAGTTTGTTTCTGTTGTTGTTATGTTCCATTGCATGACTCTGCCACATTGTATTTTTTTGTTCAAATCTTGATACATGTTTGATAATAGAATAGCACCCATTGTTTGGGTGTATGCCTAAGAGTGACATTTGCAAGTCACAGGACATGCCTGTGCTCAATTTTATAAAGCAGTCACACCAATTCACATTCCCACCCACAGAGTAAGAGGGGTCCCTTTGCTCCACATCCTCATGGCAATTGCTGTTGTCTTCCATTTTAATTTTAGCTATTCTGGTAGGTGCGTAGTGACATTTCTTTGCAGTTTTTTTTTTTTTTTTTTTTTTTGTCTTTTTCGTGACCGGCACTCAGCCAGTGAGTGCACCAGCCATTCCCATATAGGATCCAAACCCGCGGCAGGAGCGTCGCTGCGCTCCCAGCGCCACACTCTCCCGAGTGCGCCACAGGCTCGGCCCTTTCTTTGCAGTTTTGATGTACATTTCCCATCATTAGTGATGTTGAATACCTTTTTGTATGATTATTTGTATTTAGATATCCTCTTTTGTGAAATGTCTGTTTAAGTCTCTTTGCATTTTTCTATGGAGTTTTTTTCTTTTTTGTTGACTAGTAGGAGTTCTCTATGTACTCTGGTTATAACCTCTACCACTGAGATCTTAGCTCTGATATACGTATCTTCTGTTTTATATTGTGCATTTTTACTCTCTTACTGGTGTCTTTTGATGAAAAAATATTCTTCAAGTTAGTTTAATTTATTAGTCTTTTCCTTTATGATTGCTTTGCTTACTCTAAGATCATGAAGATATTCCAAATGGCAAAAGTATTGTCCTTTCATATTCTTTGTCCATTTTTTTTTTCTGATAGGTTGAATTATTGAATAGCATTAATAATAGAAGGCATTCTTGTCTTATTCCTGACTTCAGTGGAAATGCTTCTAACATTTTAATATTAGCAATGATTTTTGTTTAACATGTTTGATTAACTATTATTACATTAAGGAATTTTACTATATTCCCAGTTTTTCTCTAGAAAACTTATGGTTTGACCATTCAAACTCAGATCTACATCCTACTTGGAATGAATTTTTGCGTAACATGTAAAATAGAGGTTTTCATCATGCTTAATAAAATTAATAGTAGTTGCTTAATATCATTCAGCCCGTGTTCATATTTCCTTCATTGCCTAAAATATGCTTCTTATAGACTGTTTGTTGAAATCAGAGCTGAACAAAGGTCTAGCCATTCTCTGTTTATTAGATGGTATGTCTCAATTTTCATTGTTTCTTTTAATCTATAATAATTGTCTCTCTTTAAAAATTACTTTTCCATGATACTTACTGTGAAGGAGATAAGTTGTCCTGAAAAATGTTTTATGTACTGGATGTTATTATTGCTTCCTTGTGTTGTCATTTAATTTGTTCCCCTGGCCCTTACAAGTCCTGTAAATCCTAAATTATGTATGAAGTGTAGATTAGATTAAAATCGAATAATTTTCAGCATGAATTCTTCACTGTGGTGCTATGCATTGTATCCAGGGTTGGTTGTGTCACTTTTAGTGATGCTAAAATTGATCAGTGGGTTATATAGTGACAATCTGATTCCTTCCTTATAAAATCCCTCATCAACCTTCCACTTAGTAATTTCACCATCCATCAGTGATCATTGCCAGGATCGGTTATTAACCGAAGAATTATAAAAATGTAAAATTTAATTCTATCATTTCTTCTGTATTTTGTAAGAGAAAGAACTCTACTTTATCCTCTGCCATTTGGTTACTCTGAAATAAAATTCATTCTAGAATGGTAGAATAAGTGCCTAATTCTTTCCCTTCATTCATCAAATTTTGAAGGAGTTGATGTCTCTGCAAATTTCAGTGCTATTCCATGAGTTTTGCTTCTCCTTTTTACATGGAGGCTCATTGTGAACACATTGTTTTTGTAAATTCCATGTAGTTTAATAAATTGCAGTCTTATCTTTACATAAATTTTTACTAAAGCATAACAAACTCACAGATGATTACACAGATTATTAACGTACAGCTCAAGTTAGCCTTCACAAGGTGAACACACCTGTATGATCAATGCTCATATCAACAAATACGTTACCAAACCCTAAGAAGTCCTCTTCATGCTTTCTTCTAATCATTGCTCTGACTTCATCACTATCGTTTAGTTTTTCCTTGTTTTGGAATTTTATATAAATGAAACCCTGTGGTATGTCTTCTCTTGTACGTGACTTCGTGTAGCATTATGTTTCTGAAGATCACCTGTACTGTTTCACATAGTTGTAGATTATTCTTGGTGGTACATTGTATTCCAGTGTTTGAATATACTGCAGTCTATCCATTCTGCTACTGATTGGATTTGGGTGGTTTGTTGTTTAAGATTGGAAAAAAAGTCTTGTGTGTGTCTTGCACATGATTTCCACCTGCAATTTTTTGGATATGTACTTTAGAGGGGAATGGTTAGGTTGTATGTGGATGCTCAGCACTGGTTGGCACTATCAGTTTTCCATGGTGTTCTTATATTTTAGTATCAAGGTTATTCTGATCTCATAAAACACAATGGGGAATGTTCCCCCTTTTCTGTTCTCTGGAAGAGTTTACATAATTTTTGTATTTTTTTATACTTCACCATTGAAGCGCTCAGAACCTAAAGATTTATTTGTGGCAATATATTTCAACATCCTGATAAATATAGGACTATTCAGATCTTCAATTTATTCTTTTGTCTGCCAAGTGGTTAAGTGACTTGCACAGTGGGCAATTCAAGTTCATGTGGCATGACAAATGATTGAAGTGCAAGTTCAAGTTCAGGTGGCATTACACATCTTTACATGTCTTGGGCTTTGAGATCACCAGCCAACCTGAAATCTGCCAATGCTGTGGGTCTGTTGACTCCACGAAGTAGGCTTATTTCCTACCTCCTAGAATCACAAGAAGAAATCATGAAGAAAAATAGGAGAGTGACTAAAACAATAATTAGGAAAGAATGGTTATGTTTAAGTCTGAAGCACTCATTAGTCTTGACAAATGGAAACCTTAAAAGGCAATTTATATGCAAACACTGTAAGGGCTGGCACCGCACAAGGCTGCACTCCGTCATTAGCCCGCCAAAGACCACCACTAGGAGGATTTTTCCCTCTCCCTCTCTCTTGCCTCCTAATCGCCACGCTCTCCCCAGCTTCTTTGTCCAATTAACGCAGACTGAAGCCACGTTCTTATCTAGAGCCTTGTCCAGCAACAGAACAATGTGCTTTATTATCCTGCCAGCCCTGACATCTCAGAATCTCAAGATGTAAAAGCCAGAAGCAACCTTCCAGGTGCCATGCATAACTGTGCCATTTTCCTAGTGAGGAAGCTGATGTTGGGGACAGGGAAGGCAAATGTCTAGGGTTAGTTATTCATTTATTTATTTGTTTACTTAACAGATATTTATCAAGCAACTATTTTGTGCTAGGCACAAGGGAGACAAAGATAAACAAGTTTTCTTGTTACAGACAGTGAGCTAATAAATGAATACATAAAATTTAGAGAATTTGATATGTACTAGAAAGGAAATATGCAGGGTGCTGTGATAGAAAATGTGCGCATGGACCTCGATGTGTGTGCCTCAGTTTGGGTTTCCGTACAAGCAGATCCTGACACAAGGATCCATGTGCAAATAGTGCATTTAGGATGTGGTTTCAGGAAGCATAGGTAGGGAGGGGAAGTGAGGCAAAGAAAGGAAGACAGCTGATGAAAGATGTGTTAGCAAGCAAATTGCCATGTGGGCGCCTGCGGGCTTTGAGAAGCAGTGCAGAACATGCCTCGGGATCACCCCACCCTGTGTTCAAGGGAATTGGGATCCACATATGCCTACCAGTCACTGGGTCAGAGCATCTCCCAGGGTACTTTATATTCTGGGCGTTACCCACCTGCTGTGCAGGGCAGAGGAGGTTCCAACCACAAGAGAAAGCCCAACAGCAAAGAGATGCAGGTGCTTGCAGTGTGTGGCTTGGAATGGTAAGGACAGAGGGGAGATGGTCAGGACACCAACAGCGTCTGCTGCAAGGTTGTGGTATTCAGGGTTTTCCAGAGAAACAGACCAATAGGCTGTAGATGTATAGAAGAAGAGATTTACTATAAGGAATTGACTCATGCCATTATGGAGACTAAGCAGTCCCAGGAGCAGCAGCGGACCAGCTGGAGAGGCAGGAGAGCTGATGGTGCAGTTCTGGTTGGAAAGCCTGCAGGCTCAAGACCCAAGAAAAGCTGAAGTTCCAGGTCCATTCCAAAGGCAAGAAAAGACTGATGTCCCAGCTTGAGGCAGTCAGGGTGGCGGAGTTCCCTCTAACCCGCGCGAGGGTCTGTCTTTTGTTCTACTCAGGACTTCAGCTGACTAGAGGAGCTCACCCACATGAGAGAAGGCAATCTGCTTTACTCACTCTTTTACCTATTCAACTGTTACTATCATCCTCAGACATCTTCACAGGCACAGAATAATATTTGACCAAATATCTGGGCACCCCAAGTCCCAGTCAAGTGGACACATAAAATGAACCATCACAAAGGTGATCCAAAAAAGCTTCTGTGGAAAAGAGATCTAAGTTGAGATAGGAAAAATGAGCCACAGCTGGGTTCCCAAAGAGCTGGAGAAGAACAGCGTAGGAGTAGCAAAGAGCAGAGCCCGGCTTGCTCTCGGGGTTGATAGGTGAGTGTGACTACCCAGAATCAACTTGTTCATTTGTTCAACAGGTATTATTGAGTGCCTACACTGTGCCAGGCATTGGGGATAAGGGAGTGATCAAAACAGACAACTATGCTGCTTCTTAAAGGGAGAGACAGGGAAATAGCCATAGAAATAAAATATATAGTAGGTGAGATGGAGCTTCTGCCAGCCTGGCTCGCTGAGTGCTGTGGTTTGAATGTTTGTGTCCCCTGCAAATTCACATGCTGAAACCTACTCACCAATGCGATGGTATTAGGAGGTGGGGCTTTTGGGAAGTGATTAGATCATGAGGATGGAGCCTCATGAATGAGATTAGTGCCCTTATAAAAGAGATCCCAGATAGACGACTCTCCCCTTCTACCATGTGAGATGCAGTGAGGAGACGCCAGCTGTGAACCAGGAAGAGGCCCTCACCAGACGTCGCATCTGCCAGTGCCTCGATCTTGGACTTCTGGCCTCCAGACGATGAGAGATGAATTTCTGTTGTTTATATGGCACCCAGTCTGTGACATTTTGTTATAGCAGCCCAAGTGGACTAAGACAATGAGAGAGTGCATTAAACAGAGCCATTGGCGGGTTTGTGTGAACATGTAGCTTGAGTAAAAAGTAAACACTTCTCATGGTAAGCCAGTAGGATTTGGGGTTTGTTTGTTATACAGCATAACCTGGCCATACTGACTGATGCACTGTCTTGTTAAATGACAAAAATAATCATATCATATCACCCCATCCCTCTAATACACACACACACACACACACACACACACACTCCTCCTCTCTGCCACTGAAAACCCCGCAGGGTTCTCCTGCACCTTCAGGATAAGGAGCACTGCCTTCACCAAAGCCTGCAAGGCCCAGCATGGTCAGTATCATCTCTCCCACTGCCACCTGACTCCCTCCAGGGCCAGTCCCAATTGAACACATCACCCCTCCCTCACTTCAGTTTCCTGCAACTTACTCTTCCTTCCACTTGGAATAGTCTCTTATACTCTGCTCTTTCCACCCTTCCTGCCCTTTCTTCTGACATTGCCCAATTCCTACACATCCTTCTCATCCCAATTCACTTTCTCAAAGGAGGCTTTCTGGCCCAGATACATTCCTTCTTATGATACATCTTCTTCTTACAGCACTCAGCACCTCTTCTCCAAATCACAGGTAAAATTCCTGCTTAAGTGTCAGATTTCCTGTTAGATTTTAGGCTCCCCCAAGACATCTGTCTTATTTCCTCTGGTGTCCCCAGCAGGTAGTGCTGACAATGACAGAGAATGAGCTCCCAGTAAATACGTGTTGACTGAACAAATAAAGGTCTTCCTGACACTTTCACTCTAGAGTGCTTTTATTAAATGCCAGACTGTCTTTTAGAAGGAGTCTCAAGTAGAGACAAAGAACTCATTTTTGTTCAGTTCAAATCTTTTTTGAACAACTCCTCATCTTCCAGTAAAAGAAGAGACTTTCATATCGAAGAAGCTCACCTCCTCCAGAACACACCATTCCTCCTGCTGTGGCCAGCCATGCGTGGAGACGTGCAGTGCTCTAACTAGGAGCAGCGCAGGCTTGTTGTTCCATGGGGTGGTGGCGTGCTGCATGTCACTGGTGGGAGCCTGTCATTTGTTCCTGATCATTTTGCAGCCCCAGACTCTTTCTGTCTCCCTGACTCCACATGAGGACCAAGTCAGGGCGAGAAAGATTGTTCAAACAGCCTTGGAAGACTGTAGGCTGCATGAAAACTGCTCTGCTTGGGAGAGTCACTGGAGACATTCCCTGGGACTCTGTCATCTGTTTGCAAAGATGATAGTGAAATTCTGATTTTATTTAGTTGAAAGCTAAGGAATTTGGGCAGTGCTCCATGGATGTCATAGCTGAAGTCGTCTTGCATTTTTGTTTGGCTTCACAGTGTCGGTTTACCATCCAAATGTGATTGTGACCTTCTGGAGGTGAGGGACCCGGCTTCCACTCCTCCAACTCTCCCAGTGCCCTGGGGGCCTCACGTGGTGATTTTCGCAGAGTGATTGGGCCCAAACCCAGTTCTAATTGCTGCACCACCATGCTTCCCCAAAGCCCCTGCCCTGAGCAGGATCAGGGTTCCTGGGGTCGACACACATGTGTGAGTTTGAAAAATTGTTTTCCTACTTTATTCCAGAAAAGATTTGAGTTGGCTCAGTAGGCACCTGAAGTATAACAGGAGGGCACAAATGAACATATCAGCAAAGACAAAGAAGAGGAAGAAGGCAGAAACAGTGTCAGGGCGAAGCTTGTACCTTAAAAGCCCTCACACAGATTTGAGCTTCATCATGGCCAATTGGGAAAGTGCAAGCTGGGCAGTTACCCATTTCACAGACATATACAGGGAAACCAGATCTGAGGAGGAGCATGACAAATCCTGGACCTGAGCCCAGAGAGGAGTTTCTCTCAAGGGACAGTCACTGGCTAGTCACCCGGAGAGCTGCTGCTCTCCCTGGCACTGCGGCTTTGCTATCCCAGGCATTTGGGCAGGTTGACTCCTAATGAAATCAGGAACAAGCATCTCTGCTCTGTGCCCCTCACAGGGCCGCCATGGAGGACAAATAGAGGTGAAAATACTTTCTGAACCAGAAAGAACTATACACGCATGAGACATTATTACGTCTAAGAAATTGATGGTATTAATTAACCTTTCTGAGCCTTAGTCATCTTACCCATAAAATAACATGATAACATCACTGGATTTTGTAAGAATGTAAATCACCTGATACCTGGCAGGACTTCTACTAATCTTAGTTCTCTCACTCCATAGCTTCCTTTCTTTCATTAAGCAGGAGGTTCAGACCCTCAGACTGAAGAGGGTGAATGGATCCAAATTACAGTAATACGGTTTCTGATTTGAACATTCACTGACTCTATTAAACACCACACACACATCGGCTGCTCTGTGTGCTCATTCAGATGTTTTTCACACACACACACACACACACACACACACACACACACACACACACACAGTGTTTTCCTGTGTCACCTGCAAGCAAGGCCAGCTTCACAGGCGTGTGACCTGGGCAGTCACACAGGCTTCACACTCAGAAAGGACCCATGCTTGGCTTAATGCTCTGTTGACATCTTGAAATTTTTGATAATTTGTTGTTGTATGTTTTATTTTATTTTTTAATTGACATATAAAAATTGTACAGCAGTTCCCCCTTATCTACGAGTGAGATGTTCCAAGATCCCCAGTGGAGCAATGGAACCATGGGCAGTACTGAATCCCATATACTATGTTTTTTTCCTATACATACACACCTATGATGAAGTTTAGTTTATAAATTAGGCACAGTAAGAGATTAACAGCAATAACTACTAATAAAATAGAACAATTATGACAGTATGTCAGCATCACTGCTTTTGTGCTTTGGGGCCATCGTTCAGTAAAAGAAGAGTTACTTGAACACAAGTACTGAAATACCATGACAGTCGATCTGATAACCAAGAGGGCTACTCAATGACTAATGGGCACGGAGTGTATACAGCGTGGATAGGCTAGACAAGCGATGACTCATGTCCTGGGCTGAACGGAGCAGGATGGCAAGAGATTTCAGAACAGAGCACAATTTAAGACTTATCAATGGTTTATTTTTGGAATTTTCCATTTAACATTTTCAGACCACAGTTGACTGTGGGTAACTGAAACTGCAGAAAGTGAAAACACGGATAAAAGGGGACTACTGTATATATTTATCACGTACCACGTGCTGTTTTGACACGTGTACACTGTGGAATGTCTAAATCAAGCAAATTAAAGTATCCATCACCTCACATACTTATTTTGTGTGTGTGGTTAGAACTCTTAATATCTACTTTCTTAGCAATGTTCAAGTATAGAATATATTGTTATTAACTATAGTCACCATGATGTACAGTAGATCTCTTGAACTTATTTCTAATTGAAATTTAGTATCCTCTGACCGTCCTCTGCTTCTATGAGTTCAACTTTTTTGTAAGTGAGATCATGTGGTATTTATTTTTCTCTGCCTGGCTTACCTAATTAACATAATATCCTCCATGTTCACCTGTTTTGTTGCAAATGACAGGATTTCCTTCTTTTTAAAAGCTGAATAACATTCCCTCGTGTATATACACAACAAATCAATGTACACTTAGGTTGATTCTGTATCTTGGCTGTTATGTATAATGCTGCAATGAACACAGGAGTGCAGATGCCTCTCTGAGATACTGACTTCATTTCCTTTGGATATGTACCCAGAAATGGAATTGCTGAATCATAAAGTAGTTCTATTTTTAATTTGCTGAGGAATCTCTCTACTGTTTTCCATAATGGTGGACTAATTTGCATTCCCACCAACAGTGTACAAGCATTACTTTTCTCCACATCCTCACCAACACTTGTTATCTTTCATCATTTTGATAATAGCCAACCTAACTGGTGTGAAGTGGCATTGTATTGTGGTTTTATTTTTCATTTCCCTGATTATTGTGATGTTGAGCATTTTCTCATATACCCATTGGCCATTTGTATGTCTTTTTTGGAAAAGATGCCTATTCAGTCTTTTGTGACTCCCTATGAATTTTAGGATTATTTTTTCTATTTCTGTAAAAAATGTCCTAGGAATTTTGATAGGAATCGTATTGGATCTGTAGGTCACTTTAGTTAGTATGAACATTTTAACAATATTAATTCTTCCAATCCATGAACATGGGATATCTTTTCCATTTGCTGTATGGGGATCTGAACCCCTGACTTTGGTGTTACCTGCACCACACTATTCTAAGTGACTAAGTGTTTTATTCTTTTTGATGCCATTGCAAATGTGATTGTTTTCTTAATTTCTTTTTTAGATTGTTAGTGCATAGAAACAC
This sequence comes from Cynocephalus volans, assembly GCF_027409185.1. Taxonomy (NCBI): domain Eukaryota; kingdom Metazoa; phylum Chordata; class Mammalia; order Dermoptera; family Cynocephalidae; genus Cynocephalus; species Cynocephalus volans. Next base: position 6,712,628 of record NC_084468.1, on the reverse strand, counting down.
AACTGACTTTTTATGTTGATTTTGTATCCTGCAAATTTACTGAATTTGTTTATTAACTTTAACAGGTTTGGTGGCATTCTTTAGGGTTTTCTGTATATAAGATCATCTCATCTGAAAACAGAGACAATGTAACACCTTTCTTTCCAATTTGAATGTCTTTTTCTTTTCTTTCCTAATTACTCTGGCTAGGACTTCCAGTGCTATGTGGGTTATCAGTGTGAAGAATGGACACAGTTGTCTTGTTCCTGATCTTGGGGGGAAAGCTTTCAGCTTTTCACTGTTGAGTTTGATGTTAGCTGTGAGCTCATCCTGTATGGCCTTTCTTATGTTGAGGTGCATTCCTTCTATACCTAATTTGTCAAGAGTTTCTTCATAACAAAAGGATGTTGAATTTTGTCAGATGCTTTCTTTGCATCTATTGAGATGATCATATAATTTTTATGTTTTATTCTGTTAATGTGGTGTTTCATATTTATTGATGTGCATATGTTGAGCCATCCTTGCATCCCATGGATAAATCCCACAGAATCATGATGTATGATCCTTTTAATGTGCTGTTGCATTCAGTTTGCTAGTATTTTATTGAGGATTTTTGCATCTATATTCCTTAGGAATACTGGCCTGTAATTTTCTTTGCTTGTAGTATCCTTATCTGGCTTTGGTAACAGGTAATGACAGTCTCATAAAATAAGTTTAAAAATGTTCCCTCCTCTTCAATTTTTTGGAAGAGTTTGAGAAGAATTGGCACTAATTCTTCTTTAAATATTTGGTAGAATTCACCAAGGAAGCCATCAGATCCTGGGCTTTTCTTTGTTGGGAGGTTTTTGATTTCTGATTTAGTCTTTTTGCTTGCTATTGGTCTGTTTGGATTTTCTGCTTTTTGATGATTCGATCTTGGGAGGTTATACGTTTCTAGGAATTTATCAGTTTCTTCTGATTATCCAATTTGTTGGTGTATAACTGTTCATAGTAGTTTCTCGTGATCCTTTGTATTTCTGTGGTATCAGTGGTAATGCAGACACACAAGCCTTTTTTCAGATCCTCAAAAATGCCAGACTCGCTCCTGCTCTCTGCCTTTGCACACGCTGTTCCCTGTGCTGGTATGAATGGCTAGGGGCTTCTCTCTCTACACGTCTTGTTTCAGAATCCACTTGCTCAGGGAGGCTTGCCCTGACCACCTCCCCTGGGTGACCCGCTAGCTCCACTCCTGCTTCATCTCCTTTGTGCTGTTTATCGCCACTTACAATTGTCCCCCTATTGCTTACTCCTTCTTTGTCTTCCTGGTTAGAAGGTAAATTCCATGAGAGACCTAGAGACCTGGTCTGCCCTAGTCAGAGTTCTTTCCCAAGCACCTATCCCATGTCTGAGACAGGTGGGTTCACAATTGCAGTAAGTACCTGTTCACAAATAACCAGTGTGACTGTCACAGATGTTTGGCCACAGGGCAACAGAGGACCGTGCACTGGTTTCTTCCTCCCCATGATAGCCCCGGCTTCCCATGCTTCTCAAACTCTTCTGTCATTATCCGCTCCCCAACCCCGTCCTCAGGAGGCTTTTTAGACATTTTGTTTTCCTAATCGTCTCCCCCAGCCCCCACCTACTGTGAGACTTTGATGCCGTAGAGATACTGCATATCTGTTTACGTAACCTATGCATGTCTGTGCCTTGCACATAAAAGAGTAAGATGACTTTGTTTCCCAGAACAAATTTCCACCTTCTTGTTGGGAAGGTAGCTGCAGTCACTCCTGACGGCTGACAGGCTCCTTAGGCACGCTGGTAGTTTGGTGTGCTTTCCACGGTGTTTAGTCAGTACTCTCTGTGCCTCGTCCTGTATATGAAATTCTGCTGGCATCTGAAACAAGAAGCTTAATAGCCTGTTGGCTGGAAGGGCCCAAAGCAGGAAGAATGCCTCTAACCACTGGGCTGTTAGAAGCATTTTAATCCCAAGCCAGAACATTTTCCATCTTCACATGGAAAAAAAGGAAAATAGTTTGGTCTTTTTCTTAGCAACGTTCTGAAAATGAGTGCTTTGGAGCTCGGCTGTATGGTGGGAAGCATAGAAATTCCAGAGAGCTTTCATTCCATCTTTTTCTCTCTCAAATATTGTCGGTTTTTTCAGACTTGTGTTCTCAAGGTTTATCTCCTTCCAAGAATCTGACGAAACCCAGGCGTATGCTCAGCAATTTGTGTTATGACTGTAAGATTCTTTTACAGAATGTTCTGTTTTTAAAATAGATTAAATAAGGACATTTGCAGTTCTGAAGGAATGCACTCAGCTATAAATATGAGTAAGAAACATCATTTATGAGCAAACCAAATTTCAAATGACGTGTTTTATGTTCTGAAGCTAATGTGAGTAGAGCTACAGAACTTGCTACCTTTTTTTTTTTTTTTTGGCATAGGCTCTATTTTTTTTTTTAAGTTTTAATGATTTTTCTCTCCTCCACATGCATTTATTTTAATATCCAACCATTTTATAAACCCTGCACATAGACACCCAGGATGGAAGTCTAAGAATAGACACCTGTTGAATGAATGAAAGTAATGTTTGGAAATGATATGTGGAGTCGTGAGAATTTTTGAGATTTCTTGTCTGTTAGTGAAAAAACAGGTTAACAACTGTGATTGATGGAGAATTTAGCTGGTGCGAGGCTTTGCTCTAAGCACGTTATATGTATCAAAGAATTTGATCCTATGACAACCCTACGATGTAGGTGTTGTCATGATTCCCCTGTTACAGGATGAGGAATGTCCTAAAACCAACACGGAGAAGAGCTGGCTTCAGATTTTGTGTATGCAATCATGTCATTACAATCATGATACTAAGGATAACAGTACCAACCAAGAGTAGCAATAGTTACAACAGCAATAACACCAAGAACAAAGGACAGTGGCAGGCATAGCGTGTGGAGCAGGTTTGATCTGCCAGGTGCTGTACTGGGTGTTCTCTCTAAATCACCTCCAGGTTTTGCAGTGGCTGCTGAAGGTAAGAGATACTATTGTTCTCATTTCACAGACATGGAAACAAAGTCCCAGGGCACAGTGGGGAGAGGGTCTGAGGTTGGAGTCAGGCCTGCCTGGCACTGAAGTCTGTGCTCTGTCTCGCTGTGAGTGCTAAGGAGACTGCTGCCCCTAATACCAGGCAGGGGACAGTCATCGCATTCAGGACTCTTGTTCTGAGCACCACCTGCAGCCAGCCGTGATTGAAAGGCCAGGAGGGGTGGGGAGAGCACGGTCTGGACCTGTCCCTGCAGGTCTTATAGTCAGAAGGGAAGATGGATGGAGAAGGCGTGAACCTCCACAGAACTGAGGAAGAGTGACTGCGAGCCCACTGTGTCTGTACGCTCGTTCATCCGCTCATTCACTCATTCATTCACTCACTCCCCCCCTCACTCATTCATTCTGCCACCCATTTACCAGTGCTTGGAGGGCTACTGCCTGCAGGCCCTGGCTCCCCCCGAGGATGTCATGCTGACCGTGCCTGTGGTGTTGGACTCAGTGGACTCCGCCCCCACTGCACTCTCCTCCCCTGGGCTCCATGGTATTGTGCCCGGTTCCCTCCTGCCTCTCTCAGCACTGCTGCTCCTCCTGGGTTTCTTCCCTCCCAGGTTCTGTCCTCAACCCCTGCCTTGCTGCTCTCCTGGACCAGCTCATCCATTTCCCCCTGCAGGCTGTTGAGCCCACATCCCAGTTCCCTGTCCCTTGTCCTCACTGTCCCTTCTTTGTCACCACAGGTATCTCAAGCTCAGCAGGCCCCACATCAGACTCTCCATCTTCCCCCCAGCTGTGCTTCTTCTCCTGCAGTCTCTGCCTCCACTGTTCATCTTCTCCACCCCGCTGCCGTGGACCCACCTCCCTCTCTCCCTGGCCATACGCACTGGCCTTGCTCATTGGCTTCCTGCATGTTGTTCAGGTCTCCTCCGTTCCTTTCCTCCTGTCCTGGCTCCAATTCGGCACTCACCCCTCCTGCCTGGATCTCACACATCTCCCAGCTGCCCCAGCCTTGTCTGTGGTGGAGCCACACTGCAGCCTGCCTGAAGGATGCCTGCACGTGGGGTTTTGCTACTGTAACCGAGGGTCTAGTGACACCCAGTCCTGTCTTTTCCATCCCTAGCATCAGCATTGTTCCTGTATCCATGTGCTAGGGCTGCTGTAACAACGTGCCACAGACTGGGTGGGGGCTTAAACAATGTTTATTTTGCACAGGGTGAGGCCAGAAGTCTGAGGCTGAGTTGTCTGCAGAACTGGTTTCCCTGAGGCCTCTGTCCCTGGCTTGCAGCTGGCTGTCTTCTTCGGTGTTGTCCCTCTGTCTGTATCCTAATCTTCTCTTCTTATAAGGACACCAGTCATATTGGATTCGGGCCCACCCTGGTGATCCATTTAACCTTAATGACCTCCTTCAAGGCCCCATCTCCAAATACAGTCACATTCTGAGGTGCTGGGGTTAGGATTCAACATATACATTTTGGGGAGAGCAGCTCAGCCCATAACAAGTATCATCATCGTCAGCCTCTTCATCTTCATCTGAAATTTCACCTTTGCCCCCTGCCCCCATACCTTTTGTTGATGACTCAGTATGTGATGGTCTCTGACCTGAACCTCTTCATGCATGATCTCATTTAATTTTCACAACACACCTTGATCTGTATTTAGAAATGGAGAAAAAGAGAAGTTAGGTCAAGTCTCTACATCGCCTGCTCAAGGAGTAGCTCCCAGGCCCTAGTTCTCCCAAAATGTTGTCCTCCCAGTTTGCAAGCCAGGGGAGCTGTCATGCACCCCACCAGCCTATCAAATCAAGCCCACTTCCAAAAATGACGTAATTTCGCTCTCTCACATAGAAAAAGTCTCCAAAACTTTGTTCTAAGTTCATCAGATGTTGGAGTGAGCAGAAGACTTCACTGTGCATGTTGTGAGCTCTGTGGCCTCTGCTGTTCTCTGTAAAGCCATCAGCATTTCTCAGCTCTGCAGCCTCCCTGACTCCCTTAGAGGAGGGTGGACATCCCTTCTCTGTCCCCAGCTGTAGCCTCCTGAGCTCCCCCCACTCTCCCATTTACCATGTAGTGTTTGCTAGGCTACCAGACAGCCAGAGTCTGGTCACAGGACTGGGTTTGGTTTGTTTCTGGCTTAGGGCCTGGAATAGAGCCAGACTTCCATGAAAGGTCGGGAAGGAAATACAAAATGAATGGGAGATCTCACAACTGTAAAGGACTCCAGAGGTCACAGATATAAAAAGTTTAAACAAGACTTTGCTTCATCGTTCTGGTTTGTGTTAGGCTAGTAAGGGAGCAAGAGTGTGTACGTGTGTGTGCGGTGTGTATAGTGTGTGTGCACATGTGTGTTTGGGAGGACATCCCACTCTTTAGCAGTTCATAAGAAGGAATTCATCATTTATTCACCTTATAGGGGGCAGGAGACAGAGCTTCAAGATGGCCCATGAACTTCACTGTCCAATCTTGCTCCTTTGGTTATATTATATATTACCTTTCAAAGAGGAGATGGTGCAGGTGGACCTAACCTAAACACTGGAACTCTCTTAAAGCAGAGATTTCTCTGACAGGTGGCAGAAAGTAAGAGGGATTTGAAGCATGAGAAGGATCTGTTGTACCATTATCAGAGAAGCCTCTGGACACTGAGAAAACTCCGAGCGCATAGCCAGCAAAGAAACAGAACTTCAGTCCTACAACTGCAAGGAACTGAATTCTGCCAATAGCCTTAATGGGCTAGGAAGTGGATTCTCCCCCAGGATTTCCAATAAGGGCAGCCTGGTCAACACCTTGATGTTGGCCTTGTGAGACCCTAAGCAGAGAACCACTTGGTCCTGCTCAGATTCTGATGCGTGGAACAATGCACTAGCAGAGGGGTATTGTTTTAAGCTGCTAAATTTGTGGTACCTTGTTACACAGTATAGAAAACTCATACAAGGCCTTCCTGTGTGTGGTCCAAGCTAGGAACTGTGGATATGAAAATTGATGCGACAGGTTCCTGCTCCACCCCTGCTTCCAGCGCAGATCATGGTCAGATGTAGGACTCCAGAGATTCAGGCCAGAGGGACTCTGGTGACAGCAGAGGTTGCAGGGCTGCAGCAGCAGCAGTGTTTGGGAGTGGCTGGCGTGGTGAGGCAGCCATCCCTCCCTGGGGCCAGGTCCAGTGCTGCAGGGTGGATGCCACCTGACCCCATGTGGCCTTTCTCAAGCTGTTAGGGCACGTGGACATGTTTGATCCCTGGAGTTCCTCTCCACTGCCCGTTTGCCTTGGTCAAGGAGTCTGCTTCCTCCCTCACAGTGACACAGCAGCTCCTATCCTTGCCCCAAACCCACGACCTCCACTGTCTACCACTCTGCCTCCTGCTGCCTTTGCCATCCTCAGACCTCAGCGCAGGAGCTGCCTCTTATTCCCATCCAGGTGAATTGCTCAGAGATCTGACCCCATCCCACCTCCAAAGGCCCTTGCCTCGGCTCAGGTGGAGGTCCTTATTCCCACCTGTGGACGTCCAGCTGCCCCGGCACCACCTGTAGAAAGGCCAGCCTGCCTCCGCTGGATCACTTTGCACCTTGGTCCACAGCCAGTGGGGCATATCGTGTGCATCTGTTTCTGGATTCTCTGTTCTGTTCCATTCATCCACATGTCTGTTCCTCTGCCAAGACCACCCGTCCTGAGTACTACAGAGCAGGCCTTAATACCAGATAGTGTCCTCACACTTTATCCTTCTTTTTCAAGATTGTTTTAGCTCTTCTATAGCTAAAATACCCTGCCCCCTCAGGGTAGTCCTGGGGCCCCAAATCTCTCCCCCTCCCATCTTGCCTTTTTCCTTCTCTCTCTCCATGCCTCCCTTCCTCTCTCACCCTGCCTCTCATTGTCAATCATAAACCACTCCAAAACTCAGTGGCTCACACCAGCAAGTTTGAACACCACTGCTGCTCTTCAGGTTGGCTCTGCTGGGCTTTCTCATATGTCTGGGGATTGGCTGGTTGTCAGATAGTCCAGGATGGCTTCATTCAGGACAACTGAGCTCCTAGTGCTGACCAATGTCTCCTTGTCTAGCACTGCCTGGGCATGTTCCTATGGCAGGGGTAGATGAGCAAGAGAGAAAGTGGATATACACAAGCCTCTGCTTGCATCAGGTCAGCTAACCCCCCTTTGGCTAAATCAAGTAGTAGGCTATGGCTGAATGGAGAATCAATGGAGCCATAAGGCCATATTGCAGAGGACATGAATACAGGGAGGGCTGAATAATTGGGGCAGTTAATCAATCCACCTTAGCCCCAAGCCTCTCCCTTTGCCCCTGCACTCTAGCTGCCAGTGGAACTTGCATCCTGGTTTGCAGACCCTCACACCAGGCCAACCTCACCAGGAATCAGCAGTTCAAGTTAATACCCAACACATACAACGAGAGCATTTAAGTTGTCTAGGACTCTCAAATGTATGGCAGCTAATGGAGGATGTTTGCTTATGTTTAATGAGAAAATAAATCAAAATGCAATCATCTGCATCAAAATATTGGCTTGTTTATTCTTGTCTGGTTGGGCTCCATTCAAGACTTATGAATAAAGTGCTGAGGCAGAACCCATGTCCACGGAACCTTTACAACATCACTGAGCATAATGTAATTAATGCTAACGTCTGTGCAAAAGGACAAAAGATAGAGGTTTCTTAACCGTTAGCTGTCACCCCTTCCCCGTTCTGCTGCTCAGTAGTTGAAAAGTATCAGTAGATTCTAAACCGCAAATTAGGTCTTCCTCTCCTCTGTGCCAGGTGCTGTTCTGGGTGTCCTGGGTTGAATAGTGTCCCCCCAAAATTCATGTCTACCTGGAACCTCGAAATATATCCATATTTGGAAACAGGGACTTTGCAGATGTAATTAGTTGAGGATCTTGAGATAAAAATCATCCTGCATTTAGGGTGGGCCCTAAATCTAATGACTGGTGTCCTTACAAAAAATGAAAACAGGGTCAGATACATGGGGGAGAAGGCCATGTGAAGACAGGTGGAGTCTGCAGTGATGTAGGTGAGAGCTCAGATATACCAAGGGTTGCTGGCAACCACCAGCTGCTAGAAAAGACAAGGAAGGATTCTTCCTCAGAGCCTTAGAGAGCACAGCCCCACTGACACCTTGACTTTGGACTTTCTGTCTCCAGAACTGTGAGACAGTAAGTTTCTGCTGTTTTAAGCCACTCAGTTGGTGGTCATTTGTTACAGCTATCCTAGGAAACGAATACCCTGGGCATGCAGGAAGGAGGTAAGTCTAAGACAGTCTTTGCTTTCGAGGAATCAATAATTTCCCTCTTATGCTCTCTCTGAAATGTGTGTTTGATGCTTTTCTTGTCATGGATTCCACATTTCCACTAGCATCCAAATTAGCTTCTGTCCTGAGATTATTGCCATAGGATATTTTCTCATATGAATTAGGCACATGATTTCCTGAATGCATACAAATTCAGTGTTTTTGCTGGTAAGAGTGTAGAGCGAGAGAACAAAAAAGGTTTGGGGGCTTTATGAAAAACGTTTATCAACTAGAAAGCAAAACAGTTTTTAATGAAGCTGAAAAGGGCAGTTGCAGCTCAGTTCAGTAAACACTGGTTGTCTGCTCTGTGTCAGGGGGGCATCAGGTGTGGGGTTCTAAATAGTGGGTGGATGAGAAGTCTGTAATGAACAACTGGTCCAGCACTGGCCAGGCCAGCCAGCATGGACAATGGCCAGGGGCTGAAACTCTGGCTGCTTTTCAGCTCTGGATCTGAACGTGAATGAGACCTGCACCTGGTCCCGGAAGAGCCAGAGACAGAAAGTCTGCAGTCATGGGTGGTTCCAAGCAGGGCCATGGTTGCTAGAATAGACCTGGGAGCAGGGTATGGTTGGAGCTTCCACGGTGAAGCTAATCATTTCTTTCTCCTCCTCAGAACCTTCTCATCCTGTTTAGAAAACCTCCCAGAGCCCCTACCCCAGCCTGCAAAGCCCTCCATGATCAGCCCCTGACCACCCTTCCGACCTTGGCGCTCCCACCTTCTCTCCCTCCTGCACAGCAGTCCAGCCATCCTTGCCTGCCTGCTGTTCCTGGGGACCAGCATGCACATTTCTGCCAAGGGCTTTTGCTCTTGCTGTTCACTGTGCCTGAGATAACCATCCCCCTGTGTCTGCATGGCATGTTCTCTCACTTTATTTGTGGATTTGCTTTACTGTCCTCTTCTTAGAAAGGCATGCCCTGATCAGCCTGTCTGATCCTGCCCCCAACAAAGTCACTGCCTATCCCCTTACCTGATGTGGTAGCAGAATAACTGTCCCCAAAGATGGCCATGTCTTAATTTTTGGAACCTGTGTATACATAACCTTGCATGACAAAAGGGACTTTGCAGATGTGATTAAGTTAAGGATCTTGAGATGGGGAGACGATCCTGGATTATCCAGGTGGGGCTTAAATGTAATCACAGGGTCCTTGTAAGAGGGAGGAAAGAGGGTCAGAGAAGGAGATGTGACCATGGGAGCAGAGGTTGGAGTGATGTGGGGGGTCACACACTAAGGAACACAGGCAGCCTCTAGAAGCTGGGAAAACAAGAAAACAGATTCTCCTGTAGACCCTCCAGAAGGAATGCAGCCCTATGGACAGCTGGATTTTAGTCCAGTGAACACTGTGTCAGACTTTGATGTCCAAGACAGTAAAATAATCAATTTGCATTATTTAAGCCACTAAGTTTGTGGTCATTTGTTGTCGCAGCACCAGGAAACTCAGACACATGGATTTACTTTTCTGTGTAGAATTTACCACTTCCTACCATTAAATTGTAGATTTATTTGTCTCCCTGAACAACAGCTCCCAGGATGCAGGGTCACTGTGTGTTTTGGTCACTGCTGGTTCCCTGTCCTTGGGATGGGGCCTGGCTCACAGCACATACTCAGTTGTCATTTCAACAACTATAATCCTACTCAATAGAAATGTACTTATCTATCCAATAAATATTTGTGGAAGGAGTGCCTAGGGGAAGCTTTTCATGGCAGGTCCCTGTGCAGCTGGGTCATCTCCACTTGCTGTAGAGAAGGTGATCTCACTTCCCAGGCCCTGGGAGCACCCCCTCCCTGTTCTCTCACTTTCCCACAGTTCACACTTTCATGCATGCGTTCCTTATCCTCCTGAGCACTTACTCTGCAGCACCTGTCGGGCACCTGGGATTCCACAATGAACAGGATGTAGCCCTGTTCTTAAGGAGTCACCTGGATAACTGCATTACTTCTGCACTAAGGAGAGACTAACCCCAAAACAAATAACCAACGCCATTATGTGCTGATTGTACAGTAGTCTTATCCTGAGAAAAACCCCACCAGACAAGCATCACCCCATTTCACAGATAATGAAACTGAGGTTCTGTGATGTTAAGTGACCAGGTCAGTAGGGTCACAGCTGGGCCAGGGGTTTGAGTAGACACTCTTCAGGGTGGCTTCAGTTCGCTGAGTCTGCCTTTGCTATGTCATCCTGTAAGGCCCTCCACCAACTTGGGGAGGAAGGCGTCACTACCCCCATTTCATAAATGGGAAAATCGAGACTCAGGAAGTCAGTTTCCTTGCCTTCATACTGACTCAGATGGTGGGGCTGGCTTTAAACCTAGCTCCATGGACATCAAACTCTCCTTCCACCCTGCCCCTGACTGCCTCCCATTAACAGAGGGGGCTTCTATTCGCTATGGCGCAATGACCAAGACCTCACTGCTTATGGGGTCAGGTGGGAAACCGAGATGCAGGAACTGGGCCAGCTGTGGACTGCGGTGCACCTGAGAGATCGCTTTGGAGGGGCATCGCAGGCCCAGTTTGGGCAGATCTTCCAGTTTCTTAGATGATGTCAGAAACCAGTATTTTGGTGTGAAATTTTCTGATTTCTACATACTTTAATCACTGGGTCAACCAGACTAGACACTTGTGTAACTATCCCATGTGCAACCTGTGTGTTTAGCACCAGCCCTGCAAGGAATGGGCTCCAGGTTTCAGCTTTTCAGGGAGGCAGGAGAGGGATGTTTGCGTGCTTCCGTTGCTTGATGCAAGGGATGCTTAAATGTATGTGCTTGTGCAGGACATTGACTGGGCTTTACTCTCCATTAGAGATTATTAGAAAGCATAACTGGCCATACTGAGAATTCCCACTCAGCTTGGGTTTGTAAAGAGTGCTCTGAAGTTCACTAGAAATAATTAGTATAGTAGAAATGAGAAAAGAGCCCACTGGCTTGTTGTAAGGCAGAGCAACTGGATTAAGCCAGTGTGATCAGTCACCATCAATAACTAATTGGTGTTAATACACTTCCAGCTTTATCACCCATGGGATGTTTTGCAATGATTTAATCAGACCAGCATGTATCACAAGGGTGAAAAATGGTGGAAAGCCACTTATACAGAATGATGTGGTTAATAATGCCTAAATCTTGTAGTCATTCATTTACACCTGGCACTATTCTAAATACCTTACCTATATTAATTCATTTACCATTCACAAAATCCCACAAGGTAGGTGTTTATTGTACTCATCATATAAGTGAGGAAGCCGAGGCACAGAGAGGTTAAGTGACTCCCCCAAGGTTACCCAGCTTGTGCATGGTGGAACCAGAATTCAAATGCAGGGAGCCCGTCCCCCGTGTCCGTACTCCAAACAATTCTCATCCTTTTACCTCTCAATAAAATCACAATGGGGCTGGCAATCCAACAGTAAAATAGTTAGCATTTACTAAGTCCCCACTGTGTGTGTGCCTGGCTTAGCATATCTGGAAAAACAAAATGCTTCTGGCTTCCAATAATAGCAAACCTGAGCACTGAACAAATAAGACTGTTCTGTTCTTTCTCTGAATGTAGTAAGTCCAGAGGTGGGTAGTTGCCGGCGTGGCTTCAGGGGCTCACCATGGGAGCAGCTTCTCTGAATCTGTCTTAGCCTTTGGCTTTTGTTTGTTGCTTCATAGTCCCAAGACGGCTGCAATAGCTCCAGATGTCGTGTGCACATTCAAGCCAGGAAGAAGTGGGAGGGTTGAAGGGCCACTCCAGATCTATCTGTCCCTTTTCATCAGGGAAAAAATGTTTTCTCAGAAATACATCAGTCCTCTACTTAGATCTCATTGACTAGACCTGGGTCACACAGTCAATGCTGGCTGCACAAGTGGCTGGGAAAGTGGGGAACACAATCGTTCAGATGAATTAGATCAGTGATTCTGTGTCATCCCTGGACTGTCAGCATCACCTGGGAACTTGTTAGAAATGCAAATTCTCTGGCCTCTCCCCAGAAACTCAGGAGGTGGGGCCCACCAATCTGTCTTAACAAGGCTCCAGGTGATTCTGAGACATATCACAGGATTTGCTCTGTTAAGGCTCATTGCCTGGGGCTGGCCACACTGATGCCTAAACAGAGGCGGGGCTTTTGTTATCAAGGAAGAAGAGAGAACGAGCCTGGCTGAGCAAATAACCCATTTCTTTGGCAAGTGATAGTGGCCTGTGTGTCACTCCGTTGTCTGAATGACAGCTCTCAAAGTGGGTGTTCTGTTCTCATGTTTTGGGGAGAGGCCACCAGCACTGCTTGGCTTTGCCTCTGGCTGGCAACGTGTTACAATGTGTCGCCCTTTTCTGCCTTAAGGGTGCACTTTTAACAGTGTCTCCCTTGGCAACTCTTAAGTGTCTGGTGGTACAAAAGACACCACTTTTCAAGAGTGCACCTCCCCACCCACCCAGTCACCCACCAGCGCTGGCAGTGCTTGTGGCTTCTTTGGGGGGAACAGGTTAATGATCTTGAAACCAAAGGGTAGCCAACTGTCCTGGTGTTCCCCAGACTAGGGGGTTTTCAGGGATGCAGGACTTTCATACCAAAAGCAAGAAGGTGCTAGGCAAACCAGGACAGATGATCACCCCAAGAAACCCACTCTTTAACTCTCTCGCCCCCCCAGCCAACTCCTCTGACTCCAGGCAAACAAGCCCATGGGACAGTGTGATCTTGAGAATCCATCTTTGGCTCGGAACATTCACTGACTGAGCCATTTCAATGTCTTTATCAACCAGGTGTTAAACTTTCACTCAGTCACAGTGTATTCTTTTATGTAAGTAATCAGTATGCCAGGTCCCAGGGAGAGTCCCAATAAATGGGAAACACAGACCATAGGCTCAAAGTCATTTAAATCCAATCTAGTCCAATAAGCTAATAAGCATTAATTAAATACCCTTTTGCACCATACATTATGCAAGACTCCACCAAGGAGCCCACATTTTTGTAGGGGATTGAAAGGACGAGTCGACACCAGTTGACGATCCACCAGAGAGGGCTTGTTTATTAGGCGGCACACACACATATATATAGGGCTTTTAGGGAAGGCTGATTGGCTTAAAATACAATCCCTACTTAGCATACCGCATGGGGCTTGGGGTGAGCTGATTGGTGTGCGATTCGCGCTGGCGGGAAGGAGAGTACGGAAGAGAAGGGCAACCAGCGCCATGATGGGGTGTGGCCGAGAAGGGCTTATGTGATCAGGGTGTGATCCCTTGGGGCATCTGGGTTCTTACATTCCTCCCTTTTTCTTGTTTTAGGAAAGGGGACGTTGAAGTCATCGAGCTACTTCCTGCTGAACTGGGGCGTTGTGGGGGGGGCAAAGGGAGGAAGGTACATAAATACCCATTATGAAACCCCAAAGGAGGGTGGAGAAACAAGTAATTTCAAAAGGGGAGAAGTCCATAAACATTCCTTGAAGCCACAAGTCGAATATGCACCGGTTCCATTGTTCGTAGTTGGAGACTGGAGGGAGCAGCCAGGTGTCGGTGGCGAGGGCGTGTAGGAATGCGTTTCCTCTGTAAGGTGGTGTCTCTTCAGCATCGGCTGAGGTGCTCACGAGGTGAGGCGGGGGGTTCATCGGTATCTAGCAGCTGGTAGTTTCTAAGCAAAAGCTGGTTAAAGGCCTGATTAGAGATTTTTCCCACTTGGGTTTGAAGAAACCTAATGATGCAGGGCAAGAAAAGGCAGGTTATGAGGATAATGGTTAGAGGTCCCAAAATGGGCCAAATCCAAGTTAGGACAGGGCTTAAGACAAAGGAGGAAAAGGGGTTAGAACTGGATGTGGTTTGTAGGCTGGAAGCTAAGTCAGTGAGTTTGATGATGTTTGTTTCTACTAGACCGGATTCATTGATATAATAACAGCATTCTTCCCCAAGGAAGATGCAAGTACCTCCTTTTTCTGCGGTGAGGAGGTCTAGTGCTCTACGATTTTGGAGGGTGACCTGAGCTAAAGAGGTAATTTGTCTCTGTAGAGAGGAAAGAGATTCGGCAGTGGAGGTCAGAGCCACTTCAAGTTTAGACAAGAAGGCATGGGGCAGTAAGATTAGGCAGGATGGAGGTAGAGAGGGTTCCATTGCACCAGAAGAAAGAGCCTGGTGGGGTGACGGTGTGGTTATAATTGGTTGAGGAAGGGAAATGTTTAAGGGGACGGCCGCCAGGAGCGGTCACATGAGAGAAAACAATTTCCGGGAGAGAGAGAGAAAGATGAGTGTTTCAGAAATGATCTGTTGCCAAGTATAAATGGGTGACCCTGGGGAGCTAGCAGAGGGGCCTGAAAGCTCCCTGGGTGAAATGAAAAGAACAGGAGAAGGCCAAGGAGAAGGTTCATGTCTCCAGAATTGGGGGTAAGGCTGAGGTCCGGGATAGGCGGAGTTTGAAAGGGTCGGTAGGATGAGAGATACACTTAAAAGAATGGTGTGTTAAGTTCTTTTGCAGCTTGTTATTGGAGTTCTCAGTGGCCGAGGGCGGATCCTGAGTGTAAGGCTTCAGCCTGGAAATATGAATCCATGGAGTAACATGATTACCTGGCAGGGCAAGTTTAGCAGCAGTTGGAGTGCAAAGGATGACAGGACATGGGCCTTCCCACTTAGGGGTTAGGGGGGTTTTGGGTTCTGGGGAAGTGTAGAATACTAATTGGCCTGGGCTGAGTGAAAAGTTATTTTTGGAAAGTGATGGATCTGGAAGTAGCCAGTCCTGGTACTTCCATAATTCGGTGCGAAGGTGGGAGAGCAAGGGTAAGGCCATGGTGGGTGGTATGGGTCCTTCAGTTGCTGTGATCCCCAGGGGTAGGAGGGGCCTACCATACATGACTTCAAAAGGGGAAAGATTGGAGGGCCTTTTTGGGAGAGCTCTGGTCTTGAGTAGAGCGAGAGGTAGAAGATGGACCCAATGAAGGTGTAATTCCAGAGACAATTTAGTTAGTATGTCCCTTAAGGTTCTGTTGGTTCTCTCTACCTTTCCAGATGCCTGAGGTCGGTAAGGGAGGTGCCAGGGGAGAGAGAGTGACTGGGAAAGTTTTTGTATTATCTGGGCGGTAAATTCAGGTCCATTGTCAGATTGAATGGGAGTGGGCATCCCAAATCGTGGGATGATTTGGGAAAGGAGAGTCTGGGCTATGGTGGAGGCCTTTTTATTGGATGATGGGAATGCCTCTACCCATCCTGAAAAGGTATCAACAAACACCAAGAGGTATTTGAGGCGCCGGACAGAAGGCATGTGCGTAAAATCGACTTGCCAGTCGGCCGCGGGTGTGAGACCTCTGGCCTGGTGGGAGGGGTATGGCCCAGGTTTGAGAGGGGTGTTAGGATTGGTACACTGGCAGATTGTGCATGAGGAGGAAATTTTTTGCAAGAGGGCTTTGTCAGATGGGGTGATTGAGAAGAAGGCTTGTAAAAACTGGGATAAAGCTTGGGGGCTAGAGTGAAACAGGTCATGGAGCAAGCGAAAGAGAGAGAACTTATCATCATTAGGCAGTTGAGGCTGAGAGGGTGTCTGTGAACCTTGGGAGCCGTATGGAAGAATGCGAAGTTGGTTTTGTGTCTGTGGGTGCACTGCCGCAGTGCGTGCGGTGAGGTCAGCCTTACAATTCCCGTGAGTGATTGGGGAATCGTCCCTCTGGTGGACTCTGCAATGAATGACTCCTAATTCACAAGGTAAATGGGATGCCTCAATTAATGTGGAGATTAAAGCTGAGTTGGTGATTGTGTTACCCTTGGTGTTAAGCAGACCGCATTCTTTCCATATGGCGGCATGAGAGATAAGTATATGAAAGACATATTTGGAGTCAGTGTATAAGTTAAGAGTTTTTCCTTCAGCTAGAACACAGGCTCGCGTGGCAGCGATAAGTTCAGCCTGCTGGTTGGTAGTACCCTTGGGTAAATGTTGGGCTTCTATAACCGAATCAAGGGAGACTATGGCATAACCTGCATAATGAGTGTTTCCTTCCTTGAATGAGGACCCATCCGTGAACCATGCAAGATCAGCATGAGACAGGGGCCCCTCAGTGATGGAAGAGCGGTAAGGTATGAAATTCTGAAGGCTTTCTATGCAGCTGTGCAAAGGGGTGTTGGGGGAATCTGGTATAGGCAGTAGGGTAGCCGGGTTTAGGGGTGGGCAGGTATTGAAGGATAGGGCAGGATTTTCCAGAAACGAGGATAGGAGGGTTAGGATTCTGGAAGGTGGGAGGGATTGGAGAGCCTTATAGGTAAGGAGGTCTTTAAGGTGATGTGGTGAGAGAATGGTGAGAGATGCCCCAAATGTTAATTTGGATGCCTCCTTATGCAGTAACTGCCCCTCTGCCAGGGCTCTTAAACAGGGTGCCCAGCCTTGTACAGTGGGGTCTAATTGTTTTGATAGGTATGCTACGGGGGCAAAGGAGGGGGCGTAATTCTGTCCTAGAACGCCCAGAGCTTCTCCCGTATTTTCATGAACATACAGGAAAAAGGGTTTAGTTAGATCAGGAAGATGAAGTGCAGGGGCCGTTAGAAGGGCCTGCCGAAGCTTGAGAAAAGGGCGCTGAGGTGAGGAGAGTAAAGGTTCTTCAGGAGGACCCTTACTCATATTATAGAGAGGTCGGGCTAGCAAAGAGAAATTGGGGATCCATGCTCTGAAATATCCGGCTAGACCCAGGAAAGATAGGATTTCTGTTTTGGTTTTGGGGATGGGCAGGTCAGTAAGAAGCTGTTTCCTGTCCAGGGTGATTTCCTTCCTTCCCGGGGAGAGGAGAAAACCAAGGTAGGTTACAGACGGCAAGGAGATTTGGGCCTTGGCAGGGGACACTCGATATCCCCTACCCGCTAGGAAGTTAAGCAAATGGGCAGTGTCAGCTTGGGATTGTTCCCATGAAGGACTGCATAGAAGGAGATCGTCCACATATTGTAATAAGGTGGACTCTGGATGGTTTAAGTGAAAAGATTTGAGGTCCTGTGCTAGGGTCTGCCCGAAAATATGAGGGCTATCCCGAAATCCCTGTGGCAGGACAGTCCAAGTGAGTTGTTCGGAGTGGCGGGAATGGGGGTCAGTCCATGTGAAGGCAAAAATGTCCTGAGTGCCGGTTTCCAGGGGTATGGAAAAGAAGGCATCTTTTAAGTCCAGAACCGAGAAATGGGTAGAGGTTGCTGGGACCTTGGAAAGAAGAGTGTATGGATTTGATACAAGGGGGTAGATAGGAGTGACAGCGACGTTAACAAGGCAGAGATCTTGGACGAGACGAAAGGCGCCATTAGGTTTTTTTACAGCGAGTATGGGAGTATTGAAAGGGGAGCGAGTGGGACGGAGATACCCCTTTTCTAATAGGTCCTGAGTGATGGGGCTTAACCCAAGGAGGGCTGTTGTGGTTAATGGATACTGAGCCTGACAAATATATTTGGAGGGGTCTTTTAGTTTTATGTGTACAGGGGAACACTGGGCCAGAGCAGGGCTGGCAGTGTCCCAAACTGTGGGGTTAACAGGGTGCGTTAAGATGGGTAAGGACTTCTTTGGAGGGGTGGGATTAGTAGGATCTTGGGTTTGAACTAGCGCTAGGAGGAAGGAAACGGGGGAAGAGGAAGAGGACAGGGGCAAAGTAATGGAGACTTGAAGCCGTGATAGAATGTCCCGACCCAACAAGGGGACGGGGCATTGTGGCATGACTAGAAAGGAATGGGAGAAAATGGATTGAGTGCCTTGAAGGTAGCAGGTTAAAAAAGGGTTTTTTGGGGGAAAGATTTGTTTACCTCCTACCCCGACTATAGGAGAGCTGCTGGAGGTGGTGGGGCCTTTATATTCCCTTAAGACCGAAAAGGTGGCTCCAGTGTCCAGGAGGAAAGATATTGGGTGGCCGTCCACAACCATGGATACCCTGGGCTCCTGCTTCGTTATAGAGATGGTCAGGAAGGGCCCAAGGCTCCGTCAGTCCTCCTCAGCGAGGCCCACCATAGGTGGTGTCCACGGTTCGGGGGACTGTGGGGCAGTTGGTCCCTCACCCCTTCGGGCAAAGGGGCAATCAGATCCCCAATGTCCCTTCTTTTGCATTTTGGACAAGGAGTGGTGGGTGGCCTGGGGGTGGGGCAAGCCTTTGCCCAATGCCCTTCCTTTCCACATTTAAAGCAGGCTCCAGGTGGAGGTTTAGAGGTGGAGGCTGTGGGAGGGCGCCCAGGGGGTTTGATAAGCTGGGCCAACATCTGGAAGTTGGTGTGGTCGGCCTTTTGTTTTCAACGTTCTTTTTCCTCCTCCCGATTATGAAAAACCTTGAAGGCCACTGACAGGATTTCGGTCTGAGGGGTTGCAGGACCCTGCTCTAATTTTTTAAGTTTAGTTTTAATGTCGGGGTAGGATTGGGCCAGGAAATAGGTCATAAGGACATGCCGGCCGTCTTCTGAGTTGGGGTCTAAGTTAGTGTATTGTTGAAAGGCCTGAGTTAATCTATTGAGGAACTTGGAGGGAGTTTCTTCCTTTTTTTGGACAATTTCTTGAATTTTTTGGAAATTGACGACCTTGCGAGCCGATTTTTTGAGGCTAATTCTGTAAGGTCAGCTAGGGAAAAGGGAACATGGACCCTAACTACTCCTTCAGCCCCAGCTACCTCACGTAGTGGGGCGATTGTTAAAGGGGCGGGGAGAGGTCCTCGGGAACGGGTGAAAGGGGGGCTTAGTGGGTCAGGAGTAGGTGAGGGTAAAGACGGGGGAGTGGATGGCGCAGGAGGTGCAGAAGGTGACGCAGATGACGGGGGAGGAGGAGCAGATGCCGGAGGCGCTGGGGGAGGTGGAGGTTGGTAGGGTGGGGGTTCATCAGCAGGGTCGAATGTGGAAGAATCAAGGGGTGACTGTGAAGATGGTTTACAGGCTAAAAGGACTTGAGAGGGAGCACAGGAGGAGCAGAGGGTGGGGTTCTGAGCCGAGAGACGAAAAGCCTCGATGTAGGGGATCTCCTTCCATTTTTTTAGGCACTGGCAGTAGTTAAAGAGGTCTCTTAGACTGTTAGGATCTAGTGTGCCCTCAGGGGGCCGTGTGTTTTGATTATCTAAAGGGTAATAAGGCCAATCTTGTGTACAGAATTTGGTGAGGAGTTTGGGCTCAATATCTGGCCTGAGGGAAAGGTTGGTGAGGTTTTTCAGAAGGCATTGAAGTGGAGAGTCCCCTAGGGAGGAGGAGGAAGCTCCCATTCTGGTCTCTTAATGGGAATTTAGGCAGAAATCGGACAGAGATTTAGTGATAGGACAGATCCTTCGGCCGGTTGGGAAAGGCGGGATCCTAGAGGGCGTCCCCAGTAGGTCACGTCAGTCCCGGCAGGTTCAGGTACGAACCAGGAGGAGAGAAGGGAGGTGTGGGTCATCACTCAGACCTCCACTTCTCTAGGGCAAAAGCCCGGTGCCTGAAGGAACCTAGAGCCAGGATTTTCTGGTCGGGTCCCGGACCCGGGAAGTGGAGAGAAGAGAGTGGTGGACAGGAGGGTGAAAGAGAGAAGGAGAGAACAGAATGGGGCTTTTAACCTCCAAAAATGACCAGGGCTTTGGAACCTGTTATAGTTTGGGGGGCTACCGGACGATCTAGACTCCCTGTGGTAGCCTGAAAAAGGGCTGGTGCCCTTTAGGAAAGGGGGCTTACCTAATGATGAGCCGGTGGTGAGTGGAAGGAGCCAGCGCCGAAAAGAATGGACGAGGGTGGACCATCAATGGTGAGCGGTGGAAGGGAGGCCAGTCCTGGCAGGACGGAGTTCCCAAGGGGCGACTTGGAAAGTGCTGCCACTGTGATTCGAAAAGTGTTACACAGCTCGAGGGAGGCTCCGTCCCGGGTTTTGGCACCAAATGAAAGGACGAGTGGACACCAGTTGACGATCCACCAGAGAGGGCTCGTTTATTAGGCGGCACACACACATATATATAGGGCTTCTAGGGAAGGCTGATTGGCTTAAAATACAATCCCTACTTAGCATACCGCATGGGGCTTGGGGTGAGCTGATTGGTGTGCGATTCGCGCCGGCGGGAAGGAGAGTACGGAAGAGAAGGGCAACCAGCGCCATGATGGGGTGTGGCCGAGAAGGACTTATGTGATCAGGGTGTGATCCCTTGGGGCATTTGGGTTCTTACAGGGATACGGATGGGTGGGAATATTCACAATGTGATGTCATATTGGCATTCGATGTTTTGCTCAGTAATGACCACCCTCCTCCAGTTATGAGATGAGACAGAAGAGGAGGTGGTAGAGAAGACTCTAGGAGGGCTCAAGCTGGGGTTGGGCAATGGGACTCTGGAGGGGAGCCACCACAGGCCCCTGGTGCTGAAGCCCAGCATGGCTGGACTCCCCACCTGGTCAAAGACAGGTCTGCACCTCACAGACTTCTCCACACAGTGGCTGGCACTGAAAGCTTCTGGAAGAAGGAGCAGAAGAGAAGCTTGCTCCCTGAAGACAGATTCCAAAGAGAGGGCAGGATGAGTGTGCATGCACCCATGCTGTTCCTTTACCAGCCCACCACTCAGATGGCTCATGCCACCTTTGATAGGGCGGGAGGCCACGAATGCTAGGGAAATATTTCTCCTAGAAGAAACCAGAAGAGAGGGAGACAACTGCTCCTGACCTCCCAGCACAAACAGCCAGCAGTTTTTGAGAGGTCTCAGTGTGCTGGGCATATTCTGAGCTCTTTATGGCTCCTGAGGCTACGGGACTTGTCCAAGGACACAGGGATGTGGCAGAGCTGGGTTATAGAGCTGAGCAGTCTGACTGCAGGGCGGGTTCTCCTAACCCCTGGTTAGATGTCTGCAGAAGGTTCAGGAACAGCACTAAGGAGAAAGTGGATTGTTGGGAGATAGGGTGGGGAAGCTTCCCAAGAGAGTAGCACACGAGCTATGTGTCCAAAGCTAGTGAGGAGTTCTCCCCAAATAAAAACAAAACAAAACATTAAAAATAAATAAATTAATAAAAAATAATGGGTGTTGGGGGAATGGCCTTCCAAGCAGGTGAAGCATCATCATGGAGATGTGGTGGCAGGCAGCAGTGCATGCCTGCGGGGTAAGTGGTGATGGTTATTGCTGATGGGAGGGCAGGTGACAAATGCCAGCAGTGGCACCTGCCTCCTGGGACCCTGGGACTTTACCAAGGGGACATGCTCATTTCCTAGCATGCTACTGGTTACATGCAAGCTACAGTCCAGCTCAATGTCTCCCTTAGCCTTTGGTAAATGGGTAAGAGGTGAAAATATGGAATTTCTTTTCCTGGCAAGTTATTCTGAAAGGAAATCCAGGTCAAACAGCGAAGGTTTTGCTAAGTTAACCATTAACCCCGCCTTTCTATTCTAAGCACGTTGGGCACTGATAGCTTGCTGGATTCTGACGTTGGCTTGGCAGGGACACAGCTGAACATAACTATCCTCCAGGGCAGAAGTTTAATACACAAGGAACTAATTGTTCCCTTTCCCCTCCCCACATCCTTGCTTCCATTACGTAGTGAACTAATCAATTCACTTCATCTTTTGTAAACAACATGTCTTTCCTACTTACTGGAAACTGGCTGTAATTCAATCTAAAACAAAAATATTTACAGAACACTGACTATGTACCAGGAGTTGTATTTGGCACTGTGAATGTGGAGATTAGTTCATTCAATGATTCCTTCAGTTAATGAATATTTATTGAATGCTAACTGTTTACCAAGCACTGTGCTAGGTGTTAAGGGCACAGTAGCAAAAATAAATGTGACCCTTGACCTCAGGGAGCTAAGAGTCTAGTAGAGAAAAGCGTACGTGATCAAATATACACACACATGTAAGACTATACAGAGCGATGTACTGTGGAGGAAAGTTCGCCGGTGCTGTGAGGTTGCACAAGAGCCAGACTGAGTCTGGAGGGTCAGGGCAGCCTTCTCGGGATGCAGAAGGATGGAGCAGAGGTAACATGTGCAGGATGGGGAACGGCTGTTCTTGGCAAAGAAGGAAACCTATGTGTCCGGAGCTCAGTGGGTGGTGGGAGGTGGGGAAGGAGCGCAGGGCCCCTGCAGCCCTGGGGAGGGATGTGCGCTCTCCATTGAGGGCGGTGGAGGGGGCACTAGACAGATGCAAGTGGAGGATGAACAGATCATTCTTCCTGCCACATATCCCACGCTGGGAGAGTCAGGCGAGGATGTTGGGAGCCACTGTGGTGCTCCAGGTGACAGAGATGGTGGATTCGACTAGAAGGGTGGCCACAGGGGTGGACAGCCATGAGAGATGGTGAAGAGGCAAAATGGACATAACCTTGAGTTCAAGGTGGCTTTGAAGCCTCCAAGAGAAGGCGTGCAGTAGGCATCGGTGCACACAGCCTAGAGGCCAGAGATGCCTAGGAGGGTCATTGGCAGTGAGATGGTGGTTGAAGCCTTTGGAGCCAGGAGAAGAGGAAGGTTGCAGGATGGAGGCTTGACACACTGAACTATTTAATGTCTGGAAAAACAGGCTGAGTGCAAAAGGAGCTGAAGTGTGCGGGGGGATTGAGGGGGCACTGCCTGGGAAGCTAAGCCAGTTTTGCAGAACGGAGAGAGTGGTCAAGTGAAGGGGACAGAAAGATGCTCGTGGGATTGAGTGGCACGGCCACCTACTGCTGACCTGTTTTGGTGTGGGGGTGGGGGTAGAAGCCAGACGGGAGCCTGGTGGAGGGTGACAGCGAAGACAGAGAGCCGTGTCCAGAAGTGCGGTATGAAGGGAAGCAGGAGGCAGAGCAGTGGCAGGGGGCAGGGTGGGGTCACCGTGCGTACCCTCCAGTAGCTCACAGCGCCGGGGCTCAGACCCATGGATGAACAGGAGTGGACCACGACGTGGTAATGCCAGTTCAGAGGTGCCGCGAGGGAGGCAGGGTTTACCTGTGGGACACTCGGGTGGGTGAGTGTGGTCTGAGTGTGCGAGTGCCAGGGGGACGAGAGGGGGACCAGAAGTGAGGAAAGGTCTTCCTGGAAATGGGAACAGCATGTACAAGAATTAGGTACTCCAAGTGTCCAAGTTTTTCTGTCATCCTTTTCCCTGGTCCCAAAAGATGTCCTTGTCCTCTCTACCTGAATGTGTGTGTTGGGGATAAATGGAACGTGCTGATGAGGAGCTTGTGGGTCCGTTCAGTGGTGGCATGCTGCTGTGGCAAGCAGAATGAAACTGAAACCAGAAACCGTGGGAAGAAGGGATAGACACGTGGGTAAGGAAGTTTAAGAAGCAGTGAGAGGTCTGGCAAATCTGATGTGTTTCCTTTTTCCTTTTTCTTTTGCAGTCAACTTTGACCATTTTCAGATTCTGCGGGCCATTGGTAAAGGGAGTTTTGGAAAGGTAAGCATGGTGAATTTTTAAAAATTTCATCAACAAAATCCAGACCACTGGACTTAAATATATATGTATATTTGTGTGTCTTTGTGTCTTTTGCTGGGCACTGGGAGTTTTCTGTTTGACAAAGACTTCAATTTGACAAATTTGAAATGTGAAAGGCAGTCTGAGTAGTTTCCTTTGGATCTGGTGTAATTTTATTTCGAAAATTAAGTTGCCAAGGCAGCCCTGGTTTAGGTGAAATACAATGGTAATTGTTTCAAGATTGCTAATGCCCTTTCTTCCTTGAGAATCTAAATGAGGAAAGTGGGATAAAACCCACAAACCTATCACGAAAGCATCTCTTTCCAGCAATACAGGCATTTGTTGCTTGGAAAATTTATGTTTGTGATCCTTGACTATTTTTGGTCAAAACCTATAGAAAATGATGAGAAGGGAGGAGTTTTCAGAAAATAAAAAGTTTCCCCCAATCAGGACCCAGTCTGGTCCCACTTACTCAGAAATCTCCTTTGGCAATAGTTGCTTTTAATACCCATCAAATGCCAGATATTCCCCTTATGTTTTCACAGAACTATTATTATTTCCATTTTACAGATGGAAAAATTGAGGTGCAAAGCTTAGATTTGGTAACTCAGAAAACTGGAGCATTTTGCCCATGGTCACACAAGGCACGAAGCATCAAAGCTGGGATTTGAACTGAAGGCAAATCCTGTTTGATGCTGCTGTTCCTGCAACCCTACACCCTTATCAGACCACTCAAAACGTGGAGAGTTAAACTGAGACATTTGTCCTAAAAGGTTGGTTAGACTCAAACAACGTCCCTCCTTCTCTCCATCCCTCCCCTCTGCTTTCCTTTCCTGCTTTTATTAATCTAACTCATGAATATTGATTGAATGCATATCCTGTGCCAGGCACAGTTTTAGACTCTGTTGATCAGTAGCAACCAAAACAGTTTCTGGGCTTATATTTAGAAATGAGAGAGATGACGAACAGATACATACGTACGTTTATGGTACCTTACATAGTGATAAGTGCATCAGAAGTATTGTAAGGGAAGGACATGGAATTCTGGTGGACAGTGGCCGGGAGAAGTTGCTGTTCACGGAAAGCTGAGCTGTCAGTAGGGTACCACTAACCACATGTGGCTGTTTAAATTTAAATTAATTAACATCAAAGAAAATGATAAAAAGTCAGTTCCCAGTCACACTAGCCACATTTCAAGTGCTCAGTAGCTGCATGTGGCCAGTGGCTACTGTGCTGGACCTCTCAGATTATAGAGCATTTCCATCATCATGGGCGGCTGTACTGGACAGTGCGCTCATACAGGGTGACAGGGACATCCTCAGTGATAAGATGATGTGTGAGCAGAGACCTGAAGGAAATGAAGGAGGAAGCCATACAGGTTCCTGGCAGAGGGAAACGGCGAATGCAGAGACCATGCACAGACGTCAGACTTGCCAGTCCCACAACTGTGTGAACCAATCCGTTAAAATAAATCTACGTCTATCTATCCATCTTTCTACCCACCTATCCCTCCACATCCTACTGGTTTTGTTTCTCTGGACTGGAAATAGCTAATAGCTGGTGCATAGCGAGCATGTGTGAGCTCCAGCAGAGGTGGGAAGGAGGGTCTGGGAAGCAGCTACTAGAAAAAGCAGAAGAGAAAACAGGCCATATGCCTAGGAAACTGTTTCAAATGTGTTTACTCTTGTCTGCTTGGGGCTCTTTGAATCCCAATGACTGTCTGCAAATGATTATTCAGAAATAGTGTTTTAGATACGCCATGTGCCAGCTTGGAAATCCTGGCAACACCCCCCCCCCAGGCCTGCTTTCATTCTGGAGCTCACCCACAACCCCAGCCCCCTGCTCCGTCTTGCTCACACTTCTCAATGGGTTTGGAGGAGGGAGTGTGGTCAGCCCTCCAGGCCTGGACTGTATGGTGAAGAGTCGTGGATGTTTACCCCTTAGTATTCCCTGTCTCCACCCCGGCCTGAAGGAGGACCTGGACTCTGGGTCCCCTCTTTCCTTTCTTATCTGCATTTCCTAAGTCTAAGGAAGTGGCAGGTGAGGCTGGGACCAATCTCCCAGAGTCCCCAGAGTTTTAGGGGCCTTGGTGCCGCCCAGTGGTTCCTGCCAGCCCCCACAGCTGGGCCTGGGTGCTCCCAGAGCTTTCGGATCCCATCTTTTTCTCCAGAAGGCAGTTCTTAGCAAAGCTTCCCCGTACTTCTGTCCCTGGCCTTCCATAGTCCATGCTCGTCTCTTCCTCCAGTAGGGTCCTTCTAAAAACAGCGTCTCTAATGAACAACTTGCCCTCTGGACACCCACTCCAGCCCCACCAGCGAGGGTGCTGTGGTGCCAGTGGATTTTCCTCCTTGAAGCAGGTTCTCCATCTGTACCACCACCTACTTTGCCCATCCTGCTGGATTGGGCTCTACTGTAGAGAGGTTTCCAGAGGCCTGATTGATTCATCGGTGTTTATAAGGAGCATCTCATCCTCACACAATATCTTTGGGCCAGCGAGGACTTCCCCTGGGCTAGTTACCACCACTGGGAATTCAGCCCAGCGAGTGTTTCTGAGCATGCGAGGCAGCACGGCATGGCACAGAGCAAGCACTTTGAGAAGCGGGCAAATGTGGGTTCAGCTGCTGTCCAAGTACGATCTGGCCCAGCTTTGAGCCTTTGTTTCCTCATCTGTAAGGGCATGTTGGTGTCTTCTGTACAGGGCTGAATGAGAAGTAAATGAGATAGTATTTACTGAGATGAGTGCCTACCGCAGAATCCAAGCTGAGAGTCAGTAAATGTGGATTCTTTCCTTGCTTAAGGTATTTTTCCCCCTGGGCAGCAGGAAGTGAGGAAGGGGGACTTTAAATAAATGGGCTTTTTTGAAGTGTGTGGTATGAAGAGTTCCTGCTTGCAGGGGCTTTTGTTTGGACATAAATGTGGCACTGGGAAAGGCAGGGCTGTTGTATACATTTAAGTTCCCAGAACATCTCACCATGTGTTACATCTGTCACTGTAGATAAATGGCAGGGCAAGGCCTGGCAAGGCTCATGGTCTTACGTGACCCTCATTATTCTTGGAGATCATATAGCTCTGGGCTTGACAGTAGCCTTGACATTGCGTTTTCTCTAACTCCTGTCTTATCCTGTTGTTGGCAGTTTGTGTGGAGTTGATATAAAAATCAGCCAGCTTAGGTTCATTTTTTTCATTCTTTCATTCCCTCATTCATTTATCCATTCATTTACCCATCCATCCATCCATTCACCCATCCACCCAACATATGGAAGACAAACTGGCTCTGGCTCTATGCTAGGCTCTGAGGCTATAAAAATGATATGGTGCCTGCTTTTGAGGATCTCTCAGATACATGCAGGTGGCAGAGAAATAAACAGATAATTACAGCCCAGTCTGAGAAGCACAATGGTGGAAAAAGTCCCAGAAGGTATGAGAGTAAAGGGTGGGGTGGAGTATGCCTAACTCAGACTTCAAAAGCTATGATGCCCTTGCTGTAGAGGGCAGGGTTGACTGCGTGGCCATATGATTTTCTATGTCACTTTAATATGAAAATTGCAAACAGACAATTAAGTTGAAAGAATTTTATAGTAAACACCTATATCCACCACCTACATTCTACAATTAACATTTTACCAAACTTATTTTATGAAATACCCATCCTACGTCTTCATCAATCCATCTTATGTTTGATGTGTTTCATAATAAATTGCAAATATCTGTACACTTCCTCTTAAGTATTTCAGCATAAAGATTTGTTTGTAGTTTGTCTTCTGATGTAAAATATGCACACAATGAAATGCACAAATATTAAGTTTACATTGGCTGAGTTTTGAGAAATGCATGCACCTGGATAACTGAACCTCTAACAAAATACAGAATATCACTATGATCCAAAAGTCTCCTCTTGACCCTTTCCAGTCAAAACCCATCTCCACCCTGCCCTTTCCATCCACTACAGATCAGATTTTCCAGTTCTAAAATCTAATATGAAATGGAATTATACACTAAGTACTCTTCTGTGTAAAGTTTCATCATGTTTCACATTTTGCATGTTTTCACAACATAATGTTTTTGAGATTCTTCCATGTGGCTGTGTATCAGTGCTTTTTCCCTTCTTATTGACAAATAGTATTCCATTCTGTTAATATATTACAGCTCGTTAATTCATTTTTATCATGATAAATTTCAGGACTCTTTCTAGTTTTGACTATTTTGCTATGAAAATTTGTGTAAAAGTCTTTTTTGTGAATATATGATTTCATTTCTCTTGGGTAAATATCCAGGATTTGAATGGCTAAATCAGAGGAGGTTTGTATTTAGTTTCATATGAAACTGCCAAAAAAGGTTTTCCAACATGGTTGTGCCATTTTATTCTCCTACTCAGAGTTCCATTTGTTTCACATTCTTGCCAACATATGGTGCTGTATCAATATTCTTAATTTTAGCTATTCTGATGAGTGTTTTGGAGTATCTCGATGTGGTTTTAACTTTCATTTCCCTGATGACTAATGATGGTGAACACTAAGTTCTTCTCTGGTATCATTTCCATTCAGCCTGAAGAATTCTCTTTAGTACTTTATGTGGTGCAGATCTACTGCTAATTCATTCTCTTTATTTTACCTGACATGTGTTTATTTCACCTTCTTTCTCGAAAAATATTTCTGTTGGATACAGATTTGGGGGTTGACACGTTTCTTTTTCATTTATTACTTTAAAGATTCTGTACCATTGTCACCCGATCACCATAATTTCTGATGAGAAGTCATCAAACTCTGAATCATTATTATCTGATATGTAATGTGTCACTTTTATATACCTCCTTTCAAAATTTTCCCATAATATTGGACTTTTAGAAGTTTAACCATGATACGCCTGGTTGAAATTTTTTATTTTTAAGAAATAGTTTCTCTTTGTTTAGCTTTCCTATCTTTTCATTTAATTCAACCATATTGCACTATAAAAATTGTGTATCACAGTCATAATAAGTGTTTTAATGTATTTTATGGTAATTCTAATATCTGGCACATCTTAAGATTTACCTCCATTAATTATGTGTTCTATTGAAAATGGGTCACTTTTTCCTGGTTCTTTCCATGTGAAGTAGTTTTGGGTTGCATCCTGGTCATTGTGAATGTCATGTGGTAGAAACTCTAGATTCTAATGCACTTCTTTGAAAATATATTTTTAACAAGTAGTTAACATGGTTTGACTTACTCTGTATATTCCTGGGTAGGCACACAAATCTCAGTCTACTTTATTTTTTCTTAGCTGGACTGCTTTCAGTTTCCTCTGTACATGTGGTCTTCAGGAGTCAACAAGAGATTTGGCACATCTGAGACTTCCCTATTCTGGATTTCTTAGAAGAGGAGTTGTGGCCCAGTGAATTTAGGACATTTTCTCAAAATTTCATGAATAGTAGCTGAACTTAAACAACAATGACAATGACAACAAAAACATGTAAAAGTCCTATTGAACCTTCACTTTCCATTTTTCTCATTGTAATGTTGAGATTTCATGGCTTAAGGAAAATTGAAGCATATCTTTTAATCTACAACAAAGTTGGCATCACAAAGACAGTTTCACCCTTCTGTCACTGATGATTTTGATTCTGAACCCTTTCATACCCCTTCATGATGTTCTACCAAATCTGTTAGCATGTGGCCTCATAATTTTTAAATTGGTTGTAGCCTGTCTTCATCCTTTGAAAATCGTGTCTGCCTTTTCTTCCTACAACTGTAATGCTACTTGGCTGCTGGCTTGGCTCTCAGAATCTGTTGTGTAGAGCATAAATGTCTTAAAACTATGGTTATAATACACCTTTTAAAAATTCAAACTTTCCAGGGATCTATTTTTAAGTCACCCTTGGGTTGCAGCAGTATCTCGGTAACACACATATTCATGTAGAATGTACACAAACGTCCAGTATTCGTGATGAGATAAGTTTACTTTAAGGAAATGGAACATCCCTTTATTCTTTATTCTGGGATAAAGTCAAAATACCAAATAATTGCTGATTTTTATGGTAAATGCAGGTAAAGTCTACATGACTATTACTAAACTCAAGGTGGAGCTGGGCTGGCACAGGATGAAAAAAACACCCTCCTAATAGTGAATGAGTATTTTGGCTTTGCTTTCTGTCTTTCGCAGTTTTGATATCTGGCGTTTATTAAGAGTTTTCAAGAAAGGCATTTCATTGTTGAACTATGACAATAGCCTTGGTTATCAGGAAAGAGCACATGTGAATTCATAGAAATCTCATTTTACTTTTATGCTAGAAGAAATCGTGCTTCCAATGCAACACCAAAGTAAACATTCACAGGCAATCCATTGATTTTAACAAGAATTTACTGACATTTTTTATAACCCTTTTATGACTGAATTCTGAGACAGTTGAGGCACAGAAGATTAATTTTTATATATCCAGTAGAAACATTTTAGATCTTGGAGTCAGGCTGACTCTGGTATGAATTAGTTGTGGGTCCCTGGGAAAGTAAATTAAACACTCTGAAATTTAGTTTTCTCATCTGTAAAATGGAAAGGGGACGGGGAGCCATAATTGACTATGTGGCTACTGTTTTTGATTGCCCAGCATGCTTTTTGGTCCCTGTTCTTACCATAATAACATCCCTGCATTCTCTTTCCCCTACTCCATGTGGGCCCAGGGTGACTGTCAATCACCATGGTCTGCCACTCACCTACTGAGATGGGCACATGATATGGCCATGCCAGTCATACAGACCACATACAGTGCTTGGTCCAAGGAGTGCCTGTGTGATCCAACCATTCAGAATCCCTCCATGGAATCAGCAGTGGAAGATTTGTTCTTTTCCCCTCGTGCATTATATACTGTAAGAAAACTGGTGTGCAATGGTTGCTGGCCATCTTCCTCAGCAACTGGTGAAGATGAAGGTTTATCTGTATAAGGAGAAAATGAGGCTCAAAGTAAAGAGACAGAAGCAGATGTGAGAGGTTGGCAGAGAGATGGAGCACTGTTGGTGAGGATAGGGGTTAAAGAGAGGCAAGTGAGGCACCTTGCTTCCTTAAATTTTGCACCCTGGGCACCTTGCTGGCCTCAGCTGCTCCTGGCCCTGGTCCAGCTAATGACTGTCTCAGCTTGGGCTCCTCCAGAAGCTTATTTTGAGAGAAAGAGCTGAATGTGAGCTGTGTATCAGGAGGTGACCCAGGAAACACTTATAAGACAGGGGAGTGAGACATAGAAAGAGAGGCAGCCAGAAAAGGGTGCGTGAGCAGGCCACTCGCCACCGTGGTCACCTGGCGCTTACTTCCATGGAGACATCTAGGAGACAGCATAGAGGCTGGCTTCAGGGTAGCTGAAGGTTGCAGAAGCTGATGTACTTACACGGGGGTCCCATTCATGGTCGGCGGACGCTGCCTGTGCGGCATTATCTCTCCTGCACTTTGGCTCACCCCGGGCCAGGCAGCAAAAGGCCTCCAGCCGTGCGTCCAGCTGTGCGCAGCAAGCAGCCTGAGGAGTGTGCAGTTGGCTGAGAGGGGACATGGGCGGGCTGCCATTCCTCCAATCTGCCTCCTGCTCGTTCTTCCAGTCTGTGGCTTATCCACTGCCCTCACCAGCTACAGGAACTAACACTCTTCTCTGCTTACACCAGGACTCAGTGGGCTCTCAGCATTTGCAACCTAAAGAGTCCTGACTAATCAGAAACTAGCAATCGTTGCCCTGGGAACTGGACGCTCATTATCTCCCTTGTCCCCTAATAGCCCAGTGGGCTTGGCATCATTATCCCCATTTTACAGATGATGAATTGGAGGCCTGGAGAGGACCCCAGAGCCCCACACAGCCTGCTTTGTTCCCACATGTCCTTCCCAGCTACAGAAGTTATGTTGAAACCAGCTTCAGTCACATGCACTTTAGCTGGAAGCTGGGGGGTCAGGAGGAGAAAGTCCATTTTTCCACAAACTTTTTGAAGTTTCCTCATAGAACATGTACACCCACTAAACAGCATATATATATAATATCTAAGTGTGTGTATAAATGTTTATTTATGTACATATACACTTCATACAGAACACATATAGTATATAGATGCATATATACACATATATGTATATGCATATACTTATATATACACACCTGCCAAGCTGCATATACACATACACATATGTATATGTAAAAGCAAATATATATATATGTGTACCCCCACTAAGTAGTGTGTCTACACACACAAATGACGCATATAACTTTTGTATTATATAAATAAATGAATGTTATAGAAATGAATATACGTAGATGAACATAGAACTTAACAATTAACCAGTCACCCACTAAGACTGAGGTGAGTGGTTTGCATTGACCGTCTCTGCTTAGGGCCCCACTCACAAACTCCCACCTCCTGTCGTCCTCTCGTTTCCCCCTCTCCCAAGCCCCTCCTCTGCACCCTCCACAGGTTCCTCTTGATCCCCTCGATCGCTGAGCCAGCAGAAGAGTCCAGGGCAAAGCGTTCCCCTTTGAGTTAACTCTGAAGTAAATTATTTTCAAGGGAAGGAGGAGGTACCCTGGGAGAACTCTCTGAGGAGTTTGCTTCAAAAATGTCTTTCTTGGATTGGCAAGTGGGCCCTCTGTTTAAAGAGCTGCAGGGTTGAAGCAAAATAAACATGGAGTTAATTAAAATTCATGAAATAGCCAGAGGCAGTCTGCACATAAAATAGAAGAAAGTGGCACAGAGTTATATGATAATAGCTCTTGATGTTCCTCAAAGGAAGATTCTGGATAAAATTGAACAAGATTTGCACAAATGCTAATTGCAGACTCAACACTGCCTTAGTTTGCAATGACAATTATTTCCATACCCACGTGTGTTATTGTTTGTCCAATTTCGTGTTTCCAGGCTTTCACCGCTGCATGCGAATTCAGTGTAAAAAAAATTTTTTGATTAATAGCAGACTAACCAATTTAGTGCCAAGACTGCAACAAATTCATTTGGGAATTAAGCAGGGATTAAATTTTACATATATGTTTGTCAATTTGAATGTTCAGAAACATTTGGCTTGTCAGGTTTTTTTTCTTAAAAACTTATTCTTATAGAATCTTTTTGATCTTTTAAGTTACTGGGCTTCTGAGATGACAGTGACTCAGTAGAATGCATGGATGATTTTGAGTTGGGCTGTAAATGTTTATGGACAATTGCTCTGTCCCAGCATTACTCTAGGTACTTGTGACGGTGTAGTGAACAGGCTGAATAGGTCCCTGATGCCACAGAGCTGGCAGTTTAGTAGGGGAGACAGATAAACACACAAACAATAAATAATGTGATGATTGTTTGATGATTTGATGATGATTTCCAGTGATGGTAGCTGTTCTGCAGACAATTCATAGTGCAGTGACCTGAGAAGGTAGGACTGATTTTCTGAGGGCAAAGGCAACAGGGACAACCTCTCCGGAAAGAGGCATTTGAGCTGAGACCTAACTGCTGAGAAGGAAACAGGCCATGTGAAGATCCAGGAGAAAGGACATTGCAGAGAAAGGGAGCAGCAGATGCCAAGGTCCTGAGGCAGGGGCAGGTGGCAGCCAATGTACATCTGATGGCCAGCACCTTGTCTGCCACAAGCTGGGACTCAGAATATGTGGCTGCTCTTTTTAGGAAGACTCACGAGTTCATTAGCTTATAGCATTGTAGTTAAAGAACTTTGGTTCCAAAGTCAGACAGAGCCAAGTTAGAGTTCTGGCCAGACCACGTGACTCTGGGCAAGTTGCCTAACCCTCGAGTGAGCTGTATTATTAAGTAATAAGTATTTTTAGAATAAGATGATGTGCCTTTACTAGAAGCCTTCATTGTTCATGCCGACATCTTTATGAAGGATGGAATCCATTTCTTTTTTAATGAAATATTTATTCATTTCATATTAATTAGGTTGTGTTTGGCTTGAGGCATACTTTGGAGGATTTTGCCAGCGATCTGTTTTATTAAGAGCTAAATATCACAGGAAATGCAGGCTCGCTCACAACGGCTTTTGAGCATTGGCCACAGCAAATGGCCCGTTGCTGACTGGCTTGACAGACTTCACTGCTCATCTGCATTTCTCACGTCTTCATATAGTGACGTCTCATTCCATCCAGCAGACG
Organism: Cynocephalus volans; assembly: GCF_027409185.1. NCBI lineage: Eukaryota > Metazoa > Chordata > Mammalia > Dermoptera > Cynocephalidae > Cynocephalus > Cynocephalus volans. The sequence goes on along the minus strand of NC_084468.1, from coordinate 6,678,996 downwards.
AGCATTCCCAGGCCTTCTCACATCTACGACGTTCTTCCAACCTCCCTTTACCCTAAAGGACACTGAAGGCTGGTCCTGGGGCCCTTGTCTGCCTGACTTGCTTGACGTTTCCTGACACTGCCACCCCCCAGTGACTCCAAAGGGGATCAGTGTGTGTGAGCAATGTCATGAATTTATAAAGCACCACCACCACCTCTTGGAATTGCCTCCAAACTTTCCTCCCCCTGCTCCCCCGCCCCCCAAACCAAATTCTGCATGTTGTTTATTTTTTCCTTTATTCACTCATTCACAATTGTATACCTAGGATCCACTTCTAAAACCCTTCAGTTTCTCCCCAATGCCCTCTGAACAAAAGCCAACAGAATTAGTTTGCTAGGGCTGCCATAACAAAGTACCACAGACCAGGGGCTTAAACGGCACCAATTTATTGTCTCAGTTCTGGAGACTAAAACTCTGAGATCAGTTTCTGTTTCTTCTGAGGCCTCTCTCGTTGATTTGCAGGTGGCTGTCTTGTCCGTGTCTTTGCATGCGGTTCCTTCTGTGTGTCTGTTTCTTAATTTCCTCTTCTTATAAAGACACCAGTTAGATAGGATTAGGGCCCACCCTAATGACCTCATTTTACCTTAATTACCTCTTTAAAGACCCTATCTCCAAATGCAGTCACGTTCCGATGTACTGGGAGTTAGGATGTCAGCATGTGAATTTGGGGGGATACAATTTAGCCCATAGCACCAATCCTTAAAACATGTCATTCAAGGCCATCTGTCCCCTGTCCCTCATTCACGTTTGTCACCTCATCTCCATGATGTCAGTTGTCTCAGTGAGCACCAGCAAGCATCGGCTGACACTTACCGATCGGTTGGAACTTGCAGTCCAGGGTCAGCAGGGTGGCTGTTTCTCAGCTGCCCCAGGAGAGGCCTGCTCGGCTCAAATACAGCTGGATGCCTGTGGGACCATGCTATATGGAGGGGACTCCCCATGTGCTGTCTCTTTCTGCACACTGACGGGAGACAAATATTTTGAAATCAGGTACCAAGCTGTTGGAGCTTTGCATGTTGACTCTTCTGGGCACTGCAGGGAAATGCCAGATGCCGGTACTGGTGGCCTCAGTGGATTCAAGTGCTGACATCTGATCCTGGCAAGCTCGTTGCCAGGTGTATTATTCATGGTTCTCCAGAGAAACAGAGCCAATAAGATGTGTATGTGTATTGACAGAAATTCACCTTAAGGAGGCTGGCAAGTCCAAAATCTGCGGGATGCAATGTCAGGCTGGAGACCCAGGAAGGAGCTGCTGCTGCAGCTCAGTCTGAAGGCCTTCTGCTGCAGAAGTCCCTCCCCCTTGGGAGAGGACTGTCTTTCTTTTATTCAGGTCTTCAGTGGATCGGATGAGACCCACCCACATTTTGGAGGGCAACCTGCTTTCCTCAAAGTCCACCGATTTAAGCGTTAATCTTATACAAAAACACCCTCCCAGGCACATCTAGAACAGTGTATGACCAAGTACCTGGGCACCATGGCCCAGTCGGGTCACACCAGACAACTGTGAAACAGTCCCTGAGCTCCTTCTTGGGCCACTTCTGCAGGTCTCCACAACGTTCTGTGCTCTGACCTGAGAACAGATGTGGATGGCAGTCACAACCGTGGTGATAATCACTTACTGCTCACACGGTGCTTACCATGTAGCCCTCACACCCCCTTAAGTAAGTTCTACTCTTACCCCATTGTACAGATGAGGATGCTGAGAAAGCCAACACGTAACACATGCCGCATCCCCCCGTATCACTTCCTCTCATGTTCATGAGGCCAACCCTTAACAACTGAGAACAGTGAAGTTGCAACCTTTTCCCTAATGCCTTTCCCAAATCCATATCCTGGTAGATCCTTCTTTTGGAGTCCCTTAGCCGCATGTACTCAACTCTACCACAGCAGCTGCCCTTCCTGAGTAGCAAGCATTCATTCATTCATTTATTCACCAATATCAACTAGTGACTGCTATGTGCCAGGCCCTGAGGTTGACACAGTGAACAAAAGAGAGAAAGCTCAGTAGGGGAGAAAGATAGTGGGTGGACAATAAACCAAGGTGTGTACTCTGTGACAGGAGCTGGTACAGCAAGTAGGGGGATGGGTGCTGGGCAGGGTTTGCTCTCTCATTTAGGAAGGTCAGAGGTGGCTTACCTGATGAGGTGACCTGTGAGCAGAGCCTGAAAGAGGTGAGAGTCCAAGACCAGTGGACAACTGGGGCAGAGCAGGACGGGCACAGGAATGGCACAGAGGCTGGTGTGGGAGTGGAAGGAGGTTGGGGCCTGGCCACTCATGGCCTGGTGATCCATCATGCATTGCATATTTTCTGATTATCCTATTAAACCCTGGGTTCCTAAGGGACTGTGATATCTTCATGGTTAGCATGGTACCTACCAGGCCCATGGCAGGCACTTAATACATGTTTATTGAGTGAAATACTCACCCAAATAAGCATTTCTCTTGAGGTCAACTTTGGACCACTCCAATGAGGCCACCTTTGATCACAGCCTACACGAGATCTGTGTGCTATGAAAATCTTTTTATAGTTTGTGTATCAGTTGAAAAGGGATAGCAGCAGGGAACAGAAAACCTGCCTTATGGTGGTTTAAACAAAGATGGTTTTCTTTTTTTCACATAACAAGAAGTCTGAAGGTAGATGGATCCGTAATAGCAGGTTCAGCACCTCTGAGATCCCCTTGGCCTCATGGTCACAAGGGGCTACTGTAGCTCCAGACATTGCATCTGTGTTCAAGGTAGGAAGTACAAGAAGAGTTGTGGAGAGGAGAAAGGTGAGACATCTGTAGCTATTCCTTTTTATGCAGAAGCAAGACTTTCCCTAGAAACCCGCAGCAAATTAACATCTTTTTGGCTAGAACTGTGGCCACCCCCAGCTGCAGGTGGGTATGTAACGAATCACATTGGCTCCTTGAAGAAAATTGTCCTATTATAAAGGGAAAGGATGTATAGTGGGTGCTTAAAAGTTTCATCTGCCAAAGACAGTTTTCCTTCAGCTAATTGTTTAATTAAGCAAGAGTAGCCAGCACGATCACTCTCTTTAGTAACCATATTTTGTCCTGATTTTCTTTTTTAGCTTTTCCCAAATCATTTGTTTCCCAGAATCTCACTCCTGCAAGCAAACCAGTGTCCTTTACTGTCACACTATAGTTGTTTATTCATTCAACATCATCTGCTAAGTGCTACTCAAGCTGGGGCTGGGGTGTGATACACAGAGGAGCGCAGCCATCGCCGAGGCTGGTTGATAGTGTGGGGTCAGACCTGTGCTCACCCAGTGAGCACGGTGACAAGGGACAGTCCAGGCTCACCATGGAAGGGCAGCTTGAGCCTTTGCAGCCTCACAGTCCTTGGCTTCTACCTCTGGTTACCTCTGGTCATCTGTCCTCCCAGAGTCTGGGTCACCTGAGCTGCCCGCCGGGGCTTAGAGTCCTCACCATAAAGCTCCCTATGGAGACACAGCCAAACGAGGACATTTTTGATGATTCCAGCAAAGTAATTCTTAACCCTGGCTGTTCATCAGCCTTCCAGGGCCTTCCCAGACCTCTGGGTGCGCTGTGGAACGACCTTGTCAGTGCTTGGGTATGAAGTCAGGAAAATGACCACTGACTGCCGGCGTGGTGCAGACGTCAGCCACCTTCTCTGCTGTGTGCCCAACAGAAGGCCGTCCTTACAGCAAATCAGCTGAAGTCCACGCTAGCTAGCAGTTATTTATTTGCCCCAATAAATTGTAATTAATAATGATAACATTGGGCCCTAATTGAATTAAACTACTGGGGATGTTAATTGCGTGCTTGCCTTTCAGCAGCTTGAGTGGCTTTGGCCAAACTGCTTGTCCTCACCTCGTCAGCTGTGATTTCCTGTGGGAGAGGGCTCTGGGCAGCCCCGCCAAGCAGCATGGGAGCCACTTGAGACCTGGCTCTTCGGTTTTGAAGTTGAGGGTGCCCAGGACCTGGGCTGAATCAGCTATGAGTCACAAGTGCTAAACTTCCCTTTACAACACCTGTCGTGAGCTCACGAGGCAAAATGCTGCTTAGGTTTCCCTCAGTTACATGGTTGTCATGAGACTTAGAGCTGAAGGACCTGAAACCGCTCCTCCTACACCATAAATATGGAGGCACCAGGACCACTACCTGCTCTGAGCCATGTCGGACAGGACAGACCCAGTTATGAATAGAATTCAGTTCCTTTGTGGACTCAGCCTAGGGGGTCAGGGCCAGGGAAGTCTAGCAGTCAGGAGGTGTCAGTCCCTGCAACGAGTGAGGCAGTGGGAGGCCTGGAAGGAGGGTATTCTAAGCAGAGTGTGTGGAATAGACTACAGGGGGGCAAGAGTGAAGGGGACAAGTTCATGTGTGTGAGCCCTGAATGGGGAACCAGGTAGGCATGGCCACGTCTGGATAACAGCAGGGATATATAATGCAGTGTATTAAGCCTTAGCATAGAAACAGGGCCTGTGACAGCCCAGTGGGAAGGGCCCCAAATACAGCCTCCAAGTGTTAAAGAGAAGCTTCCTGTGGAAGTAATACATGGCAGAGATGGAGCTAGCCAGGCCGGGAGGGCCAGGGCCAGGAGCAGGTGCTGCAGAGGAAGGGGCGACAAGGCTAAGAGAGGGTGGTGGTAGAGAAAGTCTCTAGAGAAATTCTGGAGGGTTTGAGATAGTTGGAATGAAAGATGTGCATGTGTGTGCACATGTACATGTGAAGGATTTCTATGTGTGTGCACATGCACGTGTGGAGTGAAGGGTGTGTGTGTGTGTGCACGTGTGTGGAGTGAAGAGGGTGTGTGTGTGTGTGTGCGCACATGTGGAGTGAAGGATATGTGTGTGTGTGCATGCATGTGGAGTGAAGGGTGTGTTTGTGTGTGTGTGTGAGTGTGTGGAGTGGAGGGTGTGTGTGTGTGTGTGCGCGTGTGTGGAGTGGAGGGTGTGTGTGTGTGTGTGTGTGTGTGTGCGTGTGTGGAGTGGAGGGTGTGTGTGAGTGTGTGTGCATGTGGCGTGAAGGGTGTATGTGTGCACACGTGTGTGCATGCATGCATGTGTGGAGTGAAGGGTGTGTGTGTGCACAGGCACATGCAGAGTGAAGGGTGTGTGTGTGCACATACATGGAATGAGTGGGATGTGTGCGCACACATGTGTGCATGCATGTGTGGGGTGAAGGGTGTGTGTGTGCACAGGCACATGTGGAGTGAAGAGTGTGTGTGTGCACACACATGGAGTGAAGGGTGTGTGTGTGCGCACATGTGGAGTGAAGGGTGTGTGTGTGCATGCATGTGTGGAGTGAAGGGTGTGTGTGCACGTGTGTGCATGTGTGTGTTCATGTGCATGTGGAGTGAAGGGTGTGTTTGTGTGTGTGTGTGTGCATGTGTGGAGTGAAGGGTGCGTGTGTGTGTGCATGTGGGAGTGAAGGGTGTGTGTGCGCACATGTGTGTGTTACAGATGAGATAGGCATGGAGGGCTTTACATGCCCAGATACCAACCTTGAACATTCCTCGAAGGCAAAAGAACACCCTTGAAGGCTTTGTCTGATTTTTCAGAAGCTCCCACTAGGCGAAAGGACATCTGAGAGGTTAGAGCAGATGGGGAGCCAGCCAGAGAAGAAGCTACTGCAATGAACTCTTCCTGTCGTTGAAATATCAAGCGTTAAAGTCTAAATACCCGAAGTTGTTCTAGTTACAGGGACTCACGTGGAGAGGACGCTACACCAGGGGCTCAGGAGTAGGATTCCCGGCATCAATGCGCCCATCACTCCACCAACCCTGTTTGCTGATCCCCTGTGTGGCCCATACACTCTGCTGGGCTTTTTCCCCTTGACCCATGGAGACCTGACTGTAGACCTGGGAGGGTCCATTCTATGGACCCATTTTACAGTGGAGGAGAGCAAGGATCACAGGGCGCTCAGCCGAGTTGTTCAGCCACAGGTGGGTGGCAGCAGTGGACATTACAGACTGCGTTAGTTTCCTGGGGCTGCTATAACAGATTATTATAAACTGGATGACTTAACACAACAGAAATCTATTATCTTACAGTTTTGGAGGCCAGAAGTCTAAAATCAAGGTACAGGTGGGGTTGGTTCCTTCTAGAGGCTCTGGGGGTGAATCGGTCCCCTGCCTCGCACTGCTGGCAACCCTTGGCATTACTTGGTTTGTAGACACGTCCCTCCAGTCTCTGCTTCAGTTCTCACATGTCCTTCCTTCTGTACATGTCTTCTCATCTTGTCTTATAAGGTCACTTGTCGTTGGATTTAGGGCCCACCCTGATCTAGGATGATGTTGTCCTGAGATCCTTAATTACATCTGCAAAGGCCTTTATTTAAATAAGGGCATTTCTTAGTCTCTTGGGGCTGCTGTAACAAAAATGCCACAGACTAGGTGGCTTAAACCACAAACATCTATTTATTGTAGTTCTGGAAGCTAGCAACTCCAAGATCAGGGTGCCAGCATGGACAGGTTCTGGCGAGGGCCCCATTCCGGGCAGCAGCCCGCTGACTTCTTCCCTGAGTTCTCGCATGGTGAACAGCCGGAGTATGACAAGCAGACTGGGGCTCAGAGAGGGGGTGACTTGCCCATGGCCGCACAGTAAAGAGCTGGAATTTAAGCCCTGGTCAGAGTGGCGCCAGAGCTCAAACTCTCTGTGTCCCTATGACTTTCTGGCAGAATCTTGCCTCCACTCAGTGCGTTAGACTCGTCTTAGCTATTTTTTCCCCCCATTTTAGCCTATCTCCCGGTCAGGTCGATTCAGCTGTTGCTACCAGCACTGCCTGACCAGTGAGGAAGCAAGACCAGCAGAGCCAGGGATTTGTTCATAGCCCTACTCACAGTCTGCTCTGTGTTCCCGAGAAGCACAAAGTGCTTCTAAGATGCCTTAGAGAGAGTATCTGCATCAAGACCTCAATTTACTTAGGAGGTAGTGGGGGCCCAGATGATTCAAGGATTCCAGCCATACCCAGTGCTCAGCCCAGAGCTGGCCAAGACCCCTATCGCCTGGCCTCTCTTCTTTTACTTGTAAACTCAAACTTCCAAGCTACATCCAACATCCTGTGCCAAACGCCTTCTTTTACTCATATCAAAAGTCAAACTTCCTAACTCTATTGAAATCATTAACTCTCCTTTGAAATCCAGAATTCTAATTCAATTTTGGAGACTCTTCCGACTCCTAAACTGTCTCTGAGCCAAGGTGAGTGCGTGCCCCTCTCCCCATCCCTGGGAGGTGAGAGGCACCTCGCCCGTGGAAGCTGATGGGAGTGAAGCATGTCCTTACCTGCACAGACTCGGCACGGGGACACCGCACTGACCCCAAGCTTTTCAAGATGATGCAGTCAGCAGGACACAGGGGCCCAGCCCCACAGAGGCCATGTCTGCTGAGCGTCTCTTCTGAGAAGTCCGATGACAAGTGAGAGAGATGAGAACTTCTAATTAGTGGCATTATCTACCCACTGCCCCCCTCCCTGTATCTCAGGGCCTTTGCCCGGGGCTGGAGATGTCTTTGCTTGGATGCCCACAGACCCAGATGCCTTTGCACCCTGCTCCCTTGCCTCCTTGCATTTTATATTTTCAAGTTCACTGGAAAAGGAAGTTCCATGGGCCTTCAACCTCATGCCACTAATCCTACTGCCTGGAAAAACATTTTTCTGGAGATTTCATGAAATGTGCTATTTAATACATTGCAATTCAGGTAATATTTATTATCCCCCTGGTACTGCTGGGGATTCCCACTTCCTTGACCTCGTTTAGTTTCACTCCAGTGGTGCAGGTGGGTTTTGCTAACCCAGCTCAGACAAATGCTGAGACAGACTCAGAGAGGCAACAGGAACCACAGCTGGAGTTGGAATTCAGAATTCTCCCCCTCTGTCCTGTCTCTGCCTCGAATAGATTTGTTGGAGTGAGCAGGACTGAAGCCATGTTGGGGCCCAAAACCACATGGGCTCTAAAAGATTTTAAAAGGTACAGTTTTTTTCTTAGTTTTTTTCAGTTCCCTCCTTTCCCATGGTTATTTGATATTTTGAACCTTGGTTATGGAGCAAGATGACATTATTTACATAAATGTAAAGTTGTTTTCCAGTCAGCCTGGAGCTGCAGACTTGCCAGGAGACACATACTATCCAGATCCTCAGAAATCAAGGAGGACATCAGTAAAGCTGTGCTGACTTGTCCCTCCAGCAGGACCCTGAGATAACAGCAGGGACGGAGCAGAACCAGACGGAACCTTGGCAAGACCTTGCACCCGGCTCCTTACACGAGCCCCTGAAGGTCACGTGCCCCTCCCTCCTGCTTTTCATCCCCACATTCCATTCCCTCAGCCCCCTCTTTAAAACCCCTCAGTAAAACCAAGTCTTTGAGATGCTTCAGCCTGGCATTCTCCTTCGGGTTAAGCATGGGGAGATGGGTGAGCCCAACATGTCTTCTCAGGTCACCAGTATTCCTAAATAAAAGCTCACTTCCATCATCACCAACGTTTGATTTTTGGGTTGTTTGTTGTGTCTGGGGACAGACAGCTGGATTTGGGTTCACTAACAAGATTTTAGCAAGCCTCAGCCAGGGGCTGAGTGCTCCCCAATATCAGATTTCGGTGAGCCAAGCCAGGGTTTTTGTTTGGGGCAGGTGGCCGGTGTTGGGCCCAGTAACAGATCCACAGCACGTCGGAGCTGAAAGGGGTCCATCTTGCAACAGAAGAGCGACCTGTGATGCCAGGAGAATCCCTGAGCTCCTTAGCTGGGCACCCAGGCCCACCGTCTGTGCGGGCATCTTCCCCTGTGTCCCTTTTCTTAGACTTCATTGGTGAAGAGTGACAGGTGGGGAGGCAGAGAGCTTGGGCATGAGGCTTGAGTCTTGAGAAAGGATTGAAACTTTTCTGGGCCTCACTTTCCTTTATCTGCAAAGTGGGGATAGTAATAGTAGATGTGCTGGGTTATATAGTGCACCACCCCAAATTCATGTCTTTCTGGAGCCTCAGAAAGATCTTATTTGAAAATAGGGTCTTTGCAGGTGTAATTAGTTAAGATGTGATCATCCTGGATTAGGGTTGGCCCTAAGTCCACTGTGACTAGTGTCCTTATGTCCTTATAAGAGGATGAGAATTTGGAGACAGAGGCGCAGAAATGGGAGGAGGCCGTGCGACCGCAGGGGCAGAGACTGAAGCCGAGGAGAAGCAGGGGTTGCGGGCGACCACCAGCAACCAGAGGAGGCAGGGAGGATCCTCCCCGTGAGCCTTCAGAGGGAGCCTGGCCCTGCAACACCTCGATTTTAAACTTCCAGCCTCTAGAACCGTGCGAGTTTATTAACTTCTGCCGTGTAAGCCCCGGTCTGCGATGCTTTGCCATGGCAGCCTGAGGAAGTGGATACCACATGTCCTCGGGCTGTCGGGAAGGTTACTGCCATCCGTGGGAACCGCTCGCGTTAGGCGGTACACGTTAGCTGCTAACTCTCTGCAGCCCTGCCTGACTGCTTGCGCTGTGGCCTCGGGCTGCACGCCCTCCTTTATGACGTTCCCTTCCCTGGGAGCCTCTTCCCTCACCCCCGCCATCGTCCCGTCCTGCGCCCCTCTCCATCTGGCATTGATTCCTGCAGAGAGCTTTCTCGGACCACCCGTCCTCCCCAGCACCCATGGCTGTCCCCAGGTAAGGGTGTCACTCAACTCACAAGTCAGATGCCACGGGTTTGAATCTCCACGCTGCCATTTAGTGGCTTGCTGAACTCTGGGCAAGTTCATCAGTATACTCGGTAATGGCTTCTTTGTGCTGGAGGGAGGATGGGCTTTATCCACGAGCTTCTCAAGGGGATTAAGTGGGATAATCAAGGAGATGTTTGCTCAGAGTGTGGTCTGCAGTAAAGCGCTCAATACATGGGGCCCTTCGTTGTTGCTGCCCCAAGTTCTCCTTCGCTCCGCCAGAGCCCGTGTGCCTTCGTTTGCATTTCCCCAGAAGCAGGCTCCGAGGCTGGAACTTGAGTGCAGGGCGTGGGAGAAGCAAAGAAAACACAAGTGAGTTAGATGGAAAGTGGGTCAGGGCAGGAAAGGAAGGAAGACAGCCTGTAAAGGAAGAATGTCAGGTGTGTTGCCCCTAGAGGAGAGGTGCTAGGCAAATTCACAAACTCCTGGAACCTCAGACTTATCTCACCCAATGGGCAAGGGAACTGGGGTATTAGTGTCCCAATCGCCACCAGTTATTAATTCCCTGGCTGTGCTGGTCTTTTGTATGGGCAGCTAAGTGGGCTGTACCAGCAAGAGAGAGTCCTCGGGCAAAGAAATGCAGGGCTGGAGGGTGTAAGTCAGGTAGGTGTGTGCTGAAGTGGGGAGGGGCAGGGTCAAGTGGGCACAGACAGGGTCTGCAACACTGTGCCCACCACGTGTCTCAGAATTGTCGTTGGGCTGCTCCTTCCTTCTCCTGTGTCAGCAGCTCCTCTCCTGGCATTTAGTACGTGACCAGTGCTCAGTGTGAATATTGGATGAACAGGTCATGAATGTGGTCCAACACCTTCGTCTTGCAGGTGCAGAGAGGTGATGGCTCAGCCAGAGTTGCTCCGCTAGAAGGTTTCCAGCACAGAGACTGGAATCCAGGAGTAGAAATGCAGGAAGGGGCTGCCTTTTCTTCATCTTCTTCCTCTTTTTGAATTGTTGGCCTGAATGCTCTCCCCTGTGGCTGTCGCTCAGGTATGCATCGTGCAGAAGCGAGACACCAAGAAAATGTACGCAATGAAGTACATGAACAAGCAGAAGTGCATCGAGAGGGATGAGGTTCGGAACGTATTCCGGGAGCTGCAGATCATGCAGGGACTGGAGCACCCTTTCCTGGTCAATCTGTGGTGAGTTCTCCAGTGCAGAGCACACGCAAACCTGGCTCAGCTGGGAGGAGTCTTTCACATTGTAAAGGGGAAGGAATGAAATGTTCTTAAATATTTTGCAGAGTATACTTACCGATGAAATCATCAAGAATGTTTCATTTTAATTCCGTTCTCTTACCTGATGAATCAGAGTTGAAGGTGGAGTTAGAAGAGGTTTTGTATATTTGAGAAAATATGCTGAATGTGATAAAAGAATGCCTCAGAGTCTACTAAGAGGAGCTCAACTTTTAGAAACTCACACCCATAATGTTGATGGTGTCGATGGCAAGAAGGGCCACTAGGACCGGGTGTTTTCCTCCACTCCAAATGGCTGCCCAGCACAGACTGGAAAATTCCAAGTTCTGGGCCACAGGCTTGCCATAATCCATGTTCCACAACTTTCTCCCCTTCCCATCCCTGGTTATTACCTCCACTTTAAATTTGCATCCTAGAAACGTCACCCTGCTGGGGGTTCCCTGCCACTGTGCCTTTGCACGTGACGTCTCCTCTTCCTAAAACACTCATGTTCCCTTCTCCTCCAGGGTCCCCTAACCAACTCCTGTGCATTCCTGGTTACCAGCTTAGAAAGCCCTTAGGCCAAGAGCCTTTGCTGACCCACAGGCCGGATGAGCACCCCTCACAATCTCTGCCCTACCCTGTGCTGGACCCAACACAGCCTTTTCCACAGTGAACCCAAATTATTAGTTCTCTTATCTGCTCTCACAAAGAAATTGCTTGCTCTTTGAAAGCAAGGGCTGTTTTTCAGTGCTGTGTTTTTGTGAGTCTTAACAAAGTATCAGACACGATGGGGGCACAAAGCACATGTTTCCTAAGCTGGATTTTGTTAAAGGGGAGAGGACAGGCTACTTTAGCAAACAAATTCTGACTTTTGCTCAGTTGGCTCATTGATCTTGAGAGCAAAGGCAGCCCTGTATGGGGAAGTACAGCTTTGCCACCAGTGATTTCGATGCTGTCCACACTCAGAAGAACTTCAGCACTGGGTGACCGGAGAACAAGGAGGAATATAGTTGGTCCTTTATGAGAAGATCAGGGTATGCGTGGCAGAGGCCTCTGATCGGGCATTTCCATGCGGGAAAAACAGACTAGATTTGTACCCCAGAGTCTGAGTGACAACTCAAAGTTCTTTTGTTTGGGGGAAATAAACCCCTTTGTGTTTCGATTGCTGTACAAGGAAGTTTTTAAAAAGTAAATTTCTGGTCAGAAAAGCAGCACACATTCATTGCAAAACACTGAAAATAAAATACATAAGAAAGCAACAATCACCCAGGATCCCATCATGCCCAGATTGCATTTGGCATGTAATTCTTTTTGTACTCCTTTTCTGTATTTTTTTATATCAATGATATATGACTGTACATTTCATCGATATGAAAAACATGCAAGGCAATTTTGTATTCTGCTTTTTGAAACCGGTTAAAGCCTGGTAGCAGCACCATCTCTCTGTCATTGCAAACTCTTTGTAAATCATTTTGAATGGCTACATAACGTTCCACTGTGGAGACGTACAATAAACCATCTCATCTTTATCCTACCGTATAGATTACTTAGGACTGTTTATAATTATTTTGCCAATGTGTATACTATTGAGACAAATATCTCTGTTACAGGGTACACTCAGCTCCTGGCTGAGGCTCCCCAAAAGTGATATCAAACTCACAGGTCTGGCCGCCTGTCCCCAGACAAAAGCAAACCAATCAAAAGTCAAATGTTGGTGAAAACGGAAGTCAGCATTTATTCAGGAATACTGGTGACCTGAACAGAGATGTTGGGCTAACCCATCTCTCCAGTAAACCTGAAGGAGGATGCCAGGCTCAAGCATCTCAAAGACTCAGGTTTACTGAGGGGTTTTTAAAGAGGGGTTGAGGGAATGGAACGTGGGAGGTGAAAAGCAGGAGAGCAGGAGACGTGAGCTGTGAGGGGTCTGTGTCTGTGAGTCAGGTACAGGTCTCACCAAGGCCTCCTCTGCTTTTTGTTCTCATTTTTGCTGTTATCTCAGGACCCTGCAAGATTTTGATTTGCTCCAAAGTAGAATCAACTGTTCTGCAAAGTCTTTTGCATAGTTTCGCTTCACAGAGCTCTGGTTGACTTGGCTGGTGCCCAAGGTCAGCTTCAGTCATTTGGCCTCGATCACTTCTCAAAACTCTATGTCTCAAAGAAAGAACTGTTAGCTTTGCAAAGTACTGATTAGCTTCTCAGCCTTGTTTTCCTATTTAGCAAGCAAGAAAGAGTGAAGAGGGAAAAGAAAAACTCCTTTTTAACCACCCCCCCACACACACACACTGCAGTCCAGGTGGTTTTAGGTCCCAACATGGCTTCAGTCCTGCTCACTACATATGAGCCTAAAACTTTTCAGGGAGACTCCTTAGAGTGGATCCAGGGGATTGCATGCATAAGTGAGCTTGTGTGATGCGTGTGAAAGGGGTGGGACTATGTCTGAGCAGCCTCTTCTTAGGCGCCGTGTTTTGATGCTCTGTTCATGGTCTCTAAGACACCAACAGATTGGTGACAGACACCCTTTGATTACGTGAAAGTGCTGGGTAAAAAAGAAAATTCTCTGCAAATGTTGGCCTCTAGTGACAGTGAATTCCCATTATCAGTGTGAAAAGAGTGAACCTACTGCTTTTGAGGTCACCCTCTCAAACTGTCTGGGCCTCAATTTCCTCACTTGTTAAATGGACATGATAGCACCCTGTTTATGCTAGGAATATTTTGAGAATTAACTGGGAAGAAAAAAATGTGAAAAGTATATTTTCTGTAAATGAAAATAGTGTTCATTGTAAGAGGTTCTGTATATGTGTGTGTATGTATGTATACATATATTTGTATGTGTATAATGGATGATAGAAAATTGGCGATAGATACAGAGATGATAGGTAAATGATAGATTAGATAGATATATAGAGATGATAGATAGATGAGATAAATAAATAGATGATTGATAGATTGATTGATTGATTGATAATAAATAGAGTTTTGGACCATAATCCCAAAAGACACAATCTCGAATGCCATAATGTTGAAATCCTGAAAGATCAAAATTCCTGAAGTCTAAAATCCTGAAAATCACAATCCCAAAAGATCAAAATCATGAAAATATAATTCTGAAAAAAATATTTTAAAATATTCTTTAAAAGACATTTATTTACATTTTTAAAAAGGGATTTATTTGAAAAACACAAAAACACGTCATAGGCCACCTTACATGATAAAATAGGCAATAATATACGTAGTTTTACAAGCACAGACACTATATACTAACAATAGTTGCACAGGTATCACAGTTGTGAGCAGACAAACGGTATTCATAGAAAATAGGTCAAAAACCAAACTGTATAAATGCTTATACAACGGTTGGTAATTGTGTGCACCCAGCTTTATAACTATGGTCATCTGAAATACTGCGATGGACAACCTAATTCTTTTGATGGAATTGACCCAAAACCATGAGGGGTCACCACCACACATAGAAGAGCCGAGATCTTGAGAAATTTTATCTTTCACAAAAGCAGATGTACAAAAAGAACATCTCTTCACTTATTGGGGAAGTTTTGATGTTTTTATATACACCCTCAGTGCCAACACACAAAATCAAAATAGTGTTAATGCACTTTTGTGGAGTTAAATTTGCAAAAAAATGCATAAAATAAATTAAAACTTTCTAGAAGTCTTTACACAATTTATACCTCCAGTATTGGAAATAATGTAAAGATAAAATACATAGCATAGCAAGTCGTAAAAATATAATGCTGACGATTTAAAATAGTGGGGAAAGAGAGTTGGCTGTTTAGCTCAGTTGGTTAGAATGCAGCCTTATAACACCAAGGTAATGGGTTTGGATCTCTGTGCCAGCTAGCCAAAAAAAAAAAAAAAAAAAAATTAGTGGAGAAAAAAACAAAAAAACAAAATCCCCCAAAGCCCCCAAAAGAAATCCATTCCACATGCACAAATTGAAGACCACAGATTTAGTGGTAACTGTACTGGTGATCGAACAGCAGCACTGTTCTGTTCAACATTTGGGATTTTAATCTTTCGGGGATTGTGTTTTTCGGATTTTAGACCTTAGGGATTTTGATCTTTCAGGATTTCAGCATTCAGTATTATGGCATTTGGGATTGTGTCTTTCAGGGTTATAATCGGCACTGGTCTTACTTAACTTCTCTAATTCTCCTAAAGCCTCATTCATTTCCTACCATTATTCTACTATTATTATCCCCATGTTCCAGATGGGGCAACTGAGTCCCATAACTAGTAAGTGGAGGGGGTGAGACTTGAACCCAGGCTGTCTGGCTTTGTGGTCCACACTCATGACCCCTCTCCCACAGCTGCTGGGATGAGGCTCTGACCCTTCCCTGCTGAGCCCACCACACCCCACCCCTGCTGGGCTTCCCTTTGGCTGCCTCTCTCGCCCCCACTAGAAGAGTGCACACTGTGGAATTGCTCTTTGGGTTCATAAGGACACCACCATTTTCTAGTAATCATATGTCAGCTTTTCATCTTATTGCATGGAGGGTGAGTTATTGCAGCCTTGGAAATCCTGACTATACACCTCCTCGTTATTCTTTTTTGCTGACATGCTCTGTAATTGGCACAGGTGAAGGCCCAGCATTGATTAGTTTTCACGACAATTTTGCCTCTAGAGAATGAATGATTTGTGCTCCCAAGCCTGCGATGACGTAAGTTGAGTTGTCAAAAGCAACATTTTCACCTGTTATAAAGCAGAGCTGTTTTGCTCTCTTGGGCTTGAGGCAACTAAGGCAAAGGAGAAAGTGAAAGAAAAATCACACCCCAGAGAGTGATGGGGGTATATTTTTAGGAGCCTTGGTAGGATGGGAAGTGGGAGAGGAGGGGAGAGTGGGGGAAAGGCAGGGGCGAGTGTTTCAACACTCTGGCTCTGGGGTCTGACCTCCTGGCTTCTAATCCCAGCTCTGCTTCCTTCTGGCTATGAGGCTGCTATGGACCCATTCATATGTTGAAGCCCAACTCCCCAGTGTGACTGTATCTGCAGATAGGGTCTTTAGGAGGTAATTACAGCTAAATAAGGTCATAAGGGTGGGGCCCTAATTTGACAGGACTGTGGCCTTTTAAGAAGAGGAAGAGAGAGAGAGAAAGAGATCTCATTGATGACACAGCAAGAAGGTGGCCATCTGCAAGCCACGAAGAGAGCCCTCACTAGAACCTGATCCTGATTTCAGACTTCTGACTTCCAGCTTCCAGAATGGTGAGAAGTAAATGTCTGTTAAGCCACCCAGTCTATGTTTTTTTGTGTGGCAGCCTGAGCTGACTAATGCAGAGGCCTTGAGAGTGAATTGACTCACCTCTCTGTGTCTCAATTTACTTATTTGTCAAATGGAAATGAAAGGAATGGCAAAATCAAAATATTAGACCAGCACCCAAACAGTCTCGGACACGTGGTAACCACTGCATAAAGGGTCTCCATTGTTATTGGCATTATCAGTGCCTGTCCTTCAACGTGGCCTCTGGCTGGCTGAGTATCTTGAAACCAGGTCACTTCACACCTCTGTGTGTGGGCTTCCTGTTCCTGTTCTCCTGTAGCCTCAGAGGTAAGGGTATGCTGATGAAGGAAGACATGTCTTGAGTTTTCCATGCTAGACTGTTATCCTGATTAAATGTTAGTGAGTGGATAGTTCATTCATGTTTTCAAACCATATTTTCAAGATTCATTTTTACTAGACTTTACTAGACTCAGTGTTAAAATATTTAATTTAAAATTGGATGAAGAAGGCACTTGCCACTGTGTACTGCTGAAACAACAGTGAGAATGACTACCTGGCAGGACAGGATGAGAACAGATACTGGAAATTAGTTTAAATGGTTCTCATAGCAAGTGCATGTTTCTAGACCCTTCTTTGAGTGGTGACAGAATGAGTCAATACACAGATGTCTACGTGCGACTCTAAGCCAAGAAGGAACCAAGTAAATTGGTGCCTAATTTTTAAGTGTTGAGAAATTTGATTAAAATAAACCTATAAAAAGTATTTAAAGGTGGAACTGTTCTGGCCAAAGCAGGGGATTAGAGAAAGAGGTTGTGGGGAGGCGAGAGACTGGCAGCCTCCCAGGGGCACCTCTGACAAGGGACATAAGCCCCTTACAAATGATCGCCAGTTCCTTAGCAGCATCATTTCCATAAAAGTAATCATCTTTGGCCTTGACTGTTACTATAGCCTCCTAACTAGCATTTCAACATCAGCCAGTTATCCATCACCAGTTTGCCCTGCACAGGGCATGTCTTATCAAAGTGTAAATGTGAGCCCATCACACCTCTGTGTAAAACACCACAATGTCTCCCCAAAGCCCATGGAATAAATGTCTTTCCATGGCGTGACCTCTGCCACTGTATCCAGTCTCATCTATTGACACCCACCCCTGCTATCATCTTGGTACATTTTTGCTCAGCCATGCCAACTGACATGTGGTACCTGTAGCACGTCTTGCTGTTTTTGTCTCTCCAGGTCTTTGCACATGCTGTTCCTCCACCTGGACACCACTGCCTTTTTGTTCACTGTGAGAACTGCAGCTCATGCTCCCACAAGTATCCATTTATTAAGTAGATATGTTCTGGGAACCAGGCACTGTGCTGATTTCTAAGGGTACAGAGATGGAGAAATTCAGTGTGACGCCTGCCCTCTTGGAGTTTATAGTCCAGGTATAATCTCCTCCATCAAGTTCCTCAGGATTTCCACCTACTCCCAACTGGAGGTGCTTTCTTCCAGACCCTGTTACATGACAAGGCAGCTCTGTCGCATTTATCTGCTTGCGTGTCTGTTTCCTCTGTTAGCAGTAAGCTGCTTGAGGAAGGGGACCATGCCTTGTTCACCTCTGTCTCCCCAGCATCTGATGTTCAATAAATTAATTCATCGAGTGTTGTTAAGGGCCTATGATATGCCAAATGTTGTATTAGACGTTGGTGGTAGGACGCCCAGGACAGCCACTCCCACCTTCACAGAGCTGCAGGTGAGAGAAGACAGACATTAAACCCACAGTCACTCATGCTTTCCTGCTTTCTTCCCTCCTTCCTGAGTAGTTGCTGTTCTGTGGTGTCCTGGGTTAATTTTAAAAAAGAGAGATTTTAAACATCTACCATGCCCTGCAGGTCAAGCAATATCCTGGTCCATCCCCAACACAGAGAGATCGAGAACACTCGTGGGTTTTCCCCATTCCAGTTGCTAACATCTTTAGTCTCCCACGCCTCCTGGGCCACTCTCATCACCCTGTTAACTTCCATAATAAAAAGGATATGAGGGATACTGTCTTGTCCAGGGTCAGTTTCTCATCCTTTATGATTCCAGCATTTGTAGCCTCACTGGGGACTTCAGCTTTTGTTGTAAAGTTGCCAGATTTCCAATATTTTTTTTGTAAGGGGCATGGGTTTGTTATTCTTAAGGGGATAGGGCTGAGGGCTGCAAGTATGGGTTACAGGATGCACGAGACTGCACCCCAATGTTCAGAGGGCCAGCACCGTGCTGTAGAAAGGGCCGCATGCAGAGCCAGGAGTCACACTGTGCAAACACAGGGCTGGGGAAGGGCACAGCTGGGCCTGGGGCTGGCCCTGATGTGTCCGGCAATTTCTGCAGGTGAATGGGGGAATCAAACAATCAGTCGGGGAGGCCATGGGATTTGCCCAGAGTCATGTGGAAGAGCCACGACTCCCTGGACCCACTGGCTGTCTTTGGGGTATCTGCTTTTCCCACCCTCTGCTGCAACACGGCACCTTCTCCTCATTTCTCTGATGGCTCCTCATGCTTCCCAGGTGTATTTTATGTGACTAGAATGTTCTTTGCTTCATGGGCAGTTATTAAATGCATCCCACGCTTATTCAGTAGTAACAGTACTACTGATCATTCACTGGTCACCTATGTGCATGACTCTTTTGATATTTTATCTTAGTTAATCCTCAGAACCATCTTGCACGGTAGATATTATTTTCCCAAGTTTACAGTCGAAGAAGCTGAGGACTAAGGGTTAAGTTATTTGTGCAAGATTACATAGCCAGCAAGAGGCAGCATGGGGATTAGAAGCAATGGTGGGCTGGCAAATGCTTCATAACTAGCTCTTGGGGTGGGGGTGGGGAAACAAGCCCTGATTTGTAGTGTTTGCCAATTTCCGTGGTGTAAATGCTCTCGGCATGGTTGCCTGGAAACTAGCAATGTGATATCAGTCAGCTTGCAAAACTTCTGAAAATGTAACAATTGATTTTCATGAGCCAGTATGAGCCAGCTCCAGCACAACCCCACTAGAGGCAGATCTAACACCAAAGTCTGTGCTTTCTCTAAACCCAGCTTCTGTGGGTTAGGCCCAGACCTCAGCCTCAAAAATATCAGATGAATAAGTGGCGGGCCCTATCCTCAAGGAGAGGAATGCTTTGCAGCATGAAAGAGGAAGCATGGTGATTCAACAGAGAAGTAGTCGTGGGAAATGGTCCTTTCTCTTCCTAGTGCGTATCCTTGGAAAGCCTCAGTTTTTCATCTGTAGAATGGGGATAATATCTCCCTCCCTTCCATGCTTTGTGAGTTTCAAATCAAATGGGATCCCGTGGATGAAAACCCAATGGAAATTATAATTTGTTAGAGAGATGCACATTATTACACTTTCCTGAGAAAACCCAAAGTATAAGCAATAACCTGTAAATTCACTGGATAGTTTACATGCATGCAGTTGCTAATAGGAGGCAGGGAATGCACAGGTAGAGCCTGGGGACACTCCATGATCGAGCAATTGCATGTGAAGCTCCTGTCCCAAAGAGCCACAAAAACTGCATTAGAATGTAATACATTTTAATGGGACACATTCACCTGCTGCAGTGAGCTTAATTAAGTTGGAAACCGTGGCTCCCTTGATCCTCAACTTTTTGAAAGTCATGTGGCCACCTCCCCACAGTTCCTCTGAGATCCAGGCACCCCTCCCAACCCCCACAGGTCTTGCACTTGCTGCCCCCTGTGCCCAGGACAGTTTTCTCTGGACACTTGCAAGGCAAACCTCTTCACTTCTTTGAGGTCTTTATCGAATGTTACCTTCTATTTCAGATCTTTTTCCGACCACCACATTTAAAATTGGAAGCCCCTCCCCACCTTGGCTGCTCCTGACCCTCTTGCTATATTATGGCACTTTTCATCCAACAACACACAATGCGTTGACTTATTTATCTAGTTTATTTTCTGTGACTGCCCCCACCCAACCCCACACACACAGAGGAAGTTCTCTTCATGAAAGTGAGAACCATTGTCTGCATTTTGTAAAAAATCTTATTATTGTTTTTAGAACACATTTAGGTTCACAGCAAAATTAAGAGGGTGGGACAGAGATTCCCCATACAGCCCTGCCCACACATGCACAGCCTCACCACCAAAGTGGTGCATTTATGATAATTTATGAGCCTATACATCATTATCACCACCCAGAGTCCACAGTTTACATGAGGGTTCACTCTTGGTGTTGTATGTTCTATCGGTGTGGACAGATGTATAACAATGTGTGTCCACCATGGTAGTATCACACAGAGGATTGTCACTGCCCTAAAAATCTGTGCTCTGCCTATTTGTCCCTCCATCCCTCCCCCTCCCCCACAACACTGGTTTTTTTGTTTGTTTGTTTTTGTTTTTTTTTACTGTCTTTATAGTTTTTGTGTTTTCTGAAATGTCACGTAGTTGGAGTCATACAGTAACCTTTTCATATTGGCTTCTGTCACTGAGTAATAGGCATTTAATTTTCCTCCTCCACGTCTTTGCATGGCTTGATAGCACATTTCTTTTTAGCGGTGAATAATATTCCATTATCTGTACATACCTTGGTTTGCTTATCCATTCACCTACCGAAGGACATCTTGGTGGCTTCCAAGTTTTGGCACCTATGAATAAAGCTGGTATAAACATCCAGGGGTAGCTTTTTATTTTTTGAGGCTGGCCTGTATGGGGATCCAAACATGCACAGCATGATTGCTGGATCATATGTTAAGAGTATGTGTAGTTTTGTGAGAAACTGCCAAACTGTCTTCCAAAGTTGCTGTGCGTTCTGGATTCCCACCAGTAGCGGGTGGGAGCTCCTGCTGCTCCACATCCACTCCAGGTCTTGCTGTTATCAGCGTTTGGGATTTTGGCCATTCTACAGGTGTGTGGTGGTGTCTCATCGTTGCTTAATTTACATGTCGTCTGCATTTTCATCACTCTGTTACCAGCACTCAGAACCACGTCTGGCATCTAGTAGATGCTCAGTAATTACTTACTGAATGAGTGAACTGACTGAATAAATGTCCCCTCTCCCGCACAGATCATATATGGAGAGCCATGTGTGGCCGTCTCGCCCCGTTCGCTGACCCACCCTGAACTGGAAACCAAAACTGAAGCAGAATGCTTTAGTCTTCTAAACCCAATATAGGTTATTTTGCTCACCTGTGTGTTGACTGGAAAATGGTATTTCAACCTCCAGAGCTCGGATCCAGAGTAAGTCTGTGACACTGAGGAATTGATGGGCGATGGCGGTGGTGATGCTCACGGTTAATGTCTATTAAGCCCTTGCTAGGTGTCTGGCCCTGTGCTTGGGCTCCACAGGCATCACCTCACTCACTATTTACCAGGGCCCTGACAGGTGGGTGCTATCATTTCTCCACTTTGCAGGGGGGACAGCTGAGGCCAAGGGAGGTTTAATGACTTGTAAGTGAGCGGACCATGCATTTGACTCGTGCCGTCGTGTGTGCGCTGTCCCAGGGCGCCATGCTGCCTTGGGGCCATGAGTGCCTTCATTCAGTGCAGCTGTATAAAGCACCTACTACATGCCAGGTGCTGTCCTGAGTAGTGATGACACGTGCAAAACAAAAGAAACCTGGCTCGCCCATGTGCAGTCTGGGCAGGGAGACTGGCAAAAATCAAACGATCATGAACACATGTGTAATTCGGAATTCTGGCAAGTGCTTAGAAGGACGTTCACAGCAGACTCTGAAACTGCAGGAAAGAAGAACCTCGCATCCTTTCGGGGATCCAAGTTTCATGACACTGAATGCTCAGAGGAGGTCTCCAAGGCAGGTGTTGTTATAGATGAAGAAATTGAGGCTCAGAGAAGCGGAGTGACCATCCAGGGCCTCACAGTTAACAGGGGTGGAGCCGGAGTTTACATCCAGCCTGTCTGAATCCAGAACATGCACTTTCCAGAACATGACACTCCCTCCCTTATTCCTGACACAGTAAAAGTTGTTTGAAATCGTTAAGGAGTTTCAGAGGGAAAACTGGAACTGCCCAGCCAGTGGGATCTCGTTCACTAACTCAAAATGTGACACTTTCCTTCTCTGGGCCCCAGTTTCCTCCACCGTGAATGGAAGGCCTTAGACTCTGACCACTGAGCTAACAGAGGCTCCAGGAGCCCAGGAAGCTCCTGAGGGTTGCTTGGATCTGATAGGATGGGACGTGTGGGAACCAGCCTCTGTCCCACCTCACTCCACACTCCTCCTTGTAGACGCATCGGTGTTCTACCTCTGATTTCAGTAAGGAAGGGCTTCTGCTGCTCCAACATCCTGATGGCCAGCGGCCTCAACAGTCCCTCGTGCTCAGTGAGTCTGAAGTTCTGCCACCCACAGCCTACCCTGTGGGCTGAGAACTGGGCTTGACCCGAGCAGGGCCAGCTCTGATAAGCGGAGACGGGTGACTCAGACTACGTGATAAAATCAACAGGAGGATTATGGGCTTGATGAAAATAAATCAAAGGCAGCCCATGAAAGGTGAAAGAAAAGTGTCCTACTCCTTGTCCATATTAACTACTGTGTCCTCAGGCAGGCAACAGACATGAGGGGGGATAGAAAAGGAGCATGGCACGTGCTCCCCCAGCCCCACATGCCTCCCCCACCCAACCAGAGGCCGTGCTGTGCCTCAGGACACTGTGCCTGGCAGAGGAGACGTGGAGAAAGCAGGATGGAGTACACGTCTGCTCTCAAGGGAGCGTGCTTCACTGATAAATGGCCAATCGTGCTTGTATCATAGAGAACATTTTGAAAGGAAGACGGTAAATAATGGCACTAGTTTCAGGGTCACAGTGCAAGGACCTGTGTCCAAAATGGTCCCCATCACAAGGGACACTGCAGAACATTCCTCCCACTCTTGAATTCCAGTGAGACCCTTGCTGTGCACAGCTCCAGGCAGCACCATCCAGGAGCTGGCCTGGTCGTCCTGGCCCTGGAAGATCAAGGTCGAGACTTGTTTTACTCCACAATAATAATGGTGGTTTATTAATAAAAACACAGTGGTAGGTACGATTTATTTAGAAGACACGTGACTCAGGTTGTTCTGAGTTTATAGCCTTTACTCACACACGGTAGGAAGTCAAATCACCAAGCAAAATGATGAACTTGACTCGTGAAGTGAAAGTTCAAACATGTTCAATACCATGATCACAACGGGACATTATCTTTAAGTATTTTTAAATTTTTACAGCTTTATTAAAGTAAGATTGACAAATAAACACTGTATATATTTAAGGCGTGTAAGTCATGTTTTGATATACTTTGTAAAGCCATCAGCACAATCAAGCTAATTAACCTGTCCGTCGCCTCACAGTCACCTTTTTTTTTTTATTGGTGAGAACACTTAAGATCTACTCTTAGCAAATTTCAAGTGTACAGTACATGACTATTAGCCACAGTCACCATACTGTATGTATGTCAGAACCCCAGAACGTGTTCGTCTTATAAGTTTGTACCCTCTGACTGACATTCCCCCATTTCTCCCACCCCCGGTCACTGGCAACCTCCATTCCACTCTCTGTGCCTGTGAATTTTACTTTTTTGGGAGCACATGTAACTGGTCCTGCCTTCTGAGCTCCTTGTCTTCCTGCCCTTGGCTCCTGGGGATGGTCCCCAGTGCCCCCACCATCACCTCCCCCTGCTGCCGTGGAGAAGACGAGCCCCCGGCCACCGCTCTCTCTAGGGCTCCCGAGGGAGTGAGGGCAGAGCGTGGGGTGACAAGGTAACAGGTGTGGGGCTCTGTGGGCCGTTGATCCCTCCATGCCTCCTGATGCCCCCTGTGAACCTGACTCTAAGAGCACATTGGAGTCCCATTCTCTGCTTTTATCACTTGTCTCTGCAAGACTGGGCCTCAGTTTCCCTCCCTCACCTCTCAGCCCCTTCTTTCCATAAATCATGAACCTTCTTCCCTGAAAATGAGAAAGGAAAGGACTACAGTGAACATGAGCGGCTCGGGTTGGGAGATGGAAAGACCAAGGCTTAGAGAGGTGGAATGATCTCCCCAGCACCCTCAGGCCACTGCGCTGCCGAGTCAGTATTTTAACCACTGTCTGACCCCAGAGCCTGAGCATTTCCCACCACTTGCCCTGCCTCCCCTGCTCTGCCACCCTCCAGCTTGCAGAGATGGTCACCACCAGGAATGACAGGTGTACAGTTGTTCCTCCACGGGCCCCTCCTCTGGCTGGGTTTCTGCATCCTTGCTGGTCAGTGCCAGCGCCCTGGGCCCCTGCCCTGCACAGAGCAGCTCACAGCTTGGCTCCCTTAGGGACTTCTTCACAGGTTGGGCTTTTATTTCTAGCCACATTCTCAGTTGCATGTGAAACTAGGAAAAGTATCTTGGAAGATGGTGACATGAGGACCACTGTTCCCAACAAATGTGTGAGAAGGATTTCAGATTATTTGCTGATTCCGAAGCCAAATGTCCTTGCTGGACTGTGGACATATCGAACTGAAAACCGACAAAGGCTGCTGCATTGAGAAACATCCATCCCAGGGCCACTTGTGCTGGGCCTCCTCCCTGGTCCCTCCCTGGGCTTACACGTGGCTTGTGCTCCTATGTCCCTCGTCAGGCTCTGCCCTGACCTTGTTCCAGCTGAGCATCTTCAAAAAGGGCCCACGATTTGTCCATTCACGGAGGTCACCCAGAGCATCCGGCTTCCTCCAGCCCCAGGAGTTCTCTGTCACATTGCCCTGTTTTATTTCAGCACAGCCACTTTCTGTCTTGGACGTTAGTGCACTTGCTTATTTTTTTAGAGTTTTTCCCATTACCAGAATAAGCATGAGCTCCCTGAGGCCAGGGGTCCTGTTTGTCTGTTCTCTGCTGTGCCCCAGGACACATGCCAGCACCTGGCATGTGGAGACACTTGGAAATCTATCTGTTGTGTTGAACCGGGTGTTTGCGCCTCCTCCATGGCTTGGGACATAGTAGGCTCAGCAGTTGGAAGGAACAATGTGGAAGGGATGGGAAGCCACCTGTCCTCCCTGTGGGCTGTGTGACCCTGGGGAGGAAGGACCTCTGCTTTGCCCATCCTCATCCTCAGCCCCCAGCACAGGACAATGCACTTGACATGGATGATGAACTATCCCCATAACATGCAGACTTTAACATGTAAACATATGTGCCAGAGCAATCGAACAATGAACTCAAATGCTTCTTGATCTCAGAAATACTTCTCGGGTTTCATTTTTAATTATTTTCTCCATAATTCATAATAGAAGTGCGTTTTCTTTCTGATTGGCAGGGCGTGTACCTTTGATTTGCTAGTGTGTTCTGCAAGAAAGGTCTACGGCTGTTTGCTTACGCTGAAGTAGGGAAATTAGATGATTACAAAATGTATTTCTACCAAATTCACGTTTGCCCCAGCCTTTCGCTGCCTCCTGCCCTCCTCCAGGCCCTTCCTATGCCAGCAACCTGCTACCCCCAGGCACATTTCAACCTGTAGAAGAATTGTTGAAATGACCCTGCAAAGTGGTTACCCACATCCCAGATGGTAATGGAGTCTGCGATGTCCTGGAGAAGGAGGCTGGAAAGGCCAGACATCGCAGGGTCCCTCGCTCACATGTGCACCACCTTCTTATCTGAGAACCACCTGCACTGTTACGGACTTGACATTTTTATATCCATTCACCTTTTTATTTAAATGAGCTTGATTTTAAAAACTTGATATCATCCCTATAAGTAAAAAACTAGCTTCAGTTGTCTTAAATAGAAGGCAGCCCTAAAATATATATACCATGGGACTTACACGATGCCATTCAATTCTGACTATATCCTGTTGCCTGCCAAGGTTCCGAACCTGAGACCGGGTCAGCCACTGTTTAAAGTGGAGATTGACAAGGAGTGGGGAAGTGCCCCAGGTGGGCTAGCATCAAACCAGGACTTTCTCCTCCAAATGATCAGGCTGGAAACGTGGTGGCAGTGGAGCGAGCGGCTCTCGCGCTGTGCAGCGATGGCATCTGATGCCATGCCAGAGGAACCTGGGGCATCTCACTGGTAGCACTGGCAACACACGCCCACATCCTCAATGACACTGGGTGCCGAGGGCCTGCCGTGAGCTGGATGCCACCGCAAGGTTCTTTTATTCTTTCTTTTTCCCTCCCTCCTTCTCCCACGTCTTCTTTCTTCTGTTTCTTTCCTACCCAGTAGTCTTGTTCCCAAACTTACTTAAAGCCACTAGCATGGATTTTTAAAAATTCAAGGTAAGATATGTTATTATTAAGAGAGAAAAGAAAAGGAATAAAAAATGTAGAAAATGAAGATAGAGCTGGGAATAAATCCAAGTCCGGACAAGCACACCTCATGTGCCGTGGGGCGGCCAGAGCCTTGCTCCCCATCGTGATTTTCTGTGATACCAGCAGCAGTGCTGAATGCCATGCAGTCCTGGTCCCCCTTCCTCCCCTTTCAAACCTCTCAGAAGCAGCAGGTACCCAGCCTGCCAGGACTTCCATGGTCTCTTCCCAGGAGCAGTAGGCTTGAGAAACAGGTCTTTACCTTCGGGTCCTGGGTCCCAAGAGCCATGTCAAACCGGGACTCACATACTCAGATACCTGCAGGGGCAGGCAGGTAGCAAATGAATGAAGGGGGATGGGTGTGAGGGACATTAGGGAGTGGTGGGGACTGTGGCTAGCAGAGAGCTCATGTTGCTGAGGCACCTCAGCACATCAACACCCTGTGGGAACGGTACAGGGCTGGGTTTGGGAGTGGGACTGGTTGGGGGCACCCAGCTCTGTAGATCACCCACTGTCTGGGCTGACCTTCCGCCGTGACTTGTCATCCTCTTGGTCTAATTTTGCTACATGGCATGATGTAGGTGACTAATGGTTTTCCAGCTGAACTCTATGGAGTCCCTTTAGTTGCTACAGGAGGAGAGAGGAAGAATAGGCAGTGGGAGGACTCTTCCAGCTGTCCAATCCTTCAGTGTTTCTTGTTCCTCTGTATCACTTTCTTAGAGCAAATGTCACCATCAGAAGTTACCCTGTTATTTATTTGCTTAATTGTTTATGTATCTCCACCTAAATGAAGGCACCACTTCTGAGCTACCAGATTCGATCACAAACAATTCACTCAAGAAGTATTGGTAGAATGAATGAATAATTAAATGAACAGTGAACACCTTCCACTTTTCCAGTAGTTATACCTCTTTAAGGATATTATTCTTTCATTCCTGTTTTCTTCAGAGGTTTTTTTAAATCTTTGGATCTTGAATTTTATCAGACACCTTTTGAAGAATCACCAAGATGCCTAGATATTTGGTTTCCTTGATCCTGAAATATGGTTAATTATATTATTAAATTTATCAACAGTATGCCATCCTACATGGAATAGATCCCACTTGGTTATGTTTCATGATGAAATATGTGTTGCTGTTTTTTTCAGTAAATCACAATGACAATAATAATAGTATCCAAAATTCACTGCATTCTTTCCACATGTCGGTTTCTCTTCAAAATGCTTGACATTTTGCTATCTCATGTCATCCAAACCACCCTCTATGATGGACTATTCCTATTTTGCAAAGGTAGAAACTTCACAGATCTGTGTGAAGTGAGAGCATGGTGCCCAACAATGGATAAATCTCAAGGTTAGCTATTATTCATGATTGTCAAACTCTGTCTGCATCCCTGATAATTTGCCTAGAATATAAATTCCTAGATGTCAGTCAATACTCTGGATCAAAAAGTTTTATGAGACGGAGTGTGAAATTGTATTTCAGAGTTTATGCAACTTGGCAAGCTACCTGTAAGAACGCCTCTTTCACTACCTTCTCGCCAGCCAATCTGCTAAATTTTATGGGGAGTGGTGGTGAATGTTACCTCATAGTTGTTTTAACACATGTTTCTTTGATTCCCAATAATACTGATAATTTTTTTCAGAATATTATTGGCTGTTAGGTCAATAAATGCTTTCTGAATGAATATTAGAGTTGGGTCCTGCAGGACTAGCAGGAGAAATCTGTTATGCTTTACCATCTAGGGGAGTTGATCTGTCTGGTAAGAGTGAAGGGTAGAAGTGGCCCCTCCCACAGGACCCCCTTCCCCAGCACATTCAACTACATGATGATCCAAGGGGCCATGATGTCACACTCTATCTTGAAGAGGAAGGATTTCAAGAGGCAGAGAGGAAAGGAAGGAAGCACCAGGTGGGGGACTGATGTATGCAAAGGTGTGGGACCTTGGTCTCTTGCCACGTCCTCACTTGGCATTTAGGGGGCACTGGTTGTTTGGGAGATGCAATGGCAGATCTTGGTGTCAGGCTGGTTTAAAATTCCTACCGTGCACAGTGTTTATACAAAGGTGGCTGATCCTGTCTTTCCTTTCTAATTATGCACTTTTGTATGAGGTGCACTGAAAGGGAAAATCAGTTTAAACCACTCTGGTAATTTCCATTTTGTCCACGCCCTTGAGGTCTGTACTGAGAATAATGAGATTTCTGATGGACCATGAGCCAGGCACAGGCTTTGCTTCTGGATGTTATTCTCATGGGCATCCGGGCCTTACAGAGATCCTTTATAGGACGTTATAAAGCGGATTGATGTCTTATGCTGCCCTTCTCAACCACAAGTTCAGCTAAAGGCAGGTGCGTGATATGAGTATCATTAAGGATGCAAGGTGGTTATTTGTGCAGAGGCAAGCTAAGTGAGGCAGGTCGATGTGTGTCGACATGTTGCAGAAAGTAGAAGGACTAATAAGGTGTAGACAGGAGAGGTACCTCAGGGACTTATTTTAATGAATACATTAAGTGCTTGTCATTAGCATATCTCTGTTGCTATGTGACCATGTACTCCTGAATATTTGAAAACCTATTGGTATCTTATGTGGTTCTGAACTGGTGCCTCCAATCCTGCTTACATTGTAAATCAGCTCTGTAAATATTTCCTTTTATCTCTCTGAGTTACTGCATGTTCCAAATTAGTGGAGCCCACCTTAATAAGATTTTATTCTACTCTTTAAATTAAATTTTCTCTTCGTTTCTCCCTGGTTCTCCAACTTGACTACGCTTTAAAATGTTATTAAATTAGTTAGTCTCACATTGTTCTCCACAAATACTGGCTCCTCATAGCCTCCCCTACCAAGTAGTTTCCTGTAGTTGTCCAGGTCTTCGTGTGTGCTGTTCCACTTTCTGGAATTTTCTCCCACCCCTATCCACCTAGTGAGCTCCTACTTGTGCAACAAAACCCTGCCCTCTGCTCACTGTTGAAGCTTTCTCCAGTTCCACCTGAGATACCTGTTTTGAATTCAGTGCTTGGGGAAAAAAAATTTGCTTTTTGTGGGGAACTGGAATGCTTCCTCCTGCCTGATAATGAAAATTGTGTGTTTGGCTGGGTTATCCTCTTCCCTCTGGCTGAAAGGAAGCTCAGAGCTAAACCACCTTAGGGGGGCCATGTGGTGCTGTAGAAACAAAGACCCCACAGATGGGCAGGCCTGAATCTGAATCTCAGCTCACCAGCTGCAGGACTTATGACAGTCTATTGAGTCTCAGTCTCGACATCTATAAAATGGGAACAAAGTCTCATTCTTAGATTTGAAGTGTATGTTATTAAGGGGAACAATGCCTGATGGCTCTTGACATGGGAGGCGCCTGGGCACGTGCTCACATCCTGCTGTGTTTGGTCTGTGTTTCTCGCTGTCTTTCACTGCCTTGCTTTCTAGTCAACATTGCAACTCCTTGGTCCAAAATCTCTATTTCTATTTTTACCATCATTTTGTTTTCTATGCTTATGTTGTAAGCCACTTAAAGTCATCTGTGGAACTGGCCAGATGTACCAAAATAAGAAATTCTATTTTTGGAGTGGTTGAAAGTCTCTGGTGCTGTTTGTAAGGGCGTCCTGGTTCCTCCCACACACGGCTCTCCCCCCTCTAGGTTCAGGGTGAGGGAACAGGCCCTTGGGATCCCATGGCAGATGGGAGAGCACTGCCTTATTAATATGTCGGCAAGAGCCCCATGCCTCATTGCATAGTTCTGCCAAAAGCAGGTTTAGAAAATTTGGCTTAGGCTCAAGACCAAAATGGAACCTTCTTCTAGCTCAAATCTAGTTGCAGGGATCCACGAACTCAGATGTAGCTGTAGAAACTGAAGAGTCATGGCAAGTAGGTAGACCCTGAATGTACCCACCCAGACAGCTGCTCAGTAGCTCTGACTTCACTGAGCACCACATCAATGGGTGGCTTGACAAACTGTGGGTTCTGGGGCCCCACTCCATGGGTTTTCCATTGATCCGAGACTAGGGCCCAGACCTCAGTAATTGGAAAGCTCCCCAGGTGATTATACGGTATGGCCAGGGTTAAACTACTGAGCCACCTAGTCCCTCAGCACCCAAGTGGTGTGTATCAAACGGTGCAGGAAGTGGAGGCATCTCCTCAGGACCCTGATAATGAAGGAGTAGCCTGCAAGGAAATGCACCAAGGCTTGCTTTCAGAAGCAAGTGACCCCGTCCACTAGCAGAACACTGCTCAGGAAATGAATGTCAAGCTCTGATCAATTGGGCAGGTCTCTCCTCCCTTTTTAGGAAGATATGTGTAAATGGGGAGGAGGAAGACCACCGGTGTTCTCAGCAGTATTCTGGAGTGATGAGGGGCAAAAGCTTCCTCCTGTACAGAGAGGCAATATTGCCCATGGCAGATGCCTGTGTTGTTTCTGGGGGTACAGTGAGTTTCCTGCACTCCACTGAACCCTGGGAGACCTCAGCCCTGCAGGTTTCCATGGGGCCTGGCAGATTGGAGGGACAGGACTGCCTCACTGCAGGCACGGCTGTGGGAGCTGCCAGCATAGCATCCTGCCTTAGGAAACGTTCCTTTCGACATCCATATGCAGCTGGGTGATTGGGGTGCCAGTTGTACCCCCAGTTAATTACACCTCACTCTTAAGGTATGGGGAAGGGCAAGGAAAGGAAACAAAGTGCTCCTGTCCAGAGTGCTTCTGGTAAAAGGCCAGCACGACTGTCCGTCTTCTGGTGCTGCTTGAGCTGAAACATGGAGCAACAAACATGAGCTGTCCCCAAATGTGGGGCTGCACTCCCTGAAATGGAGGGTCCGCAAGACGTGGGACCTGCACTTCAGCCCAAGGCTTGCTGGTTCCATCTCCTCCCACTGTCTGTAATTCCAGGAGTGCCCTGCAGGCACTTTATGTAAGACGCAACTACTGATGTTCACGGTGGGAGTGGACAGCTGAGCATGGTGCTGTGTTAACACGTGGGCATTG
Source organism: Cynocephalus volans (assembly GCF_027409185.1). Classification (NCBI taxonomy): domain Eukaryota; kingdom Metazoa; phylum Chordata; class Mammalia; order Dermoptera; family Cynocephalidae; genus Cynocephalus; species Cynocephalus volans. The sequence continues at coordinate 6,647,692 of NC_084468.1, read as the reverse complement.
AGAGAGCTGGCTTGTTTGTTAACCTCAGTTTAGCACGCCCCCTACAGGCAGCAGTAGCATGTTTGGGGAAGCAAATTCCACAGTGTGCAATTGTGGAAAGGGCTTGGGCAAATGGGGATCCTGAAACGGAACCTAGCTCTTCCCCTTGGCAGCTGTGCGGCCTTGGGCAAGTTAGCCAACCTCTCTAGCTTCAATTTCACTCTCTTCTAAAAAGAGGGAGATATTTCTTGTTGCTGCGATGAGTGATTAAAATCATGTTATCTGTAAACAGCGTATCCTATTCAGAACACAGGTGCTCAACAAAAGATCATCTCCCATTCCCTCTTGCCCAAATCCATCTGTTTAGGTTAGCTTTTAGTGGTTTTCTTTTCCCCCCGAACGATTAAATTACTGGAATTTTTGTTTCTGACATTCATGCATTCATTCACTCGTCTGCTCATTTATTCATGTGATAAACAATTTGCACGTGCTGCTTCCTCTGCCTGGAACGCAGCTCTTTCCCCTCCCCCACCCCAGCAGCTGTGTCCACCTAACACGTCCCTTCTCCAAACGGCAGCTCATCACCCTGTTCCTGTTCCATCCCTTTCACATTTGCCCACATGTTCACCTCCCCCTGGTAGCACTGAGCGCTGTGGTGAGTTTACACAGGTTGGGACATTCTCTGCATTAGTGCCTGTTTCTCGTGGTAAACTCCGTGAGGGCAGAAACAAGTTCTCTTTGTGCTCATTATTGTATCCTCAGTGACTACTGTCCTGCCTGGCACCGTGTTAGTTCCATGTGTTCATTTCTAACTTTTACATTTCTATCCAAATCTGTCAGTTCTCCTCCCAGAACCCTGCAGATCATTCCTTTGGTTCTGTATGCCCCCGTCCCCCAGCGTCTTATGCATCCCTTCCAAGAGCTACTGCTTACGACTTTCTTCAAAGGACAGCCCTTGCACTCCTGGACACGATTTGGCAATGCACTGCAGAGCCACGAGTGCCTGTGGGTTTACACACCCTCCCAGGTGTTCCTGTAGCCAGCAACAGGTAGGTCCAGAAGCGTGAGGACCCAACTCTCTTGCACTGCGGTACAACGTAATAAAGCACTATCGTACAGGATCAGGCTGGGGCCGGGACTGACCTCACACCACCCTTCCCTACCCTGCCGGTCTCCCTCAGAACAGTCTCAGGGTCTGCATCTGGAATAACCCAACGAAGAAAGCTGCGTATTTGAAAGGGCAGGATCATGGGTAGAATCCTAGAACTCCAGAGCTGCTTGGAGTCCTAGATGTCAACTAGTGAAACCCCCATAATTCATGTTGGTGGACATTTTATTGAACACGTGCTCTGTGCTGGGACTGTGCTGGGCTGCAGATGGGGAAACTGAGGGGTAGAGAGGGGAAGTGTTTTGTCTGGGGCCACAGAACACATGTGCAGTGGTGACCAGACGAGAACCCAAGTCTCCTGGTCCGTGGCACCAGTTCTTCGTCGTTCCTTGTGGACGCCTGGTGGTTGTAGGTGGGGAGGGGCTCTCAAGGCTCCTCCATCTTTGCTTTTGTGGTGGGTAACTTTATGTGTCAGCTCGACAGGGCTAAGCGATGATGCCAAGATAGCTGGTAAAACATTATTTCTGGGTGTGCCTGTGAGGGTGTTTCTGGAAGAAATTAGCATTTGAATCCCAGGCTGAGTACAAAAAAATGGCCCTCCCCAGTGTGGGTGGGCCCCATTCAATCTGTCAAGGGCCCAGACGGAACAAAGACGAGCAGAAAGGGCAAATTCACCTTCTCTTCTTCAGCTGACACACCTACCTTCTCTTGCCCTTGGACGTCAGAGCTCCTGGTTCTTGGGCCTTGGGACTTTGGCATTTGTATCATTGGCCCTCCTGGTTCTGAGGACTTCAGACTGGGAAGGAATTACAGCACCAGCTTTCCTGGTCTCCTGCTCGGGACTTCTCAACCTCCATAATCCCGCAAGCCAATGCCCATCATAAGCAATAACAACAACAAAACCCCCTTATATTCCAGGGGAAGCAATGGCTTTCTTCTCTTAAGTAATCAGGATCTTCCTTTTGACTCTCGATTTTCCCTCAACAGAAGGATGGTCCTAGCAATAGGGTAGGCAAGGGCTTCCCATGCAAGTATATTTGCAGGAATATCCCACTAAATACTCAATTTTAAGTACCTCCTACTTGTTGTTGCTCTTCCCAGAGCTGCCACACTCCTTGGCAACAATAATATGGCCAATAGTTTATGGGGGTTATTGCTGGGAGAGATCACAACAACTCTCCAGTCTTGAGCTAATCGCAGAGGTGTGTCTCCTCCCAACAACAGTAATTACCTCTCCGTCATGGTGGCTGGTGGCCTGGCGAGGGAGAGCAGCGGCAGATGGAGGGGCTGGTGAACAGAGGCCTCGGTAATTGAAGCGACGAGTGGTGAGTCATGCACACATCGACCGAGTGGGAGCAGCTGCGGAGGGGATCTGAAAAGGCCCATCTGCAGAGCATTTTCATAAACCCAGATCTGTTTCTGCTGAAAGGAGACAGCATCCGCCAGAACTGCTCTGCACCCACAAGGACAGAGACACAGAAGGATCTGACCCTGGGGTCTGGGGAGGACAAGGCTGGGGATGGGCCCGGAGTTTTCACTGGTGGTCTTCTCTTCTGCCTGCACAAACCCTTCTCCTCTTTTCTTCTCAATTCTCTTTATATCATTCTTCCCACCCTGTCTGCTATGGGTTAAATGTGTCCCCCCAAAGTTTATGTATTGGAGACTTGACCTCTAGCATAACAGTGTTCAGAGGGTGGGAAGTCCACTTATGGTATTTGAAAGGTGGGGCCTCTGAGAGATGATTAGATTGTGAGCACTGTGTTCTCATGAATGGATCGATCCATTTATGGAGTAATGTGCATGGTTCTGATGGCTTTAGAAGGAGGGCTAGTTGGCAGGTCAGCTCTCTCTTGCTCAGCCCATTCTCGCCTTGTGATACCCTGAGTTGCTGTAGAGAATCACCACCAAGAACAAGGCCTTCACCAGATGAGTCCCTGCACTTTGGACTTCCAAGCCTCCAAAACTGTGAGAAATAAATTTCTTTTCTTTATAAATTACCCAGTTTCAGGTATTCTGTTATAAGCAACAGAAACAAACTAATACACTCTCCCGCCAATACCTGGGCCAAGGTGCTAGTCCAGACTCCACCCATTCTTGGCCCAGTTGATTCTGAACTGCTTTAGATGCTTCTGGGTTTTTTTAGTTTCTGTGCAGTCGGCTCTGTGGTTCATGGGCCTCCTGTTTTTGAAAATAAGGTTTTGTTGGAACACAGCCACGCTCCTACAGTTACATATTGTGCATGGCTGCTTTCATGCTACAGTGGCAGAGTTGAATAGTAGTGACAGGGACTTTTTGTGGCCCATGGAGTCTGAATTGTTTACTTCTGACTTAGTTCTCAGGCTTTTCCACAGCAGCTATCACGACTCCTTCCACCCACCACTCTGAATCTCCACTCCGTCTTCATCTTCTTCAGTTTCCTGGAGAACCATACCCCTCCTGACTTTCCTCAGTCCTAGGACCCTCCCGCTCTGCCACCTTATCCCAGCCCAGGCTAGTGGCAGTAGGCCAGGGAGGGAAAACGGGCTTTCGTTATTTTCTACCCAGTGGAAAAATGGCTGGCCATGGCTGCCTGGAGTGTTGTTTCAAGAAAGGGCCTGAAACTGTGTCTGAAAAGAGAAATATCCTAATCAGGAGGGAGCACTGTGACCAGTTTTTGCTGCCTGCTCTGGGAGTTCAAAGAGGGAGTCATGTGGCCTGTGTCAAGGATTTGTTTTCTCTTGGGGACACTCTCTTTCATTCCTTTCCTTTCTCTTTCCCCCTTTTCTTTTATCCTCACTTTCTTCTCTGTACATTTATCCAAAAAGAAAACACCATCTGGGTTGCTGCTGCGTTACAGACACTGCTGTATCAGGATGGGCTAAGCTATGCTGCAGTAACAAATATCCCCAGCTCTCAATGGCTTGCAGCAAACAGCAAAGCTCTCTTTCTTGTCAGGCTTCAGTGTGTCCAGAACGGGCTGGCAGAGGGCCCTGCCCACCACAGTGGCCCAGGTACGAGGGCAATGTGCCTCATGAGCCCGGAAGTCTCACACACCCACTTCTGCTTATAATTCACAATTAGTCACAGGGCTCCATCCAACCACGGGAGGTTAGAAAATGAATTTCTCCTACGTGCCTAGGAAGGAAGGGGGCCAGATATTGCTGAGTAAAAAGAAAGATCATCAAACACTGGTGATAAGGAGATCATTAAGAACCAACCATGACCTGGGTTCTGGAGGAGAACCAAGACTTGCACGTGATTTACTGGGTTCTTACTACACGTACAACACTTTGCATTTGTTATGACATTTGATCTGTGCACCAACCGAGAGAAGTTTTCCCACTTCAGGAAACAGAGTCTCAGCCAGACAAACTGACTGCATGAAAGTCACTCAGCTGGTAGGAGTTGAAGGTGTAATTCTGGCTTCATAGCAAGAGCTCTGTGGGGCGGTGGGTCCATTTAAGAATTTACTGGTCATCCCATGGTGGGCAGATGAGAGATCCTAATCCTGTCTCGATTCACCCAAATCAAGCCCATCTGGTAAATACGATTTTGTCTTGTGTCAGACAAAACAATCATATCAATGCCTCAAAAGCAGTCTTCATTAAACTCCATTTTTTAAAAACCATCTCCTCCTCTCTGTGAGACTCCTCAGTGACTCTTCACCTGCCTTCAGGGGCAAGCCCACCCCGGTGACACCGGCCCTGCTCGGGCTGCTCCTGCCAGCTCACTGTGCTCCGTGCAGCCCCTGCAGCCAGCAGCCCCCTCCTACTGCTGCATATGCAGAGGTCAGGGCAAGAAGACGTGTGTCTCCCACACTAACAGTAGGATGGAGGGAGGGAGAGAGAGATTGGGAGACGGCGTACGGGGAAGGAAAGTTTATGTTTCTTGAATATGGCAACCAATGGTCAGAATTCTGAAGGCAGGGAAGGGAAGAACAGCACACAGAAGGGAAGCCTCATGGAAATGCTTCATCCTCACCCACCCCTGTGTTCCAGGGAAGTGGGCACCAGCCTCGTCTTCTCCTTGTTTCTTGTATGAGTGACTTTTCAGACAACCAACTCTACGATACATACCAATAGTTCACCGAGTTACTCAGTACACAGTTGTCTTTGTTTGGTTGGTTTTTTTCTTGGGCGGGGGGGAGGAGGGAATGACAACGGGCTTTATTTTTTATTATTATTTTATTTTTTTTATTGTACGTGTTTATGAGGTACAGTTTGTTGTTTTCATGCATGCATATATTATGATCCAATCAGAATAGTTAGCACATCTGTCTCTTCAACAATCATCATTTCTTTGTGGTTTTTAACATTCAAGATACTCTTTCATGATTACCTTGAAATATACAGTACAGTATTATTACCTACTGTTTCTCTAGAGCACCAGAACTTACTCTTCCCATCTAAATGTGACTTAACTTTGTACCAGTCTGCCAACCTTTCCCTGGTCACCCCCTGCCTCTAGTAACCACTCTTCTACTCTCTATTTCTTTCTTTTTTAAAAAAAATTATTTTTCTTAGTTTACCCATGGTAATTGTATATGTTTATGGAGTACAATATGATATTTGGGTACATTCATACTATGTGCAGTTTTCATATCAGAGTGCTCAGTATATCCATCACCCCAAACACTTGTCACCTAAACTGCACTGAATTGATAATGATGATATTATAACCACCATAGTAGCTGCTGTCTATATTGAGCACCTACTGTGTGCTCATCTCTGTGCTAGATCCCTCATTTACTTTATCTTATGTAATTGTCATATAATGCCTGGGCCTAGGAAGCATTTATGATACCCCCATTTCGCATATGGGGAAGTAGGTTGGGAATTTTAATGATCTTATCAAAGGTTAAAAAGAGAGTATCAGGATGTGGCCCCACCACAGTCTACTTCCAAAGCCCAGGCCACTTTTTTTTTTTTTTTTAAGAAAGATCTTAACCCTCCCTTGACTTGGTGTTATCAGTGCCACACTCTCCCAAGTGAGCCACGGGCCAGCCCTCCAGGCCACTTTCTTGATGCCACTGTGTCTCCAAGGACAATAGGTTTCAGGTTGCTGACACAGGAATTTAGGTCAAATATGTGGATTTTGAGAGGTTCGTTGCCTGGTTTGGAGGTAACAGCACAATTCCTGGGAGGCATAAGTTATTCATCATTGGGTCACTTCCACTGGAAAGTTAGAATGTCAGACACACACCCACAGCCCAGCGCATATGCAGCAGAGCAGCCGTTTCCTTGAAAATAGCATCTTGTTACAGAGGTGTAATGTCGCAGACTGAATCCCCAGCCCACGTATGCAAATGCAAGCTCTCCGTGTGCATTCGAGGAAAAGCACAGGGTCTGTTTGGGGCTAGTGCTTCAAGGTCTGAGGCATCACTCCTTCCATAGTTCCAGGCATGTGGCTCCTAGGAGAGGATTCTGATCAGCAGTATAGCTCAGTAAAGACAGATATAGGACCCTTTTGATCTGTCTCCGTTCTGCACCCCCCACCCCCCGCTTCCACCTGATCCCAGCTGCTCTCTCTGTATTGAGCCATTTCCTTCCTTGCAGAAGAGGGAGCAGCTCCAATCCCTAAGTCACCTCACCATCCTGGACCTCAGTTTCCTCATCTACTAAGTGAGTATAACAGTTTTACCTACTTCATTGGGTTGCTGTGGAGATGATGTAGGTTAATGCATGTAAAGTGCTCAGGACAGTGAGCAAGCATGCAATGAATACAGCCGTTCCTTGTCATTATCATCATCTTCATCACTGTCACAGTGCTGTAAGCTCACTGTGGGTTCAGACTGACTTTGGAGTCTGGCAGCCTGCAGATGAAAGGCCCACTGTACCACTCAGTAGCTGTGTGACCTCAGGCAAGTCATTCATTCAAGGGTACTTCAAACAGCGCACAGGAAAACAGAATTAAAAGATAATACGAATCTTTCCCTGAACTTTTTGAAGACCCCTCCCTGTGCCTGTGTTTCCTCAATCAATGAGTGTTCCTCTAGGGCTTTCAAAATGTCAGGTGCAGTGCTAAGCACTTTCCATACTGTGTGTCAACATCCAGCCTGCTTTTACAGATAAGGAGACTGAGGTTCAGAGAAGTTAAGAAAACTGCTCAATGTCACACAGCCATTAAGTGGTGGAGCCAGGTTTGAGCCCAAGTTTTCTGCTTCCAAAGCCCATACTTTTAACCACCTCACTAAGCCACAGGAAGAGTTTTTCCTACCTCAGAGACTTCTTGTCCTGCCCTTGCCCAAGCTAAACCGGTACTGCTGTGCCTTTGTGTCCCCTAATGGTATATATTATGAAATGTACTGTGGATTGATTTGTTATCAGCCATTCTCTTATTAGACTTCAAACTCCATGAAAGCAGGATCGGGTGCAGGGTTCACTTTCCCGCACCCTGCCCTACAGGAGGCGCTGCAGGCATTCAAAAGCAGATAAATAGGCATTTAATATATCCTTAAACCTGTTCCTTGGAACACTGTTTACACCACAGTGTGCAAAAATGTATTCTACCCAAACGTTTACCAGGTCAAGTAAGTTTTAGAAATATTTCTTACATCCCCCTCTTGAAGAGTCACCTGGAGAGTGCTGTGCCAAAGGTTCTGAGAAGGCCTGCAGTGAAGAAGTTCTTTTCCACTTTTTAACCTGGGAAATACCAAACTTACTTGTTCCTTGACCCCCTTTTCACAAATACCCTCTACTTTTCAGAACTCTTCCCTGGGTGTTTTGTAAGAAATTAAGAAGATAAGTCCTTCTTGGTCCAAGGCTGTTGGGAGAACTTTGTAATTCTGATAGAGAGAGTGCTTTCCCCAGCCTCAGCTTTCTAGCAGTAGAGCTCGAGCTCGTGCGGGTAGTGAAACCAGCATCAGTGGCCACCAGAGGCGTTCTTGTCAGCAATGGGATGAGCAGAAGAGTTGCCTCCCCTCCAGTGACAAAGCTAAGTCACAGGAGGTCCCTCGGAAGACTAGGGAGGAAGAGGAGGTCCCTCGGAAGACTAGGGAGGAAGAGGAGGACACGTGTGCGCTGGCTTCTGGGCTCCATCGGGGGAGGCAGGACCAGGGCAGGGAGGGAGGGAGGTTGACGTTGCCAGCTGTGGTCCCCTGGTGGGCAAGTCTTGTACTGTTTGTCTGTTCGGGGGAGGGGATACTGTCCACTGTGGAGCGTCTCCTCCATGCCAGCCTGCCTTCCTGTGTTAAGTCACCTGCACAGCAACCTGTGAGGCAGGTGTCATCCACTCCGAGAGAAGAACAAATGCAAACAATCTTGTTTCATGGTTTAAAGTGCACGTCTGTTCATTTGAAAAGCAAGTAAACTCGCATTTTAAACTGTGAATCAAGCAAGCTCTGAAACAATCAAGCATCAAATCTCCCTGATTTTGTTTTTAGTTCAGCGAACGGGGCTTTTACAATTCATCTTATAAACTGCCATTTAGTGGGCATTTATCTTTATGACAACTTTGGAGGTTAATATTACTACCCCCTTTACAAATGAGGGAACCAAAGCTGAGAGGGTCACGAGAATTTATTCAACCCCTGTGCAACAAATAATCGTTTGGTCCCTGCTGTGTGCCAGGCGCTGTAATAGCCTATGGCATAGGTGATCTCACTTAATGATACTGTTACCTGACAATCTTTATTGAGCATAAGCTGTGCACCAGGGACTGTCCCAGTGTTTCATACAGGTCATAATTTTTAATCCTCACAATTAGTAGGTAAGTAGATGTGATTGTTATAAAGGTGGGTAAACTGAGGCATGGGATGCAGAAAAACTTGTCAAATGTGAGACAGCTACCAAGGGACAGAAACAGGATTTAGACACAAGCAATCAGCGTCATTTGTTCAAGTAACGCTCAGATGTGATACCTCAGAAAACAAATGATACAGCCTATGGCCTTCGTGTCAGCCCAAAGAAGGGCCCTCAAAATATAACTCGTGATTTTCTGCACTGCAATGACTGTGTGGACCACGCAACAGGTACACAAGACGCAGGTGAGCCCCAATTCCCACCAAGGTTCCTCTGAACGAAGCCCCCCATGGGCTGCTTAATCCAACTTGACGGGCACCCCATGAAGTCAGAACACCCTCCATCTCCTGTGATTTCATCCAAGCGTACCAATTTTGTTATCTTAGCAAAGGCCACCAGGCAATTTCTCCCACATTTGTCATCGGTCCTTAAAACATGGTATAATTGGAAGTCGCTGTGTTGGCTGAGGGTAGGATGACATTTTGTGTGTGTTCAATTTGGACATAAATGTCATATTTGCACGAGGTTGGGACTGCCTGCTGTAAGAGAAAAATGTTCATGAGTGACAAGCAGGGCTATGAGAGATCTTGGTGAGTGAGAGGAAACCAGCTTTCGATGACCCTGGCAGAGAGAAATTAATGATTGAGGGCAGAGGTCGTCACTGTTCTTTTAATAGCAAATGTTTGTTCTCTTTGCACTTTTTTGGTTCTCTCTCTATGTACAAAATATGTTCTCTCTGTCCTCCAGTCTAAAACTCACATCAAACCTGATCAGCATGAATTCATTTGAATGCATATGATGTAAAATCTCAAGGAGCTGTTGAGAATTAGCACTGCTGTCTTCAAGACACTTCCTCTCCGCTATTTCTTTTCATTGACTTAATTCTAGGGCTCATTTCTCGTCCCTTCTCCTGCCTCAGCTGCCACCCCTATTCAACACAATAACCAATCCTTTCGGCTCTGACAGCTTATTATTCTCCTGCTCCTGCCACCAAGCTATCACTGTCCCTGTCCTGGGTCACGGCAAAAGCCGACTAATGATCTTTTTGCTTTCATTCTTGTCCCATAGAGTCTATTTGTCATACAGCCTCCAGGCTGAGCTTCAAAAATCTTAAGTCAGATGATGTCCTACTTGTTCAAAACCATCCAGAAGAAAATCTAAATTCCTTTCTTTTGGGATGGGAGCCTAATAAAACTCCCCCTCCCTTTTACCTGCCCCAGCTTAGACCCAGTTGAGAAATAAATCTTTAAATGAGGCAACTAGAGACCAAGTATCATGTTTATTCCTGACAGAGAGGTTGTTGAAGAACATGGCCTGGGTCTGCTTAATAAGAGGGCTTCTAATGGACCCTTAATTGAACTCACTCCTTTAATAGAAACCTGACTCTTTGAAATCACAGATGTTTTCCCAACAAAGGCTGCTGTCCCTGCTTCAGATTGCAGCCCTCCCATTTACTCATTTTTAACAAGGTTATTTTTTTTCCTTATTAAGAGAGGATTTATGTATGTTAAGTATTTTTGCAGTTTATAGTTTTTGATTTTAAAAAAGTTTTAATAGAATTAAACTACTAATCTTTTTTTTTTTTTTTTAAGTTTGTGTATTTCATATGTGCTTTGAAAAATCCTTCCCAATCTTGAGGTCATAATATTTCCCTATATTTTCTTCCAACAGTTTGAAGCTTGGCTTTTCACACTTGATTCTTAAATTCAAGAGATCTCTCTGTGTATGATATGAGCTGTCAATTTTGTATACCTGGTTTCATTCTATTCTTCACGGAGAACCCGTCATCCCAGCAGCATTTATTACAGCTGCTCATGGAGAGGGGTTTCCCTTTCCCCAGTAAGGTTTCCTGCAGTGCCGTGTATCATTTCCTTCTATCCGTGGCTTGTGGCTGGGTTATCTATTCTGTTTCTTTGTACATTTGTTAAAGCCTGCACCACAAACACATTGCCTTAATCATTACAGTTTGATAATAACACAAGAAACTTAAGAAGAAATTAAAACTCACTCATGGTCCCATGATGTAAAGACTCTCTGTCTCAATTTCTTTGGCATCTACTTTTAGTCTTTTGTCTATATGTATTTTTACATGTTCAGAAGAGACTACATACAGATTTGAATTTTTATTTTTCCTTAACATTATATTCTGGTGCATATTGCCACGTGCTCCAAATATATGTTTTCATTGTGAGAGAAGTAGGAGCAAAGCATTAGAGTTCTAAGAAGAAGCAAGACAGCATTTTTATCTCGGGAAAAATCAGAGAAGCTTTTGTGTCTCTAAACTACTTAGTTACATAGTTCTTTTCTCGTTGACAAATGAACTATAACAAGAAATGCAAAGCATTGGATCATATGTTTAAATGTGTGACAAACACCTTTGGGATTGATGGATATATTAAAAGGCTAAACTTCATTTTTCGAGTCCTTTTGATGGGAGCAAGCCATTTGCTATGTAGTACATCACTGAACTGTTTATTTCAGGAACAGACAATGACACAAAAGTATGTGGAATCCTTTCCCTTTTGCAGCAGGTCAAGAGCTCTGGGGACACAGTGTTTTCACCAGGTTCTAAGTCAAAGGGGACCTTCCTGGAATCCGTAGGGACAATGGTGTGCACTGCACTTCTCAATAGGTGGTTGACGTGTTGATTGTTGTTGGGAAGCAGTTTATAGATCTTAGTCACTGCAATCAGATTTTGCGTCTTTCTCTAATGTGACTGCAGGACTTCTGACATCATTTCATCTCCAAATAATCATCTATTCAGTCGGCTCCAATTAAGAGCCAAAAGGTAAGCGTGGAGCACCTTTCTCGTGGGAACACGTTCCTTTTGATTTCCAATAGAGGCAGCTTCTCCTCTTCAAGTCTCCTGGAGACAAGGGTGTCTTCGTTCTGCCAAATAGCTTTCCATTTCAGTTTCATTTTTACTTATAGTCACTTATAAAATTCTCATTGCTTGGCTTCTCCTGGGGTGGAGTGGGGACTATTTATGGTCTTTGTCATATTTATTCAACATGAGATGTTTTAACCCAGGCCAATTCCGTGCTTTACTGTGCTCCTTTAAACCCTCAGAACAGGCACAGGTGTGGTGTCTCCAAGCGTCTTGGAGATGAATGGGAACTTAGAAACATCTAGGCTTACCTGACTCAGGAATCCCCTCCCAGTGTCCAAGTCAGCCTCTATTGAGTGCTAACTGCAAACCAGAAAATGGGCCTGCACCGTTAGGTGCCTGTGGGATTCTGCTCACTCTCGTTCAAGTCCATGTGGCTATGGAACTTTCCTACCTGTGAGAATGCCTGCCTGTCCCTTCTTCAGAGTCGGCCTGCAAAGGGTGTCTGCCCCCTGGGTCTAGTGTTGCCTTTTGTAGTCAGTCTCTCCTGTCAGACTGTGAGTGCTCCCATGTTATGGACTAGTGGCTCAGCTCCATGAGCACTGGAATCACCTGGAGGTCTTGTTAAAGTACAGACAAATGAACAGATAGGATGTTGATGCGGGGGAGGGGGAGGGAGGAAAGGAGGGATTGGTAAAGGGACACAAAAATCAACTACATTTTCTATTGCTAAAGTAAAATAAAAGTAAACAAATAATTTTTAAATGGATAAATAAGTAAAAGCACAGGTGGCTGGGCCCCACCTCAGAGTTTCTGACTCAGTGGGTTTGGGTTAGGACCTGAGAATTTGCATTTCTGACAAGCATCCAAGGGATGCTGATGCTGCTGGTCTGGGGACCACACTTTGAGAACTGCTGTTAAGGACAAAACCAAGCCATTTATCCAGGTTCTAGGCATTTTGTTAGGTGCCACGGACATAGCAGAGAACACAACAGATACACTCTTACCCTCATGGAGTTTATGGTCCAGTGGAACTTATTGAAAATATAAACAATAAAGTGAGGTGTTTGTTATGACAAAGCAAGGTTGAGAAACTCTGAGAATGTAACGTAGGGAACATCATCTGCCTAAGAGTCGGAGTCAGGGAGGCCTCCTTGCAGAAGTGATTTTTGAGCTATGACCTGAAAAATAGATTGGAGTTTGTAAGGCTGAAAAGAGGAGAATGGGACAGGGAGGAAAAAGTTTTAACAAGAACACAGCAGGGTTGAGGATGGACAGCACAGTCCACACAAGACACGTGGAGACAGCGAGGGTGACAGACATGCAGAAGGAGGGGGAGGCTGGAGGGGTCAGAGGTGCTTTCTGAACTAGCTTCCGAAGCTTAGTTTGGATGCCAAGGTTAACAGAAAGCCATTAGAACCCCACTGGGTTTTAAACCAGGTGGGGTGGATGTGACTGAACAGATTTGTTAATTCATGGAATAAAATCTTGGCTCTATTTTCAGTGCCTAACATTGTAAGTACAGGGAGCAGCTTAAATGCTCTTTGCAAGGTGAGTGCTTGATAAATATTAATTCTTCTCAGGTGGTGTGCATGTGCGTCTGTGGGTGTGTTGAACATTACAGCTTTTTAGGTCACCCATGTGTACATGTGTGCCAGTGACACAGTAAATAAATAGGTTAGGTCCAACAAAACCCAACTTATGTATTAGCATGAACTGCCAATGCTCAGCTTCCTTAGTCTGATTAGACATTGTCTTGTGAATAACACCATGGCTCTGGCCCCCTTATGCAGTACATAATTTAAATTATAGATTAAATTGATTTGGAGGAGGCACAGTTTTGTATCTTTTCAGGCTTAGAGGCAAGATTATGATTGACTGATATAATTTAAGGTTCATAAAAATACCGCTGACTACAGAACTGAAATATTTTCAGTCTTCCCTTGCCAGGAGGTCATTCTGCATCTTATGAAAAAGGAAGGCTGGGAGCAGTGAAGTTGAAGGAGGCAGTGGGAGAGGAAGCATTTAGAAAAGTGGCACTGATCACAGAGTTGCTGTCACTGAATGCATGAATGCCAGTCCCTTTTACCTCATTAGCATGTTTTGAAGAACGAGATTTGGAAGGAGAGAGTGTGCAAGTGTGTTCAGGGCCCAGGTGAACATGTGGCTTCAAGGACAGGATTTGGTCCTTGTACTTATGGAGAGTTTCTTAGGGCAGAACAAATCTCATAGGTATACAGTGTGGCAGACATCTGACTTATTGTTTTAATAAATGGGAGAAAATAAGATCGTATCAACAATTAGACCTTTCTCTTAAGTCTAATGTGTGGACTTGGGGAAGGCATTTGTCAGAGTCCCCAAGTAGAAAGGAGAGAGGACTTGAGGATTTCTTGTTCAGGATTGGAAGGTGGAAGGGGTGAGAATGTCAGCTTCACTTGAGCCTGGGTTTGAACGCTGCTCTTGGTTTACTGAGAAAATTAGCACACCAGAGCTTCCGTCTTCTCATGCAAAAAATAGAGATAGCGCTCCCAACCTCACTGGATTTTGAGACACAGTGAAATTTATATGTCTCAGAAGGCCTCGGGTCTTCGAAGGATTCTGTTTAAAAACTGTTACCATCACTGCTATTATTGTTGTTATTTTTTCCATGTGATGTATCAGTGGGTTAAGTGCGTCGTTATCAACCTTTCAGAGCTCTGTAATCTTCTTACATCTATACAACTGCTATTCAAGAACCAGTCCGGGGAGTTACACTGAGACCCTTCTGCTATAATCTGTTAGTTAGCCCAGGCCACTGGGCCAGCCACACTCAACAGGAAAAGGAATAGATTTCACCTCTTGATGGGAGTCGTGGCCAAGAACTTGGTGTCCACCATTAATCCACCAAGCTGATTCGTACTTTTAAAAGATCATTATGATTACTGTGTGGAAGATAGATTGAGATGTGAAAGCAAGCAGCCTATTTAGGAGGCTTTTGTGGTGGCCCAGGAAAGATAATAATGTCTTGGATTAGGCTTGTAATAGAGAAACAGAAAGTATGTGCATTAGAGATATATGTTGGACATAGAGCCAGCTGATGGACTGGGTTTTGAAAGTAAGAACTACAAAGGCCAGTCTAAGTATTTGAGAGATCCCTTACAGCTGAGAGTCCTAAAGAGGAAATAGAAGCAGGACACTCACTTAATATGGCCATAGAAACCATCAGAGCAAGTGCTCCCAGGAACTGTCCAGAGTTCTGAAACACTCAATGCTTTCAACCATCCAGCAGTCTCTGGCTTTGTGCCAGGCACTGTGATATGTACCAGGAGTGTAAAGACCAACAGGACAGGGTTTTGGTTCTTAGTGAGCTCACAGTTCTTTTGTGACGATTGTCAGGAAGTCCCAGGACAGTGTGACAAGTGCTAAGACAGAGAGTACAGAAAGGAGACACCTAAGGTCAGCCTGAAGAGGTCAGATAAGGCTTTCTGGTAAGGGTGACCTTTGAGCTGAATACTGAAGGAAGAGGGACAGGTTTCCACCTTAGGCTGGGGAAGGGAAAAGTCATTCATATACAAGCATCTTGCAGAAACAAAAATATAAAATGTGAAAGGTCAGATGACTGGAGTTGAGGCTGGAAAGGCAGAGAGCAGATCACCAAGAACCTCGGTTGGGAGGCTTAGGAATTTAAATTTCATCCTGTAGACAAGGAGGGGGCACAGAAGAGTTTAAAGCAGGGAGAGTGACATAAATGGTATATATCTTAGCTAGATCTCCATGGGAGTGTAGAATTGACTAGAGGCGGAAAGGACAGAGGCAGGGAGTTGGGCGAGGTCTCTGCTGCAGCAATCAAGTGAGGTGACGGCAGTGTGGGTGGAAAGCATAGGGAGAACCATTTCCTCCCCTCCTCTTTATCAAGCTGACCACCCAAATAAGAGTTTCTACTAAGAATTACATTCTTTAAGGGATTTGTTGGGGAAGAAGCTATTACCATCTCTTCCTACCTCTCATAGCCTTATTGGATTTCTGAGTGATTGGGTATCTAACCAAACTTAGGCTTCCTTTCTCTATTGGAAAGAATTGTTATATTCAAGGTGAGTGCATACTCCTGAGGACGGCTGGTCCTCTCTGTTCTTTAGAGATGATCTTCCTGCAAGCAGTTCATGTCTTTCCCTCCGTTGCTTCCTCTCCCCCCCCCAGGCTGATGGGTTAAGGATCTGCTTATACATTAAACTCTTTTAACATTGAATTTCCAATATCTGCTATTGGAAGGAGGTAACTGAAGGCACCCCTACTTTCATCAGTAGGATGAACTGTAGTCTTTTCTCCAATAAATACTTTAGTACTTATTGTACGTACTATTGTAAAGTACTAACAGTACTTTACAGCAATAAATTGCATCCCTTTTTAATGGGCATGCATACCTGAGGTGTTAAGGAAGTAAAATTGACAGGAGTTAGTGAACAGATTCCTATAGGATAAGAAATAAGGGAAGACATAGAGTCTTAGATAATACTTGTGTTACAGGATTGGAAGGATGGTATTGTTTACGGAGATGGATAGTACAGATGACAATATAGATCATCTGTCCTCCTAGGAAAGACAGATTTGGGTGAGAGGGAAATAACTTATGTCAACTGTAAAATGGGGATGTAGCAGTGCTGTCAGTGCTTGAGACTTGATTGGATCCCTGCTGTGATTTGAATGAGTCACCTCCAAAATTTAGGTGTTGCCAATGTGACAGTATTAAAAGGTGGGGTCTTTAAGAGATGATTAGGCCATGAGGGTCCGTCCCTCGTGAATGGAATTGAGGCCCTTATAAAAGAAGCTTCACACAGAATTTGGCTAGCTTGTCCTTCTGTCTCCCACCTTCTGCCATGTGGGGACACAGTTTTCCTTCTCTCCAGAGGACACAGCATCAAGGTACATCTTGGAAGCAGAGAGCATCCTTCACCAGACAACCAAACCTGCGACACCTTGATCTTGGACTGCTCAGCCTCTGTAGCTGTGAAAAATTATTTCTGTTCTTTATGAACTCTCCAGTCTCAGGTATTCTGTTATAGCACTGCAGACTAAGACAATCCCTTTACCATTTGTCAGATCCAAATGTGCTTCTCCCCAGCTTGCCAGCACTGCATACATTTTTTGGAGGGCTGCTCTCTGCCTACTGGAAGCTTCTTTGCCTGGTACATAAGAAACTGGAATTGCCTGGAAATGTATATCCTTCTGGACATACTTGGGTACAGATGTGTAAATCCTCCAGCTCTCCTGTAACCCAATCAGGAATGTTCTGAGAGGTGTCACACTGTCACCAGAGCTTCCCTTTGGGGCCTCATTTAGGACTTGGCTTGATATAACATCTTTGCTTGTCCCCTTTTCCTTTCTGGTCTCACTTCTCTATTCCCTGGTGGTTTTGCTATGAACATTTTCTAGTAACTACTCTCAGACAAATTTCAGGACTGCTTCTGGGAAACCAAAGCAAAGATTGGGAATAATAGTTAATAATACTTATATCATAGAGTTGTAAGGATTAAGTACAATAATGTGTATAAAGCACTTTATTACAATGCTTGGTATATAGTAAACATTCAAGAATTGTTAGCTAATTTTTTTTTCCAAAAAATGAGAATTTATAAATGCTTATTTGAGGTGCCCATAGTCTTCTATATGGACATTAAATAGACATTTTAGAGCAGTGATTCTCAAAATGTTTTGTCCAATGATCTTACACTCTTAAAACTTACACTCAGAGAGGCTTTGTTTATGTGGGCTATATCTACCAATATTTATAGTTTTATAAATGAAAAATGAGACATTAAAAGATACTTATTTATACATGCATTTTAAATAACAATAAGACCCCTACATGTTAACATAAATAACATTTTTATGAAAGTTACCTATTTTTTCCAAAAACAAATATAGTGAGAAAGTACTATTGTTTTATACTTTTGCAAATCTCTTTAATATCTGATTTTATTGAAAACAGTAGTATTCTTATATAGGATTTTGTATTCAATCTGTTGCGATGTGAATGTGATGTTGAAACACGTGAAGACAACTCCACTTCTGACAGATGTGCAGTTGGAGAAGTGAGAAGTATTTTAACAGCTTGTTTTCCAAATAATTTTGTATTTTCTTCTTTGACATCATGCCAAAACCCAACAAGTGGTAGTTCCATAAAGATTAGTTGCAATATGGAATCTGAAATCATGTCAATGAACTTTTCATTCTCTGTTACATTAAAATCCTTAGTTTGTCCTGAAATTTAAGTGGCTCTTTTACAACCATGCATGATTGTGTAACATAATACATTGTTAATTAGGAAAAGCATCACTGATTTGTTCAGACCTTCCAATGGCATATTCCGCTATACAATATTTAAACATTTTCCTGATCAATACCACCACCAAACTCATCAGAAAAGTCTTTAAGTATTGGAAAGCTGTCAAACTCACATGGCAGACACGAGTTTTCTAAAAGCCTAATTTTCATTTGAAAATTCAAATTTTATTATTGGCAACAAATACTTTTAGATGTTTTCCTTGAAATGCCAGGCTTATCAAGTTTGTAGGTCATTCATTCTTTGAAGTAAAAATGTTATCCCATGAGAAAGGTGTCTAGTTCAGCTTACAACTTAATCATAAGCTTTTTTTTCTGAAGAGAAGTGCTTTACACATACTTTCCATTTTTGTCACACAGAATATTAAAAAGACATACTGAAGGATAAATAGTAAAGTCAATATTTCTCCTGTTTCATCAGTGTCATACTTAAGTGAAATTGGCTTTTGTTTATGAGTCTGTGGCCATGGAAAAATACAACGATTAGTACAGTTTGGTGTCACTGCTTTAATTTGTGCAAAGGTGCCCACGGTTTCACCCATCACTGAATCCACACCATCAGGGAGAACAAATTTATTCCCTGATTATTCTTGAGATTCAAATTTACTCAGCACTTTTTCAGCACCACTGTGTTTGTTGCAAGGTATTCACATAAAAGGTCTTCTCTGATAATTAGTTGACGCTGATAACAGACAAATATAAGTAAAATTGAGAGCCCAGCCATGTCTGTAGATCCACCCATTTGTAAGACAAAAGTACAAGTCACAATTGAATGCTTAACTCAATTTTCATATGTGCAACTAAATCTTTAATTCGAAGGGTTACTATATTATGGGAAACCGGCGGTGCTTTGGTTTCTCCTGTAGGTTTTCCATCCAGAAGTGTCACCTGTGCAGGGCTTTGTC
Source organism: Cynocephalus volans (assembly GCF_027409185.1). Taxonomy (NCBI): domain Eukaryota; kingdom Metazoa; phylum Chordata; class Mammalia; order Dermoptera; family Cynocephalidae; genus Cynocephalus; species Cynocephalus volans. The sequence goes on along the minus strand of NC_084468.1, from coordinate 6,628,837 downwards.
AGCCTCTTTGCTAGCCTTTGTGCTTGTCCAGCCAGCGCACTGTGATGACTTATCCTGTAATGTGCTTCAGTGGCTTCTTCATTCATAGTTTGAAAAGCTGTAACAAACATTGTTTTTTGGTGTTTAATGAACATGTTTTGTCTGTGTTTAATATTTTTAGCTTCATTTTCTTTAAACTTTGAATGATTGGTCTCAAAATGATGCCTAAGAGAAGAATTAATACCACTTCTCTTCAAACTTTTCCAAAAAAAGTGAAAAGAAGCCATTCTCTCAAACTTTGAGGCCAGCATCACCCCGATACCCAAACCAGAGAAAGATACAACAAAAAAATAAAATTACAGGACAATATCAGTGATGAACATAGATACAAAAATCCTCAACAAAATATTAGCAATCAGAATACAGCAACACATCAAAAAATTATACACCACAATCAAGTGGGATTCATCCCAGGGATGCAAGGATGGTTCAACATACACAAGTCAGTAAATATGATACACGACATCAACAAAATCATGAACAAAAACCATGTGATTATCTCATAGATGCAGAAAAAGCATTTGACAAAATACAACATCCCTTCATAATAAACTCTCTCAGCAAATTAGGTATAGAAGGAAACTATCTCAACACAATAAAAGCCATTTATGACAAACCATAATAACTTCTTAACTTGCACCACAGTATTACCCTAAAATGCTCTGTTCCATAAAATGCAATAAGGTGAATGACTAATACCTATGAAGCTGAAGGAAAGAAAGTAGTTTGTTTGTTTTGATTGTAGTTTTCTTTGTTCTCTGACTCAGTTTCTTTGGAGCAGCTTCTTCTACTCCAAAGTCAGAACTCTCTGGTAGGTCAGTTTCATCTTTTTCAGCATCTTTAGACATGGATGATATAACTGTGGGCTGAGGAAGTGAGTATTCTAAATTTTCTAAAGCCAATGGTGTATCTTTAAATATAAGAAAAATACATTGTAAATAAGTGTTCATTTACTTTAAAGTAAACTATCAAATTATAAAATAACTGTGGTTTGGGGTAAGATTTAAAATTTTGTATTTTTTACTTTTTGAACTTATTTTCTAAATATCACAAAATAAGATGGGAAAGTGTAGTTAGTGTTTGTGTTTCTGAGTAAGTACATGAAAAACTTGGATTTGAAATGAATGATTTATTGGATGACAATGAGGTTACAGAGATTAATCAGGTACAATTAAAGATGGCTAATAAGAGCACATAGAAGTTCTGAGAACAAACTGAGATAATCTTTGAAAATGCACAGACCCCAGACCCACTACTTTAGAAAACTCTAGAAAACACAAGAATACACAAGCATGCATTCCACTTTTACATGACATTATCACATGTCACAGAGCCTCTGGAAAACTCCACTATATACTCATGAAATTATGAAAGTTTTCACAAATAAAGTCTTAATATTATAAAAAAGTTTTGACCTTATAGACACCCTGAAAGGGTCTTGGAGACCCCCAAAGAATCAGACTTTGGGCTAGCAATGTGGTGTTTAAGAAACATCTATGTGCATGTATAAATGTGAAACACTTAGAGCAGGTGAGGTGCATACAGCACTCAGGAAGAATGGAGCACATTAGTTGCTATTATTAAAGGGGTAAATGAATCTACAGAAAATTTCCCCTGAATAAGATGAAAATTAGATAAGTGCTTAGAATAAAACCTTCTGGAAACCCATTTTTAAGGAATAGGTTGGAAAGAAGTTTCTGGAATGGTGAAGGTAGAAGGACATGGGAAAGAGTGTTGTCCCAATGATGGGTAGAAAACTGCCAACAGATAGAGTTAGAATATATGTGGAGGGATACAGAAACCTCTGGAGACAGTTACAAGAAAGCAGACGATAAGCAAGCTGGCAAATATAGATGCATCTTCCCAGGTCCTCAGGAGTTCCCTGTGGGGCTGTGCAGAGTAGCTAATGTCACCTCCTGGAGCAAGGACCCCACCAGGCATGAGGAACTCCTTTGTCACTCTCACAAAGATTTTATGCCCTTGTTTGACATCCCCTATCACACTTGCTATTACTTGTGTTGTGTCTGCCTTCCTGGAGTTCAAGAGGGAAAAGCCTATAACTGTCTTCCCCTGTGCTCCAGCTGCTCTGCCTTCCACACAGCAAACACTCAATAAATATTGATTGGCCAAATGAATGGATGGATTTGACCTTAGAAAGAGTAGTTCTCAATGGAATAGTGGCGGGTGGAAAAAAGTAACCAGATTACCAAGGACTGAGGACTGATGGTCAGGAAGGAAGCAGGGGAAATGTGTGTAAACAAATCTTTAAAGAAACATAACTGTGGAGAACAGAAGAGAGAGAAATCAATAGCCTCATGAGGACCTAGGGACGAGAGAGAATATTTTTTGAGAAGAGGGCTATAGCAGAATCATACGCTTTAGACAAAAGAGCCAATACAGAAAGGGAGGACAAAGATACAAAGGAGGAAGTAGCTCCATAATAAGGGTGGTAAAAATTCATTCATTCATTCATTCATTCATTCAACAAATACTAAGTGCCTGACATGCCCCAAGCCTTGTGCTGGCTGCTTGAGACGGAGTGGTGAAGAACAGAGACACGTCCCTGCCACCACTTAGCCTTCAGCCCAGTCCAGACATGTCTAAACAAGTGTGCCCTGGACCTTTTATAATCTAGTGAAGACTATGGATCCTATATCAGAATAAAGCCTTTAATCGTATACAACAAAATGCACGGAATTACAAGGGAAATCAATTATATTGAAATCATGTTATTGGAATATTTTAAAAATAAATTGGTGATTTAATAATATATGGACTTCTTTATTAATATTTAAATAAGGAGGTCTAAGAGCATGGCAAAGTAGTGATGGCATACGTAGAGATACGGACACGCACGAGGGTATTCACAAAGTTCGTGGAAAAATAGAATTAAAAGATGATACGAACCTTTCCATGAACTTTTTGAAGTGCCCTTGTATAATAACTATAATGTGATAGATCAATATCTGCGCTTTTACTGTTTACAGAGTCACAGGTACTGCTGATACAACTGTGATTTGTTGTCTTTATAATTGAAAGACATGTTCTTTTCAGTTGGATATGAAAAAATGCATCTTTACTTTCACTAATTTCTAAGTAAAGGGACTCCTTCCATACTATCCAAATATTGACTGAGGATTCCAGGCCAAGAGCCCCTGGTGGGATATGGGATGCAGTACACATCGTTGCTGGTCCTGGAAGGGAGGACATTTAGGATGCACATGGGTGTGGACAGTCGAGAAGTGGGGAGTAGTGAGTGACGGTCATTGGTTTTTCTGTGAAGCAGGAGGTGATGCCATTTCCTGCGGGTTTGCATGGCAGGGGTGGCTTCCCTCTGCCCCTCCAGATCTACCCTCCACCTGCCCCTTTCCCACTCTGCACCCCACACCACTGGGCGCCATTTACCCCTCCTCCTGTTTGGGTCAGGCCAATGGGGACCACCAGCAGGAGACCGAGGGAGGGAGGAAAATGAGATTGGGGCATTTATTGCCCAGCTCCCTGCATCTGAAGGTCACAGTAGTCTTCTCCACACAGCCCCTCTGTCTCTGTGCTCCCTCTGATCCTAGTCCAGGGACTGCATTATCACACGTGGTTTTCCTATACTCCACCCATACCTTTGTTAGCAGTTCTTTGTTAACATAACCTCAGGTTACCTAAGGTGATGCATCAATCTGTTTGCTTGACCTCGACTGAATAGTTTGGGAGGCTTACAGAGACTCGTGAAAGTTTAGAGGAGCAGCCATAGGGAAGGGACAGGTTGATGGGCAGTACCGAGATCTTGACTTAGGCTGAGGACCACCGATTTACACTGACACAAGGTTGTGTGGTATTCTCCATTGTTAACTTCCAGTATGTCATTTACCAACATCGTGGGATTGACCCTAGGCTGAGGACTTCCGGGTAAGTGTGACAGGAAAAGAAGGTATGAGCAAGACAACAGCTGACATGATGGACCGAGGACTGTAAGCCAGATGGGAGGGTTTGTAAAATAAGGGGGGAGCTGATATACAGAGCCTTTAAAGGACTGAATGTCTCAATGAGGTCAAAGTTCAAGTACAGGGGAAGGGAGGGTGTAGGGAAAAGATAGGAACTACGGTCAGAGAGTGGAGAGTTTGAATTAAATATTTCAATAGTGGAGTAATTATAGTAGATGGTGAATTCCAAAGTGTGGCCAAGATAGTGGATGATCAGAGTGGAGGAGAGACATTATCCTTGGGGATGGGGACGTTAAGTGACCCCGAGGCCAGAGTGTTGGATAAGCCATTCACATGGAGGCTGAGGTCTCCCATGCTGGAGGAGGGACTTGGGACAGGGAGGACAGCTGAGGTCCATGGGTGCAACGAGGAGGTTGGTAAGTGGAAGAAACAGAAAGGGGCTGCAGATGGTGCCACCAGATTGGGGATCTACAAGGGAGGAAGGGCTTTATCAAGAACTGGAGGAGCAATCTTTTGGAATGGGAAGATGGCCAGAGTGTGGACAAGTGTCCCCTGCCTCTGAACCGATCTAACTTGTGTCTTGCTCTCTTGACTGCCCACCCTAATGCTCCCTCTTGCCCTGTCCTGGATCTCTGACCTCACGTTACCTGGTTAGCTCGGTTCTGTTCTGGTCTATCAGCCAGATTCTCCACATAGATCGTTTGTAAATATAAACCACTCTTCAGTAGAAAGTGGGGTTGGGTTATTGGAAGCATTGTGTAGTGCAACATGTGCCTGCTCTTTTGAATCAATGCTGTTACTAACTAGCTTGTGCACAAGTTAAAAACTCTGCCTGTGTCTTCTCTTCTGTCTGTAAAATGGGCATAGTAATAGCTGCATCCGAAATAAGCTGTTATATACGAAGTACACATCGTACCTTGCCTGGCATATACAAATTGCTCAGTAAAATGGCAGCTATTTATTAACCGCATATCTTTTACAGATACGTGTCCAGACACGATAATTCGCCTCTAGGAAGATGGGGACTTGTGTCTCTAGATCACTTCTCTGTTCCCTAGCCCAGTGCCTGGTACATAAAAGAGGCTCAGTAAATATATGTTGATTAAATTTGTCAAAGCTCATAAAACAGTATGGGTTTATAAACTCCTTTCTACTTCTGTATCATATGTGGAAAGGACAGATATGGGATGAAATGATTTTTTTCACTCTTACAGCTTTATCCTTTATTTTTTTCACATCACTTTTGCCTGGTTTTGGTGTTGGAGCCACAACAGTTCATATGAGACAGCCAGGGAAGATGATCTTGTCATCTTAGAATGGTAAGAAATTGGAACAGAAAAGTTGTGTTTCTCACCTGGACATAAATGGTTGAGTTGGGACTCCCAGTTGAGATACATTTTCCCAAGAAATCCTTATTCCCAGAGAGTTTAAAATACTTTGGAAATATTTCCAACCCACAGGCCGAACCAAAAGAATAAGCACATAATTAGAAGGGAGAGCAGTGCCCTCACTGAGCACTTTCTATAAGCCAAGCACGGTGCCAGGAGATTTTACATATGACAGTTGAGTTCACTGTGAAATTAAATAAGCCAGGACTTGCCATTCCTCAGGGGCTCTTGTCCTGGAGTGGAAAATGCATGGATTTGGAGATGAGGTTGCAATTGGCTCCATCTTTACTAGTGGGTCACCTTGGGCCAGAAGCTCACTCTCTGTAAACTTCAGTTTTCTCGTCTACGAAATGAGGATTGTGTCTATGAAACAGCTGCTGTGCAAGGTGCTGTGTATAGCGCCTAGCATGCAGCGGGCCTGGGCAGCACAGTGTAATGGTCAAGGGCATGATCTCTGGAACCTGAACACCTGATGCAGAATCTCAGCTCCAGTAATTACTGGTTGTGTGACCTGGGGTGAGTTACCTAATCTTCCTGTGCTCCATTTCCTCTTCTTGGAGAGGGGTGACAATAGTGTGCCTCTCCACTGTTTAGATGAAGTTGAGATGAGTTAACATGTGGAAAGCACTTAGAACAGAACAAGGGATGTAGATTGTCCCAAATCGCATATCAAACTCAACCATGTAACTTTATCTGAGAATTTAAGATAAATAGGTTATACCTAGCCAGATATATCTGAAGTTTGCCTACCCTCGAAAAGTTGGTATCCTACTTCAATAAACCCAAGGGATAGCACAACTTATTTTCAATGGATAAAGCATTTGTCACTGTGAAAGAGGGGCTGCTCAGAACAGCCTGCTCCAGTCTCTTTTTGCTAAAAATAGAATCTTCAGTTTGAACCTTTGAACCCAACAACACTTCAGATTCTTAAAGAGGCTAATAACATCATGTCCCATGTATAACATCCCCCTCCTAAAAGTGAGTCTTAGAGGTGAGGACAGAGACGCAGCCACATGCAGAGGAGAGATGGTCTTTTGGCAGGCAGCTGCGGGCTAGAGTTCAGTCCTTGCCGCGGACCAGATCTTCAGTGCAAACTGGGAAAACGGAGCATCTGACACCAGGGAGACCATCAGGAGGGGATGGGAGTGGGATTAGACTCCAGGAAAACAAGGTCTGAGACAGCCAGGAAGCAGCCAGGAAGAGGTGGGATGGCTGTGGGTCAGTGTAGAGGAGCGTGTACCATGTCAGCTGGGGTGTGCTGGTGCACAGAGCTGCCTCTCAGGCAGCCTAGCTTGTATTGGGAAAGTCCTAAGTCTCAAAAAGCTTGCCTTACACTGAGCTGCAGTATGTCTTCTGGTCACTCTGCCCCTGTTCCAGCTCCACTCTTCTGAACGCCACATCTTCCACCTGGCACTCCCTTGGATATGTAAAGACCTACTATAGCACCTATTGTCTGAGTCTCCCCTTCTCCCGGACGCACAGCCTTTTTCTTTTCTTAAAACTGTTTACCTTAAAAGAAACTAAATACATACAGAAATGCACACTTACAGTAAGTGTGCAGCTAAAAGAATTTTCAAAATCTGAACACACCCATGCACAAGAAAGGATGAGAATGGAACACACTGGCACCTTGAGAAGCCCCTTCCACTCTCTGTCCCCCAAAGGCAGCTACTATCCTGACTTGGAACAGCTTAGGTTAGCTTTGACTGCATTTGTACTTTATAGAAATGCAGTCATACAGTAGGATGAGATGTATGTAAAGGACACACAGCACCGTGCCTGGCACACAAAATGAAGTGGCGAGAGTTTGCGTCTGGCTTGCTTTGCTCAGTGTTGTGTTTGTGAGATTCATCCAGGCTGTCCTGTGTAGCTGTCAACCTCACTCTTGTTGCCATGTAGTATTCCATGGTGTCAGCACACCACAATTTATCCGTCCGTTCTACTGTTGATGGGCTTTTGAGTTATTTCCAGTTTGGGGTTATTACTATTAGTGCTGCTAGAAACATTCTAGTACATGTCTTTTGGTGCAAACATATACACATTTCTGTCGGGTAGAAACCCAGATGTGGAATTGCTGGTGATAGGTCATGCTTATGTTGAGTTTGAATAGATACTGCCAAACAGTTTGCCAAAGCAGCTCTACCAACACTGGCTGTTCCTTTCATCATTTGTCACCGATTGTGCTGCACAGCAAGCGCCCTTATGAACTTGGTTTGTGGGGGGAGGAGGAATGGCATGCATAAATAAAAAGGAGGAAAAAATTGTCTAGAGCCTCCAAGAGACAGTCATCAGTGAGGCTGAGGTCCAGCAGAATTAAGGCTAAATTCTACAACCCTGGAAAAGGTGTTTTCTGGCCAGGCTTGGTCCTGTGCCCAGCCCTGTGATGGGGGGGAACAGAAGCCACCATCTGATCGGCTGGCCAGCTCATGCCAGCTCCCGACTTCTTTGCTGGGTGGGACACTATGATTGACAGTTGCCTGGGGGACTTCTGGAAGCATCAGATGAGGACTTGGATATGAAAATGCTCGATGAACGAGGAAAACACTCTGCAGATGTTTGTTGTTAATGTCCTGCTTCCATCTCATCCATTATTGTGAAGAGTTTTCACACTTAGGACACTAATAAGAAAGAACGCATCTTCTTTGACGAGATCTCCAGGCCCAGCTGGATTTAATTGTTGGGGAATGAAGAACTTGCAGATGTTTTCTCTGAGGCCTGAGCAGAAATATGAAGACAACAAATTTAGGAAGAGGGAAAGGACTTATTAAAAAGAAAAACAGGAAATGTGTGTGGGCTTAGTGAGACTGGAGCATGGTGAGCGTGGTGAGTGCCCATGCAGAAGCAGGCAGCCAGCCCTTCTCACCACGCACGTGCCACACACGTGCCACACACGTGCCACACACGTGCCACACACGTGCCACACACGTGCCACACACGTGCCACACACGTGCCACACACGTGCCACACACGTGCCACACCGGAGCAGCCTGTCCGCGGCTATGACCACTGCAAGGTGGCCGTGAGGTCTGTGCTACATGTCTCTACTGCCCGGTGGCATCATGTGTGTTGACACTGGAGACTGACAGTGTGTTTTCTGGTGAAGAACCTTCCTTTGTCTCATCTGATAATATTTTTCAACATTTACTTGAATGGATAAAATGGGAAAAGAATCAGAATGCATTTGTCCAAATCATAATTAAAGCCTTTTTTCCCCCTAGGTCTTAGTTTTCTTATTTTAATATGAGAGAGTTTGATTTAAAAATATCCAAGGTTGTTGTAAGCTCAGACTCTATGGTTGTGTGATTCTCTGAAAACATAGAAGGAGGCATAAAAAGTTGTATCCATAGCCTATGGCTGCTGTAACATGCTTCCCCTAACCTGGTGTCTTAAAACAACAGATATTTATTCTCTCACAGTTCTGGGGGCAAGAAGTCAGAAATCGAGGTGTGGGCAGGGCTGCCTCCCCCTGAGACCTCTCGGGGAGGTCCCTCCGTGCCTTCTGCAGCCTCTGCTGGCCCCAGGTACTGCTCGGCTGTGGCTGCAGCCCTCCTATCTCTGCCTCAGTCTTCACAGGACCTTCTCTCTGGTTTTCTTCTTTTTTGTCTCTTATAAGGACATTTCTTGGAATTATGACCCACCCTAATTTAGAATAATTTCATCTCAAGATCCTTAAATTATTTTCATTGCAAAGATTCTTTTTCCTTTTCTTTCTTTTCTCTCTTTTTTTTTTTTTTTTTTGGTCAAATAAGCTTACATTCACAGATTCCACATAAACATTGAATGTTAACATGCCCTTTGGGAGTCAGCATTCGACCCACTAGATTAGTTTTAAGTGACATTTTCTTAAAGGGATTGTTTAAATTGTGGACAGTAACATCTAAATTTATTTGTGTCTGTTCTGGCTTAAATTCCGGGTTCAAACCTGGTAATCTAAAATTTAATTATGATAAATGTAAAATTCAGCATTTAGAACCAAATTTGGCAAGTGGGCCACAATAAATCATTTATTCACTAATTTATTCATTTGCTCAACAATGGTGTACTCAGAGTCTATTGTGTGTCAGGGATTGTGCCACCACCATGGGACACAGATAAGCATGTTCCAGTATTCCTGATCTCAAGGACTTTGAAACCTGGTGGGGAATATGATTGAGGATAAGTGAATTTTGTGCAGTAGAGAGAATTAGAAAGGTACCATGGAAAACAAAGGAGGAATTGCTTGATGCTTTTGGAGAGATTTTGGAGGTGCTTAAAAGTGATGACATTTATTGTAAGTTTTAAAGGATGAAAGGATAGGGATTAATCAAAGAGGCATTTTGGAGAAGAGGTGCATTCCAAGCTGCAGGAGCAGTGTGTGAGAAGACCCGAAGTGAGAGGTCCATGTTATCGGAGCCGAGCTCTCAAGACAGGGACAGGGAGACAGGGGAGGGGAGAGGTGAGCAGGTGTAGGGTCTGCGTCTTATTCTGGAAAGCCACTGGACAGTTTTAAATAGCAAAGAGATCATATTTTCTTTTAAAAAGATTTCTCTGGCTGCTGGGTAATGAATGGATCAAGAAGGTTAGGATTATCCAGGGGAGATCTAGAGGAAGCCGAGTATCTGATAGAGTTGGAGGCAGCGTGGTGCACCACGTCTTTCTAGGTGATTTTTCCTCTTCCTGCGAACTGGGCTTGTGGCCTGAAGATGGGGGATGGTTATTGGTAACAGCACTCAGCCCCTGCGGGGAGACACGGCCAAAGTGAAGTGCAGGTTTCTGACTCCCACTAAACATGCTGGAGATGCTAGGTCTGGAGAAGGAGACTTTTCTAGGGCTCTCTGTGCATGCGCGGGAGCATCTGGCCTGGTCAAGGGCAGGGCAGGGCTGAGCCTGCAGGTGACACCTGTTCTTAGGGAATCCACAGGGTAAGGGGGTGTTGTAGAAAGAGAGTCAAAGGCAAGTTAAAAAGATGAGTGCTGGCTAGCAGCTTTAGTTATTTATGTGGCTGTGATAAATAAGAGCCAGGGTTGTTTTTTTTCTGATTGACTCTGAAGGTTATATCTGATCCCTGGCATTCGACTTTATCCCCCCACTGTACATCTGGATCCCAGCAAACTGGACTACTAGATTAGCTCCAAATGCACTGTGTTGGTTCACACCTCTATGCTCTTATCTCTGCTGTTCCCTCTGCGTGGGACTCCCATCCTCGTGGCCTCCTGGAAGCTTTCCTTCCCTGACACCCCAGCTTCCCCAGGTGCTTTATCTGTGTTTCCATCTCGAGCTGTTTCTCCGATCACAGCAGAGAGTATTGAAAGTGTTTGTCTACGTCTTCGTCTTCGTAGCCCACAAGACTAGAAGCTCACTGGAGACAGGGACTGTGACTGACTGACTTTTGTAGCTGGAGTAATGATTCAAGCACAGGCCTTCAGTAAATGTTTTGAATATGTGAGTGAATGAGGGAGTGAGCAAGGGAGGGTAAAATTGAATGAATAAAACTAAAAGCAATTATATGTCTCCTCTGTGAGGAGACATCTTTCTTATATTAAGAAAGAACTTGCTTACGGGTATACCTGCCCCAGGTAGGAATGCGCTCCCTATATCTGGAAGTAATTAACATGGGCTGGAGGGCCCATGCCTTAAATGGGAAGCTGGTTAGCAAGACCTCTGACTCCCTTTTAACTGTAAATTCTCTTATGCTGTTTATTTGCAAAATGGGTCAAATTTGGAATTGAATATTATTTATGGGGATGATACTTTATTGATGTTTATAAGTCATGAGATCAAGAAAAGTCAACTTGTAACTATGTCCATTAGGAAGTATAGGAAAATAACGTGGAGAAATGTTGCTTAACTATCAAACTTCTCTGGCTCAAATAATCGAATTAATTTATATATCATGGTTTTATCTCTAAAGTAATCAATTATCTTTTCAATGTTTATCCTAGATTTTTAATATATTATCCTTTTAAAAAGATGAACTACAGAGATTTTCATCCTGAAAGTTTGAATTTGTAGTTATTTCGAAGAACTTTATCACCAAATAAACAAATATTATCACGTACTTATGTGTACCATGTGCTTTTCATGCATTCCCTCAAACTTAAAAATAAGTTATGCAAGAAATGTATAATTATTCCAATCCAACCTCAGAAAAAAAACTCACTCATGTACTCATTACTTTCCTCAGAGTGATTAAGTGCAAATACAGTCAACCATGATTACAGGCCCTCCCTTAATTGTAATGTTTACATTACTTTTCTACGTGTGAACATATCACTAGACGACTACATGCAGTATCCCTTGCATGTGAACCTTGGAACTTGCTTTGTTGTTATTTTGTATTTGGAAGTTCATCCATATAACTCTAGTTTGTTTGTTATTACTTCTATAAATATTTTGCTGTATGAAAATATCACACCATATTTATCCATTCTCCTATTGGGGAATACTTGTGTTATTTCCAGTTTTTTACTGTCACCCATAATGACGTTATGAGCCTTCCTATATATGCTGTTTGCTTGTGTGTATAATGACGTTATGAGCCTTCCTATATACGCTGTTTGCTTGTGTGTATAATGACGTTATGAGCCTTCCTATATACGCTGTTTGCTTGTGTGTATAATGACGTTATGAGCCTTCCTATATACGCTGTTTGCTTGTGTGTATAATGACGTTATGAGCCTTCCTATATACGCTGTTTGCTTGTGTGTATAATGACGTTATGAGCCTTCTTATATACGCTGTTTGCTTGTGTGTGATAAATCAGTGTTTCTCTATGTTTATGTCATGTTTCATTAAGTAATATTGCTCGTATAGTACAGCAACCTTTAGCAATATCAGATTAATGCCAATTGCCAACCCTCAAAGTGATTTTCCCAGCTTGTATCACTTCAAGGATGCTGATAATTCCTGTTGTTCTGCATCCTCGCCAACATATGCTACACTGAGATTTTAAAGTACTTTGCCAATCTGATGAGTGTGAAATATTTTTGTTGTTTTAAATTGCATTCTACCATTATTTGTGCAATGTTTGTATTTTGTCGTTGTTGATTAGTAGGGTCATTAAGTATTCTGGGTATGTGTCCTTTTTCATATTTATACTGCAAATATTTTTTCTCCACTCCTTGGCTTGCTTATTCATTTTCTTAATAGAATTTTGATGATGATAAATTTTTAATTTTGATGAAGCTCAGTTTATCATTTTTTTTCTCCTGTTGGTTATTGTTTTTTGTGTCCTGTCTGTAAGTCTTTAACTTACCTAAAGCCTTAAAAGCGGTCTTTTTTGGATTCTTCTATGTTTAGGTCTATGATCCATTAATTTTGAATATGGAGTGTTACAGAGGTGGAGTTTCATTTTTTTTTTCCTTACAGATATCGAGTTATTTCAACACCATTTGTTAAAAAGACTTCTTTTCCCACTGAATTGACTCATTCAGTGCCCTCATTGAAAATCAATTGACAATATATGTGTGGGTCCATTTCTGTACTCTTTATTGTGTTTTACTAATGTATTTATCTGTATTAACTCCTATACCACACTAACTTGTTCACTGTACCTTTACAGTAAGTTTAGAAATTAGGTAGCATAAGTACTCCAACTTTGTTTTTATTTTTCAAGATTATTTTGGCTATTTTAGATCTTTTGCATTTCCTTTTGCATTTCTATATTAATTTTAGAGTCAGTTTATCAGTTTATTTAAACAAGCTTGCTGGAATTTTGATAGGGATTGTATAGAATATGTACCAAATTTGGGGGAATGAGCAGTTTATCAATATTGAGTCTTTGAGTCCATGAAAATGATGCATCTTTCCATTTATTTAGGTCTTCTTCAATTTTTTTCAGTATTTTTTTTTTTTTTTGTAGTTTTTGGGAAGAGTTCTCACATATCTTTTATAGGCTTATTCCTATATTTCATGTTTTTATTATTATAAGTTATCCATTTTATTTCACTTTCAGTTGTTGTTGCTAGTATACAGAAATGCGATTGACTTTTGAATACTGTCCTTGTATCTTTCAAACTTGCTAAATTACCTTATTAGTTCTAGCTTTTTTGGTTTTTATATTTTCTGTGGGGTTTTCTACACACATAATCATTGCATCTGTGACTAAACAATTTACTATTTTCCAGTTGTATTTTTTACTATTTTACAACTTACTCTTTTCTAATCGTATGCCTTTATTTTTGTTATAGTAGTAGTGTTATTTGACCTTTGTGGGCTGACTAGAACACTCAGCAGTGTTGTATAGAAGGGTTTATTTTTGCCTTGTTCCTGATATTGGGGAAATCATTCAGTCCTGTGCCCTTAAGTATGATGTTAGCCACAGGATTTTTTGGATGCACTTTATCAGATTGAACATGGTCCCTTCTGTTTCTTGTTTGCTGAGATCATGACCACGTATTGAATTTTGATACTTTTTTCCCCTGCATCTATTGCTATGATCATGTAGTTTTTCTTTTTTAGTCTGTTAATATGGCCAGTTGCATTAATGATGAATGATAAATCAATCTTGTATTCCTAGGAAAACCACATTTAGATTCCTTTTGCTACATTCAACTTCCAAACACTATGTTAAGTATTTTTTGATCTATATTCATGTGGGCATTTATCTGTAATTTCTTTCTTTCTTTCTTTCTTTCTTTTTAATAATATATTTTTTAAGTTCTGGTATCAGAGTTATACTGGCCTCATAAAATGAGTTTGGAAATGCCCCTTTCCTTTGCTCACTGAAAGAGTTTATGGAGGATAGGCATTGTTTCTTCTAGAAATATTTGTTCGATTTTACCAATGAAGCCGTCTAATCCTAGAAGCTTCTTTGTAGGATGTTTTTTAAGTTAAAAATTAGATTTGTTTATGGGAATATGTACATTTTCTTTTTCTTCTTGTATCAGTTTTGGTAAATTTTATTTTCAAGAAATATTTCTATTTTATCTAAATTCTCAAAAGTATGGGCATACAGTTGTTCATAGTATTTTTTTATTATCTTTTTAAATGTCCATAGGCTCTACAGTACAGTTATTTCCTTTTCTTAATTCCTGATGTTGGCAGTTTTCACTTTATGTCTTGTTTTCATCTTGATCTGTATTGCTAGGAATTTTTCAGTGTTGTCAATAATTTCAAACCAGTATCTTTTGACTTTTTGATTTTTCTATTTCATCTCCTTTCTATCTAATTGATTTTCAATCTTATTTTTGATCATTCCTTTCTTCTACTTACACTGGGTTTAATTCTTCGGGTAGAAACTGAGATCATGTATCTTTTACCTTCCATCTTTTCTATTATAAGCATTTAAAGTTATAAATTTCCTTCTAAGTACTGCTTTAGCTATATCTCCCAAAGTGATGCGTTTTCATCTTATTTAGTTCAAAATATTTTAAAATTTTTCTTGTCATTTCTTCTTTGTATGGTGTGTTGCATAGTTAATAAACGAATGGGTGAATTGTTTAATTTTAAATATTTGGGAGTTTTCCAGGTAACTTTCTGTTATTGCCTTTTAATTAATTGTGTTGGGATCGAAGAATATAGCTTGTATAATTTTACCCCTTTGATATTTATTTAGACTGGTTTTATGGTTTACAATGTGTCCTGTCTTGGTGGATATTCTTGGCATAGTTGAAATGAATGTGTTCTGAGTCGTTGAATATAGTGTCCTACAAATGACAATTAGGTCAAGTTGGTCAATTATGTTTTCGAATCTTCATAAGCCTTATCAAGTCTTTGGTCTACTTGTTTCTAAAATTACTGAAAAAAGTGCTGTTAAAATCTCCATGTATCGCTGGGGAGTTTTCTTTGCCCTCCAGTCCCACCCCAGACATTCTGTGTCTAGGGAGACATCTCTCCATCCTGGATACCTCAGGGGGGGTTCTCCTAGGTCTCTTGCCCTGGCCCTCACCCTGGAGCAGAAGTCCAACATGCCTAGAATTTATCTATCTCAGCTCTCTTGACCTGCCACTTTTTTTATTAGCATATTCATTCTTACAAATCATGATATTTCTATATGGCCTTTACCCAACCTATCACTTCCCAAACCCCCTCCCTCCCTTCCCCCCCATCTCTAGTATCCTTAGGTTTGTTCTCTCCTTCTGAAAGTTCAACATATTGTTGTGGTCTTTCCTTTCCTTCTTTCCTTCATTCCTTCTTTCTTCCCTCCTTCCCTCCACCCCACACCCTTCCTTCCTTCCTAGCAGCCAGTTATGAGTGAAAACATGCAGTATTTCTGTTTCTTTGTCTGGCTTATTTCACTTAACATCATTTTCTCCAGACTCACCCATGTTGTTGCAAATGGCAGAATTTCATTCTTTTTTATGGCTGAGTAGTATTCCATTGTGTAGATATACCACATTTTCCTTATCCAGCCATCTTTCAATGGACACTTAGGTTGGTTCCATATTTTGGCTATGTAAATAGAACTGCAATGAACATGGGGGTGCAAATATCCCTTCGACATGATGATTTCTATTCCTTTGGGTATATACCCAGTCATGGGATTGCTGGATCATATGGTAGCTCTATCTGTAGTTGTTTGAGAAACCTCCACACTGTTTTTCATAATGTCTGTGATAATTTACAGTCCCACCAACATTGTAGAAGAGTTCCCCTTTCCCTGCATCCTTGCCAGCATTTGTTATTCTCAGTCTTTTTAATAATGGCCGGTCTAACTGGGGTAAGATGATATCTCAACGTGGTTTTGATTTGCATTTCTCTGATGACTAGTGATGTTGAGCATTTTTTCATGCACCTGTTGGCCATTCGTATGTCTTCCTTTGAATAATGTCTATTCATCTTCTTTGCCCATTGTTTAATGGGATTATTTGGTTTTTTACTGTATATTTGTTTCAGTTCTTTGTATAATCTGGATAGTAACCCCTTGTCAGACGTATAGTTTGCAAATATTTTCTCCCATTCCATAGGTTGTCTTTCTGCTCTGTTTATTATTTCCTTTGCAGTGCAGAAGCTTTTTAGTTTGATATAATCCCATTTATTTATTTTTTCTTTTGTTGCTTGTGCTTTTGGGATCTTATTCATGAAGTCTTTGCCCAGTGCTATTACCTGGAGTGTTTTCCCTATATTTTCCTTTAGTAATTGTATGGTTTCAGGTCTTACATTTAAGTCTTTAATCCATTTTCAGTTGATTTTAGTATATGGTGACAGGCACAGGTCCAGTTTCAGTTTTGTGCATATGGGTGCATATGAGTGTCCAATTTTCCCAGAAGAGGGAAAAATTTATTGAAGAGGCCATCTTTTCCCCAATGTATGTTCTCATTGCCTTTGTCAAAGATCAGTTGGCTGTACGTATGTGGGTTGATTTCCAGGTTTTCTATTCTGTTTCATTGATCTGAGTCTCTGTTCGTATGCCAGATACCATGCTGTTTTGGTTACAACAACTTTGTAATTTAACTTGAAGTTGGTTAGTGTTGTGCCTCCAGCTTTATTTATTTATTTTTTATTTTCGTGCTTAGGATTGCTTGCTTTGGCTATTTAGGGTCTTACGTTGTTCCGTAAGAATTAACATCACGAAAATGTCCATTCTACCCAAAGCAGTCTACAGATTCAGTGCAATCCCCATCAAAATACCAATGGCATTCTTCACAGGAATTGACCTGCTACTTTAAGGGAGAAACTGTAATGAACCTGGGGAAAGCCCCATGTGCCTCATGGAGAAAATACTTTCAGCTGTCATCCTTTGCTGTCCCTTGAGCCTTTGCCATAAATCCCTGGGAAAGAGTTGGTGGGTAGGTGCAGTCTCGCTGTGTGGCTGGTGTTCCTTAGAATCCTAACCTACTTTACCAGTGCACGAACTGCTGGTGCAAGTTCGTTAAGGCGTTAGCCAGTTTCTCTCTACTCCCTTCTACAGTGGGGTCCTCCTTCTGGTGTTTGTTTTCCTTCCTTATGAGTGGCTCATCACATACGTTTCTCCCACATGTCAGCTCTCCCTGATGGGTTCAGAAAAGCTCAGATGTTACAGTGTTTCTGGATTGTTTTTGATTGCTGGGTTGAGAGAAGTTTCTTGTGACTCTAGATCATACCTGCAAGAGGAACCTCCTTAAAACTTTTTGGTGTGTTCAGTTGCCATTTAGGTTTACTCTTTTGTGACTTAGCCATTTTACACTTTAAAATTTTTTCTTGGCCATTGCTTTTTTTACATGAATATGTGAAATTTTTTATACAACCTGTATATTAATCTTATGTCAATTAAATACATTACAATATGTTCTTCAAGTCTCTGGCTTATCTTTTCATTCTTTCATGGCACCTGTTGACACAGAAGTTGTGGTTTTAATACAGTCAGATTTCTCATCTTCTCCTGTGATGATTGTGCTTTTTTGCATGATTCTTCACCGATCTACAAATGCCATCTCTGTCATTTGTCATGTTTCCGTATCTGCATGGGTCTGCTTCTGAGCTCTCTGATTTGTTTCTCGCTTCTGTTTGTCTATTCCTCTCTCAGTATCTCCCTCTCTTTCTAGCTACAGCTTTGTAATAAGTTTTAGGTTCTGGCGAGTAAGTCTCCATCCTGATCTTCTTCAGAATGTATCTTGGGTATCTTTACTCCTTGTTCTTTCATATTGGCTTTAAAATCAATTTGTCAAGTCCCGTTAAAATGTTCAAGTTTTGACAGGAAAAGGACTGGATTTATTGATGCATTTGGGGAAGGCTGACATTTTTACGTTATTGAATCCATGGACGTGGCATTTCTTTCCCTTTATTTATGTCTTTTATAGTGCCTCTCATCAAAGTGTTACAATTTTCTCCATAAACAATTGCATGTCAGTTGTGAAATTTAATCCTAAGTTACCTTATACTTTTGTATCTTTTTATAACTGTGTATTGTTTGTTGCTGGTGGCTGGAATGCAATTTATTATTTTTATTGATCTTATATGCAGAAACATGATGATAATTTGTGTTAGATTCTCTCAGGTTTTTTAAATTAAGCAATCATATCATCTGCATATAATGATGGTTTTATTTCTTCCTTAATAGTCTTTATGGTATTCATTTTTCTTTCTCATACCACCTGGGCTGAGATCTTTGGTACGATGTCTTGGTCCTGATCTTAAAGGGAATGCTAAGACATTATATTTGCTGTGTGTTTTTGACAGCCATCCTTCATCAGGTTAATTACTAGTGTATAGATTGTTATTACAAGGGAGTGCTGAATTTTATCATGTTTTTCCTGCATCTATTAAAACTTAGTTTTTGTCCTTTGTTCTGCTAATGTGGTAAATTGTATGGGTAGATTTTGCACAACTAGCTCCTAATGTCTTATTTCTCTGTTTTTGATTTCTAGGTCAGAAATTTTTCATTAACTATGCTTATAAATGAGACTGCACTTATCTGGGCTTTGATATCAAGATAACTCTATTGTCTTAAAAAGATTTGAAGATTGTTTCCTTAAGTCCGGTTATTTTCTTCTACAAAAATTTGTGCAACTTTCATTATAATTTTCTTTAACATTTTTCCCTCCAAAAGGTATTTGCCCTTGTTTCTGACCAGCACCTGGAGTGCAAACAAATCAGGGCAACTTTAAGTTAATTCTTGAGCTTAGGGGTTCCAGTATCACACAGGTGGAGTATATTTGAATGCCAGAACTGTAGGATGGCAGGTGAGCCCTGGCCAAGGAGGATAATTTTCCTTTGTGTTTGCTCTTTTGTTTCTTTTTCCTTTACTGTCGAATCACTGAGACTGTAGCCCTAATTCTACACTTGGGGGATTGCCTTTACATTTGGGTTCTGGGGGTTTCAGTTACAACTCTACTTCTTTTGCTGGCCCAAGGCCTTGGCCAACCTCCTCTGGGTGATTGAAACACCTGCCTCTTTTTTGTCTATCAACAAACATGCGCAAGGCAGCCGTGGAACAGCTTCAACTTACCTGTCTTATTTCCAATTTTCATTGTTGGCAACCTTAGATATGAATGTATGTATTTCATCCAGCATTTCTAGGGTAATGTAGTGTGTGTTTTCAGTACATTGCTGAAAATTCAGGTCCTAGTGTGTCTGTTTTATAGGTAAGAAAATGAGGTTCAGAGTGATATGAAGTACCCTGGGCAGTTAAATATAGTTGTTAAGTGGAGAAGCTGGAACTCAGACCCTGGTGTCTGTGTCTCCAAGATTCATGCTCTCTGCAGTGCATGTTATTTTCTACATTAACAGATTCAGGATACAGATGCCCCATGCATTCAGCTTTAGACACACACCTAGGGCAGCTGTGAGGTCTTTCTGGAGTTCATGTTACAAATAAAAGGACCTGGAGACTTAATGTACCCTGGTATGTCTTATGATGAATGTTCCTTGCTTTGCTAAGAAATTGATACTTACATTTTTCCTTTTGCTTTCTAAACATAGAATCACCATTGCAGAACTATGCTGCTTTATTTCGTTGCTCACGTTAGTCAGAGTGGATATCTGGGAGACACTTGTCTTTCTATGCCATGAGTACAGGCATACCGTGCAGATATTGTGGGTTTCGTTCCAGACCATCACAGTAAAGTAATTATTGCAATAAAGGGAGTCACACAAATTTTTTGGTTTCCCAGTGCTTATAAAAGTTATGCTTACACTATACTATAGTCTATTAAGCGTGCAAAAGTGTTATGTCTAAAAAACAATGTACACACCTTAATTTTAAAATACTTTATTGGGAAAAAATGCTAACGATCATCTGAGCCATCAGCGAGTAATAATCTTCTTACAGGTGGAGGGTTATGGCTCGATGCAGATGGCTGCTGACTGATCAGGGGGCTGGCTGCTGAAGGCTGGGGTGGCTGTAGAAATTTCCTAAAATCAGACAACAATGAAGTTTCCTGCATCGATTGACTCTTTCATAAAAGATTTCTCTGTAGCATGTGATGCTGTTTGATAGCATTTAGCCCACAATAGAACTTCTTTCAAAATTGGAGTCAATCCTCTCAAACCCTGCTGCTAAATAGATTCTAAGTCCTTTGTTGTCATTTCAACAAGATTCATAGCATCTTCACCAGAAGTAGATTCCATCTAAAAAAAACCACTTTCTTTGCTCATCTGTAAGAAGCAACTCCTCAGCTGTTAAAGTTTTATCACGAGATGGCAGCAATTCTGTCCCATCTTCCGGCTTCACTTCTGATCCCAGTTCTCGCTGTTTCCACCACTTCTGCAGTTACTTCCTCTACTGAAGTCTCGAATCCCTCAAAGACATCCTTGAGGGTTTGAGTCAACCCTTCTTCTAAGTTCCTGTTATGTTGATATTTTGACCTCCTCCCATGAATCACAAATGTTCTTAATGGCATCTTTCCAGAAGGTTTTCAGTTTACTTTGCCCAGATCTACCAGAGGAATCACTACCTATGGCAGATATAGCCTTACGAAGAATGTATTTTTTAAATAATAAGACTTGAAAGTTGAAATTACTCCTTGACCCACAGGCTGCAGGATGAGCGTTGTGTTAACAGGCATGAAAACGACGTGAATCTCCTTGTGCGTCTCCATCAGAGCTCTTGGACGACCAGGTGCCTTGTCAATGAGCAGCAATGTATTGAAAGGAATCTTTTTTCCTGAGCAGTAAGTCTCAACAGTGGGCTTAAAATATTCAGTAAATCTGCTATAAACATATGTGCTTTCATCCAGGCTTTGTTGTTCCATTTACAGAGCACAGGCAGAGTAGATATAGCATAGTTCTTAAGGGCCCTAAGATTTTCAGAATGGTGAATGAGCGCTGCCTTCAATTTAGTCACCAGCTGCAGGAGCCTCTAACAAGAGTCAGCCTGTCCTTTGAAGCTTTGAAGCCAGGCATTGACTTCTTCTCTCTAGCTATGAAAGTCCTAGATGGCATCTTCTTCCAAATAAGGCTGTTTCTCCTACATTGAAAATCTGTTCTTCAGTGTAGCTTCATCAGTAATCTTAGCTACATTTTCAGGATAACTTGCTGCTTCACCTTGAACTTCTATGTTATAGAGATGGCTTCTCTCCTTGAACTTTATGAGCCAACCTTTGGAGCTTCAGACTTTTCTCCTACAGTTTCCTCACTTCTCTCAGTCTTCATAGAATTAAAGAGGGTTAGGGCCTTGCTCTGGATTAGGCTTTGGCTTAAGAGAATGACACAGCTGATTTGCTCTTCTATCCAGGCCACTAAAACTTTCTCCATATCAGTAATAAGGCTGTTTGGCGTTCTTATCATTTGTAGCGCTTTTAATTTCCTTCAAGAACTTTTCCTGTGCATTCACGACACGGCTGTTTGACACAAGAGGGGCTTCTGGCCTCTTTCAACATTTGGCACGCCTTCCTCACTAAGCTTAATCACTTCTAGCTTTCGATTCAAAGTGAGAGACGTGCGACTCTTCCTCTCACTTGAACATTCAGAGGCCATTGCAGAATTATTAATAGGCCTAACTTCAATGCTGTTCTGTCCCAGGGAACAGAGAGGCCAGTGGGAGGACACAGGAATGGCCGGTTGGTGGAGCAGTCCGAACACACTCAACATTGATCCATTAAGTCTGCCATTTTATATGGGTGCAGGTTTTGGCTCCCCAGAACAATTACAGTAGTAACATCAAAGAAGACTGATTATAGATCACTGTAACAGATAACATAGTAACGAAAAATATTTAAATGTTGCTAGGATTTCCAAAATGTGACACATAGAAGTGAGCATGTGCTGTCAGAATAATGGCACCAGTAGTCTGGATCAAAATCGGGTTACCACAAACCTTCCATTTATAAAAAAACATGACATCTGCAGAGCACAATCAAGCCCAGTGCAATGAAATGAGGTTTGCCTGTATTATTGCTGGACTACTCTGCAATGACTTATTTTAGAGGTTTTCCAAAATATGAATATAAAATGCCATGTTTTTCTATACCGATGCTTTTGTGCCACCCGTGTTGCTGTCACTCCTGCTGCTGTTGCTGTGGCTACAGCAAGCATTCGTACTGAATTTTGTGGTTTACAGAAGGTTTCTATCTTCATTATCTCAGTTCCTAAAAGAATTCTGGCCAGTGGGTGATATTACCCAAATATAACATATGTGTAGAATGGGACTCAGAGAAGTTGCTTAACTTTATTAAGGTCACACAGCTAAGAAAGGTCAAGCTGAGCCTCAAAAAATGAGTTGTGTACATGGATTAATGACAACATGACGACAAGTGATCTGGTATTTTCCTTCCTTCTTTCCTTCTCTCTTCATTTCTTTTCTCCTTTCTTCCCTCCTTCCTTCCCTTCCTTCTTAATTTAATAAGCATCTGCAGAGCACCTGCTCAGGCCAGACACTGCCCTTAGCTTTTCAATTTTTTTAGAATTGTGATAAAAAGAACTACATAACATAAAATTTACAGTCTTAACCACTTTTTCACTGTACAGTCTGGTAGTGTTAAGTACATTTATACTGCTGTGCAACCGATCTCTAGAACCTTCTCATCTTGCAAAACTGAAACTGTCCCCATTGAGCATAATTCCTCATCCCCCTCCCCCTAGTCTTTTTTAACCACCATCCTATTCTGTTTCTATGAATTTGAATACATGAGGTACCTCCTATAAGTGGAATCATACAGTATTTGTCTTTTTGTGACTGGCTTATTTCACTCAGCATAATGTCCTCAAGTTTTATCTGTGTGGTAGCACATGGTGGAATTTCCTTCCTTTTCAAAGCTGAATACTATTCCATTGCATGGATATACCATGTGTTGTTTATCCATTCCTCCACTGATGGATACTTGTTTGCTTCCACCTCTTGCCTCTTGTGATAATGCTGCTATGAACATGGGTGCATAGATATCTTTTTGAAATCCTGCTTTCAATTCTTTAGGTGCATACCCAGGAACGGGATTGCTGGATTATATGGTAATTCTATTTTCAATTTTAGAAGAGCTTCTTTCCATAGCAGCTGCACTATTTACAGTCCCACCAACAGTGTACAAGTGTTCCCTCTTCTCCACATCCTTGCCAACACTTGTTATTTTTTCATTTTCTTTTTTTTTTCTGACAGTAGCTATCCTAATGGGTGTGAGGTAGTATCTCACTGTGGTTTTTATTTGCATTTGGTTCCTAGCCTTCCCCACACTTTTTCTTTAAATCCTACAAAACAACTCTAGGCATTAGGTATTGCCATTCACATATATTTGAAGAAATAGAGAACAGAAAAACTTAAGGGACTTGCTTGGGGCACGCAGTTATTAAGTAGGAGAACCAGAATTTGAAACCAGATATAGCTGACTCTCTACCATGTTGCCTTTCTCTTACCTGTTAAATATCAAGGACAACAGCTAGTGTGCACTGTATCAGAAGTAACCCTTACATGGGTTATTTCGCATGTATCACTCTCATTTATTTCTCTTTCAAAGCTTTTGAGGGTGTAAATAGTCTTGTTGTTCTCATCGTAATCCTGTTTTCCACATGAGGGAACCAAGGGCTCAACAGCAGCTGTGGTTTCTTGACATCCCACATTTACTGAGCACTTGCTGTGCCCCTGTCCTGTGGATACAGAGATGGACACGTTGCAGACCACAGAGTCTGGGGATACAGAGATGGACGCGTTGCAGACCACAGAGTCTGGGGGTAGAGAGATGGACACGTTGCAGATCACAGTGTCTGGGGGTACAGAGATGGACACGTTGCAGACCACAGAGTCTGGGGGTACAGAGATGGACGCGTTGCAGACCACAGAGTCTGGGGATACAGAGATGGACGCGTTGCAGACCACAGAGTCTGGGGATACAGAGATGGACGCGTTGCAGACCACAGAGTCTGGGGGTACAGAGATGGACGCGTTGCAGACCACAGAGTCTGGGGATACAGAGATGGACGCGTTGCAGACCACAGAGTCTGGGGATACAGAGATGGACGCGTTGCAGACCACAGAGTCTGGGGATACAGAGATGGACGCATTGCAGACCACAGAGTCTGGGGATACAGAGATGGACGCGTTGCAGACCACAGAGTCTGGGGGTACAGAGATGGACGCGTTGCAGACCACAGAGTCTGGGGGTACAGAGATGGACGCGTTGCAGACCACAGAGTCTGGGGGTACAGAGATGGACGCATTGCAGACCACAGAGTCTGGGGATACAGAGATGGACGCGTTGCAGACCACAGAGTCTGGGGATACAGAGATGGACGCGTTGCAGACCACAGAGTCTGGGGATACAGAGATGGACACTTTGCAGACCACAGAGTTTGGGGATTTTATTGGTCATTATGATTCTTAGATTCTTAGAAAAACAGAGTCTAATCAAAGCATCCATGGGCTTGGAAGCAGCTCTTTGGGCAGGAGAAACGCAGTGATTCACTTGGGTGCAGTCAGTGTAAGGAGAGAAGCTCATCTCTTCGAGCAACTCTCTCAAGCAGAGAACCCCGTGGGCTTTTCGGGAGCCGCAATCCACAGTCCGTGATTCACCAGCATCACCTCTGTAGACAAAGCAAGCACCATGGGTCAGACAGCTAGGCTGTTTTTCAAAACACTGCTGAAAAATCTCTTCCAAAGTAAAATTTTATCCAGAATTTTACAGCAGGGAATTTAGTTTCAACTCAAAATCAATATTCTTTGGCTCTTCAGAGTGTTCAGCCAGCTGAATCTCACCAATAACTGAGTGTCTATCAGTTAACTTCTGCTGCAGAGATGGATGCTCGGAAGAAAGCCAGCGTGATTCTCTGAGAATGTGTAACAAAGAAGTCTTGCCTGCCTGATCTGGGTTTGGGGAGAGGAGGGCAGGTCTGTCACCTGCATATCAAAAGGTGTCGTTGTATGCAGAAAAACTAACGGGGTTTGGTGTTTAAAAAACAAGATTAATAGCTTACAGCTACAAAGCGCTTTTATCATTGCCAGACCATCGCAACCATCTGATTTTCTTCTGTTAATTAATACTCAACTCATAGCATTTTTTTTACTTTATTTTTTTATTAAGGTAACACACATACAGCAAAGTGAATTAATCTTAACTGTACTACTCACCAAATTTTTACGTATGTATGCACCTCAGTGACAACCACCCAAATCAAAACACTGAACATGACCAGCATCCCAGGAGGTCCCTTCGTGCCCATTCCCAGTCAATACCTCAGTAAGAGGCTACTACTAGTCCAATCTCCATCACTAGACATGTATGTGGCCTCTTTCTTAACTTTATATGAATGGAATCATAGAATAAATATTCTTTTTGTTCAGCTTCTTACTTAACATGGTGTCTTTGAGTTTCATAATATCACTGATACACTGTTACCCATCAGAAGTTTGTTCTCTGTCACTGCTGTGCACTACTCAGCTGTGTGGATATGCTGCAGTTTGTGCAGTCATCCTACTATGGATGGACACATGAGTTGCTGTCATAAAGCAAGCTGCTGCGAGCATTCCTGTCCATGGTGAACATGTGTCTTCATGTCTCCTGGGCAATAAACACCTCACAGGGTGTTTTTGGAAGAAGTGAGTATGCAGAGTATACTTACACGTGTATACACGTGTGAGCATATACACATGCGAGGATACTGCAGGCCCCGAGCACTGTGTTGCATGTGAATAGTTAACTGTGGTTACCAATTGCTCTGAGATTAGGAGGAGGAAAGTGTGGAATTTGAGCTCTGGAGGAGATGTTTGTTCTCATCGGCCTTACCATTTTGGAAATACGGATACTGAGCCCAGAAAGAAGACTTGACCTTTTGGAGACCACACAGTGATGAGTGGCCTCTGATCAGCACATGGAATTTACAAATGTTTCATCACACAAAACATGATGTCTTTTAAGCAGAGACTGTCTTTCATAGGCGTATGTGTAATTTATCGGACAGAAAGTTTAATCATAGACTGAAAACTACTGGCAGGGTGTCCAGCTTGGGCTCCCAGGAGAAGGGCCTGACATTGTCTGGTGAGGGGGCAGGACATGGAGCTGGGAAGAGTTTGGTAAACAGAAGAGCAGACCCACAGTGAGCATACTTTAGAGGCCTCCCTCCTTGACCCCTGCCTTGCTGACCGCACCCTCCAACTGTATCCTTCCATGCAGACTTTCAGGATCACTTGCTCTCTGAACGCTCTTCCAGGCCTCAGCATCAGCTGCTCTGTCTGAAAAGCTCCTTCACAGCGTTTCCAACTTTAAAGTCCAGGTCAGACCTCCTGTTGCCTGGGAAGGCCTCCCCCAGGGATGACTGATCGACTCTGTGTTTGGGTTCCTGCAGCCTGACATTAGCTGAACTCATATATGCTCCACTGAGCCCTGAACTTCTCCCTCAAAGAGCACCATGTATCATTTGTTTCTTGTCTCTTTTCCTGGTGAGATATGAGCTCCATGAGGGGAGGGATTGGTCCTGCCTTAACCCCAGCAGCCACTACTTAGCATGGAGCAGACACCCAGTGAGTAAGTGAGTGAGTGCAGAGCACTGTCCGGAGCATGGCAGCTCCTCCCGGCTCACCGTTCTCCAGCTGCTCAACCATTCTCCAGCTGCCATCATCGGCCCTATTGGTGTCCTCTTGCTCCTGCAGACTCTTCTCAACACAGCAGCCAGAGAGACCCTTTACATGCTATCACGTCACTCCTATGCTCAAAATCCTTCAGCAGCTCCCACCTTACTTCATATAGTCAGAAAGAGTGTGGGCTGTGGTCAGACTTCTGAGTTCAAATCCCAGCTCCTCTGTTATTGGCCATGTGACTTTGCTCAGTGACTTCACTGCTCTGTGCCTACCGAGGGGCTCATAGAGAGTATTGCGTGGCTTGATTCATAGGAAGCACTTAGTACAGTACCTCGTATGTAGTCAGGTACTTGGTAACTACTGATTATTAATGTTGTGAGGATCAAGTCAGAGAATGGAAACAAAAGTTGCGAGGATGTTGACAAGTGGCACAGCCCCAAAGTGCAGAGTGCAGAGCAGCAATGCCTGGGTTCAAGTCCCGGCTCTGTCACTTACCGGTCATGTGACCTTGGGCAGACTATATGGCTTTCCCAGGTCCCAGTTCCCTGTAGTACATTGGGATAATAAGTTTGCATGCATAGATTTTGAGAGAACCATATGACTGAATATATTAATGTAATTTGAATAGGACCTGACATACCCATCTCTCAATCAATACAGGTTGCTGGCGTGTGTTTATCTTATTAGCTCCCACAGCCTATAAGGGCTCACAGGGCCTGTGTCCCACTCCCTCCCTCAACTTTCCATGTGTGGAGCCCAGCTTTTGACCTCTCCCAGAACTGCTCCTCTTGAAGCACCCCCCGTCTCAGTAAAGACAGCTCCATTCTTTCCTGTGTGAAGCCCCCAAACATCAGTGGTCCTTGATTCTTTTTCTTTCCCACTGCATAGCTAAGCCGTAAGGAAATCTTGTCTCTCTCTTCCATATATCCAGAATCCAGCCCCTTCTCTCCACCTCCCTGGTCCACGTCACCATCATGTCTCTGCTGGGTGATTGCAACAGCCTCTTGCCTGGTTCCCCCAGTCCTGCCCTGGTCCCCATCAGTCAATTCCCAGCACAGGTACAGAGTGATTCTATTAAGACCTCAGCCAGGTCATATCACTCCTCTACCCTCAACCTGCTCGAGGTTTCCCATCTCACTGAGAGGTGAAGCCAAGCTCCCTGCAATGATCTACAAAGGCCCTGTTACCTCTCCATTTTCATCTTCTGCTTTGCTCAGTTCCTGCCAGGCCTGCCAGCCTTCCTCCTCAGGCACCTACTTCAGGGCCTTTGCACTTGCTGCAACTTGCTCCTAGAATGCTCTTCTCCCAGAAGCAAACACAGCACCCTCCCTTTCTCCTTCACATCTTTACTCCTCCTTCTCCAGAAAGCCACCCCTGGCCACCTAAGATTGCAGCCCTCAGAAATCTATCGACACAACCCCTATATTTTTCACTATAGCACCCATCAACACCTGACATATTTATTTTTCTTAATTTATTTTTTCTTAAGTAACCCATGATAATCATATGTATTTATGAAAAACAATGTGATATTTGGGTACATTTATACAGTGTGCAATGATCATGTCAGGGTACTTAGCATATCGATTACCTCAAATGTTTGTCACGTCTTCATCATTATGTTTACATTTTATTTACTGTCTACTTCATTAGAGAATAAGCTCCATGAGGACAGAATTCTTCATATTTCTTCTTCAAAATGTTCTTGGCACATAGAAGGTACTCAGAAAATATATGTTCACTGAGTGCATAGCCACAGAATACAGCAGAGGCAGGATAGCAAGCTCAGGCCTGGCATCTGACTGCTAGAATTTTGATCCCGGTCTTACCACCTACTATGGATCTTGTTCAAGTTATCCAACATCTCTGAGCCTCAGTTTCTTCTTTCTTCATAAAGCAGAGAGAATAACAATGCTATTTTATATGGCTATGTAAGAATTTAATGAGTTAGCAGTCGTGAAGCTCTCAGAACATTGCCAGGCACAGAGCAAGCACTCAATACATGTTACTTTCCCTGTAATTCCCAATATCTCTCTCTTTCCTCATTCTTTCTGACAATTTTTAGGATTCTAGGCAGTAAGCCACACACTGGGAAGAGGAGTGTAAGGCTCAGACTCTTCCTTCAGGAAGATGCGCTTTGGTGGAGGAGATAGATGCACCAGACTGTTTCAGTGCAGGACAGTAAGGGACATAATCAGGAGGTCCTCAGAGCACAGAGCATGGAGCTTCTAATCCTGCTCAGAGATCAGGAAATGCTGCTGGAGAAGATGGTGTCTGAACCAGAGCTGGGAGTTCAGTGGGGGAGGGGAAGGACATTGCCCATCGAGGAGCCTGAGTGTGCAAAGCCAGGGAGGCATGGCTGGGGGACCAAGTCATGCTGGCTTGCTTCTTACAATTCTTATTTTCCAAGGGAAAACATGTGGAAACCACATGCAAACATGCACAGGCATGTGCACACACATACGCTGCACACGGAGCCATATGCACTAAGATTTGCAGCTTCAAGAGATTTCCTGCAAGTCTGCATTAAGTGAAAATGGGATGAAGCTTCCAAATGCCTCTGAATTTTCCCAGCAGTGCAAATTATAACGCCTTTACCAGATGTCCATTAATTTCTCAGCACTGAGCATTTGCTATGCTCCTGCCATGTACCAGACCCCGTCTGGGCACTGAGATGATGGAGATGTGGCTGGAAGGAGCACACAGGTGGTGTGGGAAGCAGATAGTGAAACAAGAGATTACAATACTGTGAGATAGTACTGCATAGAGACCCGAACAGGCTGCTGGATGCAGAGGACCCAGCCCTTCACTCTGCCTGGAATGGTCAGGGGAGGCTTCTCGGAGGAGGCGCCGTCTGATCTGAACCTCGCTGGAGTGGGCACTCTCTAGGCTGCTCATCTGAAGGGGGCCTTCTGGAAAGGGAGTGAAGTACAAGTGAAGGCTGGCAGCTGAGAAGCACATGGCATGTTTGGAAAGAGAACACATTTGGCACGTGTCAGACAAGAGAGGTGGGAGACAAATCTGGAGAAGTAGCTTGCCGTTGCAAGTTGGCAGCTTAGGAAGCAGACTCGGAGGTGGAAATTAGCAAGAAGAAGGTTTACTAGGGAATGCCTAATTAGGCAGTGCCCCAGGCATCAACATCTGGGGACGGGAATAGAAGGGAAGTAAGCAGAGTTGAGCTGAGGGAACAGCTGGCCTCAGTGCATTCTCAGTGAAGCCTCAGATGACCCCACAGAATGATCCAAAGCTGGACAGCTTCAGAGTTATCCTGAGTTGGAGTGAGAGGGCCAGGCTTTAACAGGCCCATGTTGACCAGCCAGTCACTGTGGGCTGACTAAAGAAGGGGGATACCTTGGCCAAGGCAGCTCTCTTTAGCTGAGGCCATTCTGAACATGGCTGATGGCCGAGGGCTGCCTGCCATCAGTACGTCCAGCAGATGAGGGACGAGTGTGCAGTCCTGGAAGGGGTTCTGTGTGGCACATCACAGAGTCCATTGCTACAGCCTGGACCTGCTCATGAGGGCTTTGTGCACTGAGGCTTTTTCTGCAGGCTGCAGAGAGCCATCGAAAGTCTATGGACACTGAAGACTTGTATCCCAATTTGTGTTAGAAAGACTGGCTGTGTGTCGGCTGGAGGAGAGAGCAAGGAGGCAGACCAGTTAGGAAGCTTTGCATCAGCCCAGGGAAGTGGTGATGAGGCCCTTGGCATGGATAGTGGCAATGGGGACATAGAGGGTTTCCTGGGAAATGAGAGTAGTGACAGTCACCATTTATTAAGCCCCTGCCACGCATCAGACTCTTTAACCTGCACAATAGTTCTGCAAAGTATGCACTTTCATATATAAAGAAATTGAGGATAAGAGAAGTTTAGTAATTTGTCTAAAATGACACAGTAGTAAATAACCCAGCTATGAATAAATCCCAATTCTATCAAACTTAAAACTCTCCACTGTTTGTTATGAACAAGCACCTAAGACAGCTCCTGAAACGCAGTGGACACTCACAATGGTAGTCGTTACTATTGTTATCAGTACTATTGCCGTCTTTCTCTGGATGAAAGGAAAGCCCTGGTAGCAGATCTGCATTAGCAGAAGCAGCACTGAGGATTGCTGACAGCTAATGATGATCTTGACAGTGTTAGTGGCAGAATATTCAAACGCAATTAAAAACTGCAAATATAATAATCAAATGTAAATGAGCAGCAGCCAACAATTACTGGTGCATATACAATTAGCACATATGGTAATTTACCAGGAGGCGTAACTCACTCCGTTTCATTGCCTCTAACAAATTGCTGCTTCCCCGCCCTCCCACTCCCTCCTTACCCTCCTCTCTGCTGCTAGCAATTTCTTTCCCATGTTTGTCCACTCTCTCTGTTGGCAGAGATGTGTCTAATTAACTGGACTCTTTTGGAGCCAGATATGACCAGTCACAGCACAGAGAAGGAGCAGGCTTCCCAGGGCCAGCAGGCAAAATCTGAGAATATAGAGTCCTCTCTCCCTTGCTGAGAAATGACTCTGCTCATGAAAAAATATTGACCATATTCTTCTTGGGCAAACACTTACTGGGAAACCTCTGTGCCAAGGTCTGTGCTGGGTACCAGGATAGACAGAAGTGCATGTGCTTACTCCTTTGTGTATCTGCAAATCATTTATTGACCTCCTGCTGACCTCCAGCATCTAGACTAGATAGCGGGGACACAAAGAGGAATAAGACAAGGCTGCTGTCCTTAGTGAACTCACAGTCTTTTGGAGGAAAGCAGAGAGGCAAATGGATAATTCCCACACAGCATGCTGTGTTGTGCTGTAGAGTCAGGGTTAGGTTCTAGGGTATTGTCCAGTGTACCTGCCAGGGGCTTAGGCTGCCGCCAACTGAATCCTGCATCTTCCTCTTA
Source organism: Cynocephalus volans (assembly GCF_027409185.1). Taxonomy (NCBI): domain Eukaryota; kingdom Metazoa; phylum Chordata; class Mammalia; order Dermoptera; family Cynocephalidae; genus Cynocephalus; species Cynocephalus volans. The sequence goes on along the minus strand of NC_084468.1, from coordinate 6,597,245 downwards.
CAAGCTGGGTGACATTGGCCACAACACCTACCCACTCTGTGCATGTTTACAGTGACGATTTCAATAGAACTTATAAAGATGTCAAGACAAAATGAGTCAGTATATGCAAAGCACTTAGCACGGAAACCAGTATATGGTAAGTGCTCAGTAAACGTGAGCTGTGATCACCACCTTTAGTGCTGCTTTTGGAACTCTGAGAAGGGAAGGACTGAGCCTCTGCCCTGGGAGTTACCAAGCTCAAGAAGAGCAGGGAAGCCCAGAGGAAGATTGCATGTTGAGCTTGCATTGTGGAAGGAACATGCTCTGTCATTTACTTGCTGGATGATGTTATACCCTCATTGAGCCTCAGTTTCAACATCTGTAAAATGTGGATACGTATACAATTAATCCTCGTTATTTGCTGATTCTGTATTTGTGAACTATGCACTTAAACTTATTTTTAACCCCCAAATCAACACCGGTGGCAGTTTGGCAGTCGTTTGCAGACATTCGTGGAGTGGCAAAATATTTGAGTCATCCAACACACACATTCCCAGATGAGTTCAAACACTGCAACACTCTACCTTCTTGTTTCAACTCTGTACTACAACAAGTGTCATTTTTGCCTTTTTGTTGGGGATGTTGCTGTTGAAAATAGCCCCCAAATGTGATGTTGAACTGCTGTCCAGGATTCCTAAGCACAAGAAGGCTATGATGTGCCTGACGAAGAAAATACATGTTAGATAAGCTCTGTTCAGGCTTGAGTTATAGTGCTGTTGGCTATGAGGTCAATGTTAATAAACCAACAATAAATGTTAAGTAAGGTGTTTTTAAACAGAAACGCACATAAAACAAAGTTGTGTATTGATCAGTTGCCAAAAATGTGACCAGAGCTTCAAGGTACTTAGCCATGTGTTTCCATCAGGAGCAATGGTTCACTGTTTCCTAATTCAATGTTCATGACCACTTTACAGAACAAAACTACTGCAAATAATGAGAATCAACTCTATCTTCTGGGCTGAGATATTATGGGGACTAGCATTGGACATAAAGTACCCAGCACAGTACCAGGTACACAGCACTCTCTCAGGAAGTCTGCTTAAATTTATGACAGCTTACACAAAGAAGCTGAGATCCAAAGAGCAAAACAGAGTTCAGAATAGCAACCAGGTGCTGATTTCTAAGCTGGAGCTTCTTTCTCAGCTTGGCGCTAGCTGATACATCTACTCCTTATCTATAGGATCCCAGAAAAATGCATAATTTCTCAAAATGGTGTTCTGGAAGTTGTATTAGTTGAGGTTCTTCAGAAAAACAGAATCAATAGAAGATGTGTGTGTGTGTGTGTGTGTATGAAATTGGCTCACACAACTATAAAGGCTGACAAGTACCAAGATCTGCAGGGTGAGCTGGCAAACTGGTGACCAAGGACAGTCAATGGTTTCGTTCTGTCTGAGTCTAAGGGCCTATGAACCAAGAGAGCTGATGATATAGTTTTAGTTGAAAAGTCAACAGGCTCAAGACTAAGGAAGAGCAGATGTCTCAATTCAAGTCCAAAGGCAGGAAAAAAGCCAAGGTCTCAGTTCAAAGGCAGTCAGGCAGGAAAAATTCTGTCTTACTCAGGGAGGGTCAGCCCTTTTGTTCTATTCAGACCTTCAACTGATTGGATGAGGCCCACCTACACTAAGGATGGCAATCTGCTTTACTAATAGTCCACTGATTTAAATGTTAATCTCATCCAAAAGACACACCCAGAATAATGTTTGACACCCCATAGCCCAGTCAAGTTGACACATATGTATAAAATATGTATATATATTTACATACAGAAAAGTACATCTATCATAAATGTACAGCTTTATTAATGAAATACATTCATGTAACCAGTACCAGATCATAAACAGAATATTGTCAACACTATGGAAGCCTCTTTTATGTTCCCTTACACTCATTAATCCTTCTCTAAAGCCACCATTAGCCTGATTTCTAACAGCACAGATTACTTTTATCTGTTTTTGCACTTTATATAAAATGAAATCACAGTCCGTTTTCTCCTAAATCTGTTTATATCTTTCAACATTATGTTGAAGGCATTCACTCATATTGCTGCCTGTAGTTGTAATTTGTTCATTCTCATTGCTGTGTAGTATTCCATTGTGTGTATGTGCCACAATTATTTGACCATAAGCCCCACTAACAGTAAATAAACAACCAGGAGAGGTGCTGCCCTTCCCTGCAGGGCGTGAGACTCGATCCTGGAGGAGAGATACTGAAGTGACCAAAAGGAACTGGCAGGATAGACACCAAAATGTGGTCTGGTCCAGGAAGCTTCTCTGTCCCCATGAAACTTGGACTCCCTTCTCCCACCAGGAGACAGGTAGATGGAAGCAACAGCAGGAACCTGGCCACTAAAAGCAGTATGGCTGGGAAGCCTCTTTGACCCCATGTGGCTGAGACTCCCCTCCTGCATGAAGAGAAACCCAGTGTCTGACCTGAGGAAACCCCTCTTCCCCCTCAGCACCAGCAGGGGCTAGTGAGAGCCCCAGCAGCCTCAGATAAACCAAGCAAACCAAAATGACACTGCAAAGAATCTGAATTTTTCCCCTGGGCTTACATCCTGCAAAACAAGACCAATGCCTGCACACTAAACATAAGCAGAGTGATTATCGGCCAGAATAAAAGATTTAAAGAGAACCCAAAGTCTCCTAATATAATAGACAAAATGTCCAGGATACAATAAAAGATCACCTTTCATATTAAGAACCAGAAAATTATAACTTAAACGCGAAAGACAATCAACTGATACAAACAGTGAGATTAATCAAATGTTGGCATTATCTAACAGAGGTTTTAAAGCCGGCTTTATAAAAATGCTTCAACAACCCATTACAAATTATCTTGAAACAAATAGAACAGAAAGTATCAGCTAAGAAATAGAAGTTATAAAAAAGAACTAAAAGGAAATTATAGAACTGAAAAATACAAAAACACAAATTACAGCACCGGATGGACTTAACAGTAGAATACAGATGACAGGGAATAAAATCCATGAACTTGAAGACAAATCAGTACAATTCACCTGGTCTGAACAACACAGAGAAAGTAGACTGAAAATCGAACAGACCATCAGGGACATTTTTGCTATTGGAGTATCAGAAGGAAAGAAGAAAGAAAGAGAGCCTGAAAGAGTATTTGAAGAAATAATGGCTGATTTAAAAAAAAAAAATTGGTATAAGAACTAATACATGATTCAGAAATCTGAGAAAACCCCGAATGAGACAAACCCAACAATATCCATGCCAAGACACATCTTACTTAAACTTCTGAAAACTAAAGACAAAAAAAAAAAAAATTCTTGAAAGCAGTGGGATAGAAATGACACATTATCTGTAGTAAACACCAGTTAGGATATCAAGAGATTTCCCATCTGAAAGCACAGAGGCCAGGAAAAAGTGGCTCACCATTTTCAAGTGCTGAAAGTCAACCAAGAATTTTACATCTGGTGAAACTACCTTTGGGCATGAAAGGGAAATAAAGACATTCTCTGATGAATGAAAACCAAAAGTATTTGTTAATTAGCAAGACTACCCTTAAAAATTAATTTATGAAGTTCACCAAACAAAAAAACCAACAACAATCATAAAGGAATCTTTGAGCACCAGGAAAGAAGAAGGAATAATAGAAAAAACAGAAATACAGGTACATATGATAAACAATCCTTTTCCTCAAGAGTTTTGTAAATCATATTTGGTGATTGAAACAAAAATCATAACACTACCTGACACTCAAGACAATTACCTTTAAAAAGTGAGAAAGGGAAAGGAACCTATATTAAAAAGTGAGATTTCCACCCTTCACTTGAGATGGTAAAAGTATGATACCAGCAGACTATGAAAATTTACATATATATATTGTAAATTTTTAAAAACCATAAATATAAATTAATCTTTAAAAATATTAAAGTAACCCACAGATAAGCAAGAAACAGAGCAGTAAGAATCAGAGGAAGCAAACATAAAACAAATCATAAAAATGCAGACTTAAGCATTAACATATTAATAATTACCTTAAATGTAAGTAGTCAAAATACATGAATCAAAAGGAAACAAATGACCGTGAATCAAAAAAACACAACATGGGCCGGCCCCATGGCTCACTCAGAAGAGTGCGGCGCTGGGAGCGCCGAGGCGCGTGGTGCAGACGACACCATGCCGAGGGTTGCGATCCCCTTACCGGTCAAATAAAAATTAAAAAAATAATAAAAACACAACATAACTATATGCTATTTACAAGAAACTTCAAATTCAGCAACATAGGTTTGTTGAAAGTAAAAGGATTAAAAAAGATATGCCACATAAACATTAATTTAAAAAACAAGAAGTGACTACGTTAACATTTGATAAAGTCAACTTCAGAACAAAGAAAATAAGTGGAGTCAAGGAGAAATGTTACATAAGTATCAAGGGATAAATTCAGCAGGAGCACATAATGATCGTAAATGTGTAAACACCAAACAACAGAACCTCAAAGCAGAAACTGATAGAGCTGAAAGAAGAAACTGACAAATCAGTAATTACAGCTGGAGACTTCAGTGCCCCTCTTTCAGAGTAACTTCCTTCTCAGAAAATCAGCAAGACCATAGAAGATTTAAGCACAGTCTAATTTGATTAACACTAATATATAGAATACTCCACCACCCAACAACAGCTGAATGCCCATTTTTTCAAGCACCCTTGGAAAATTCACCAGGATGAACTATATCCAGGGCAGTCAAGCAAACCTCAACAAATATAAAAGAATTAAAATCATTCAGCATGTGCCCTCTGTCTATAATGAAATCAAACCAGAAATCAATAACAGAAAGACAAAAAGAAAATCTCAAACACTTAGAAATTAAACAGAAAACTCCATGTGTAGATCATGGATCAATTAGGAGGTCTCAGAGAATAAATTTAAAATGCACTTATCTAAATGGAAATGAAAGTTCAATATATCAAATACATGGGAACAACTAAAGCAGTACGGAGAGGGAAATTTATAGTATTCATTGCTTATATTAGAAATAAGGAAAGGTCTCACATTAACTATGTAAGTTTCTATCTGAAGAAAAATTTAGAAAAAGGAAAGCAACCTAAACCCAAAGCAAACAGAAAAAAAAGGAAGTAATAAAGATAAGAGCAGAAATCAGTGACACTGAAAATTAAAAAACGGTAGAGAAAATCAATACAACAAAATAATCAATAAAATTGAAAAACCTCTAAAAAACTGACAGGGTAAACAAAAAAAAAAAGAGAGAGAGAGAGAGAAGACACAAATCACCAGTGTTAGGAGTGAAACAGAGGTCATTACTACAGATCTTCCAGCTGTTCATAGGGTAGTAAGGGAAAACAAAGAACAATTTTACATTCATAAGTTCAGCTCCTTAGAGAAAATGTAGCAATTTTTTGAAAACCACAAAATACCGAAACTCAACTAAGATAATATAATCTGAATAATTCTATAACCATTTAAATTTAATTTGTAGTTTAAAATTTCTTTAAAAGGAAATCCCCAGGCCCAGAGAGCCTCCCGCTGGAGAATTCCATCAAATATTAAAGAAAAATGACCTGATCTCTTCCAGAAGATAGAACACCTTCCAACACATCTTATGAAGCCAGTATTACCCTGACACTAAACAGACAAAGACAATACAAAAAAAGAAAACTACAGACCAATATCTCTCATAAATGTAGACTCAAAAGTTCTCAACAAAATATTAGCAAGCTGAATCTAGCAATGTATAAAAAGAGTTGTATACCATGAACAAGTGGGATTTTTTTACAGGTATGTTAAGGTTCAGCATTAAAAAATTAATCAATGTAATTTACCATTTTTAATCTAAAAAAGAAAAATTATATGGTGTCATCATTTGATGTTCAAAAAGCATTTGACAAAATCCCATACTCCTTCACGATAAAAATTCTTTTCCTTTGAGAATAGGAATAAGACAAGCATGCCCACTCTCACCACTCCTATTTAACATAGTATTGGGAGTACTAGCCAGAGCAATCAGACAAAAAAATAAAGGTCATCCAAATTGGAAAAGACAAAGTCAAATTGTCCCTCTTTGCAGATGACATGATCTTATAAATGGAAAAATCTAAAGACTCTACCAAAAAAAAAAACCTTAGAGCTAATAAACAAATTCAATAAAGTTTCAGGATACAAAATCAATACACAAAAATTAGTAGTGTTTTTATACTCCAAAAATGAAGTAATAGAAAAAGAAATCAAGAAAGCAAGCCCATTTGCAATAGCTACAAAAAAAATAAATAAAATAAAATACCTAGGAATAAATTTAACTAAAGAGGTGAAAGATCTCTACAATGAAACAACAAATCACTGATGAAAGAAACTGAAGAGGACACAAAAAGATAGAAAGACATTCCATGCTCTTGGATTAGAAGAATTAACGTTGTAAAAATGTCCATACTACCCAAAGTGATCTACAAATTCAATGCAACCCCCATCCAAATACCAATAACATTCTTCACAGAAATAAAAATAACAATCCTAACATTCATATGGAAAAACAAAAGACTCCAACTAGCCAAAGAAATCCTGAACAAAAAAATAAAGGTTATCATCAACAAAGGCACCAAGAACATACATTGAGGAAAGGACAGGTTCTTCAATAAATTGTGCTAAGAAACTGGATATCCATGTGTAGAAGAATGAAACTAGACCTGTATGCCTTGCAGTATACCAAAATCAACTCAAAATAGATTAATGTCTTAAATATAAGACCTGAAACTGTAAAACTCCTGGAAGAAAACAGGGGAGACACTTCAGGTCATAGGACTGGGCAAAGACTTTATGAATGACACCTCAAAAGCACAGGCAACAAAAGAAAAAATAAGCAAATGGAATTATATCAAGCTAAAAAGCTTCTGCACTGCAAAAGAAACAATTAACAGAGTGAAAAGACAACCTACGGAATGGGAGAAAATATTTGCAAACTATACATCTGACAACGGATTAATATCCATAATACACAAGGAATTCAAACAACAGTAAAAAAAAAAAAAAAAAAAAAGTAACCAAATTAAAAAATGGGCAAAGGAGCTGAATAGACATTTCTCAAAGGAAGGCATACAAATGGTCAACACACACATGAAAAAAAACGCTCACCACTGCTAAGCATCAGGGAAACGCAAACCAAAACCACATTGAGATATCATCCCACCCCAGTTCGACTAGTTATTATCAAAAAGACAGAACAACAAATGCCAGTGAGGATGCAGAGAAAGGGGAACACTTCTGCACTGTTGGTGGGACTGTAAATTAGTACAGCCACTATGGAAAACAGCATGGAGTTTCCTCAAACAACTACAGATAAAACTTCCATATGATTCAGTAATCCCACTACCAGTATATACCCAAAGGAATGGAAATCGTCATGTCAAAGGGACGCCTGCCCTCCCATGTTTATCGCAGCTCTGTTTACAATAGCTCAGACATGGAACCAACCTATATGCCCATCAGTGAGTGACTGGAAAGGAAAATGTGGTATATATACACCGTGGAATACTACTCAGTCATAAAAAGAATGAAATTCTGCCATTTGCAGCAACGTGGATGAGTGTGGAGAAAATTATGTTAAGTGAAATAAGCCAGGCACAGAAAGAGAAATACCACATGTCCTCACTCATAAGTGGGAGCTACAAAATCAATAAGTAAATGGTGCTGGGAAAACTGGATATCCCTGTGTAGAAAGAAAGGAAAACAGGAAAGAAAGAAGGAAGGAAACAGCAATCACAATAATACACTGAACTTTCAAAACCAGAGAACAGAACTGTGTTTACTAGAGGTGGAAAGGAGGGGGAGGAGGAGGGTTACAGAGAGACTGGTTAATGGACACAAAGAATGATTATGTGATGTAATTATGAATATACTAATTATCCTGATTTGATCATCATATACTTTACACAGGTATTAATAGTCAACTCTGCACCCCAGAAATATGTGTAGTCAATTATGTTTCAATAAAAAAGAAACAAAAATAATTTGTACAGAATGAATAAATTATATATAGTATAATAATATAATAAAAATATAATTGTATAATATAATAAATTATAATATAACAAAATAAAATATGTAATTATAATATAAGAAAAAAGATATAATAAAAGAAATTCTCAGCAAGTTGGAAACAGAGGGTAACTACTCAGCTTAGTAAAGCGCACCTATGACACACCAGCAGCTAACATCCTACGTAATGGTGAAAGACTGAATGATTTTCCTCTAAGATTGGGAACAAGGCAAGATTAGCCACTCTCCCCATTTTTATTCAATATAGAACTAGAAGTTCTAGGGCTGACCCCATGGTTCACTCGGGAGAGTGCGGCACTGGGAGCTCAGCGGCGCTCCTGCCACGGGTTCGGATCCTATATAGGACTGGCTGGTGCGCTCACTGGCTGAGCGTGGTGCGGGTGACACCAAGCCACGGGTTACATTCCCCTTACCAGTCGCAAAAAGGACAAAAAAAAAAAAAAAAAAAAAGAACTAGAAGTTCTAGTCAGTGAAATAAGGCAAGAAAATAAAACAGAAGGCATACATATTGAAAAGAAAGAAGTAAAACTATTCTATTTATAGATGACATGATTGTCTTCATAGAAAACCTAAAATAATGTATACAAAAAATTCCTAGAACTAATAAATGAGTTTAATAAGGTTGTAGGACACAAGATCAACATACAAATATCAATTACATTTTTACATACTGACAATGAACATATGGAAACCAAAATTAAAAACACAACATTTACAATCACTCCAAAGATAATGGAATATTTAGGAATACACAGAACAAAACAGGCTCTGTCTGTGTCTCCAAAATTACAAATGGTGATGCAAGAAATCAAAGAAAACCTAAATAAATGGAGATAGGTACTGTCTTCATGCATTCATCAACTTAGCATAGTAAATATGTCAATTCTCACCAAATTGATCTAAAGGCTTAAGGCAATCCCTATCATAATCTCAACAAGGATTATTGTTGACATAGACAAGCTTATTCTAAAATTTATATGGAAAGGCATAGTCCCTAATTAGAGAAAACAATGTTGGTAAGAAGAAATAAGCTGGAGGAATCATTCTATCTGATTATAAGGCCAACTCTACAGCTATGGTAATCAAGACAGTGTGGTATGGGCAGATGGATAGAAATATAGAATGTTGAAATAGAATGGAATCCCCAGAAACAGACACACAAATATGCTCAATTGATTTCTGACAAATGTTCAAAAGCATTTTATTGGAAGGACAGCCTTTTCAACAAATAGTACTGAAGCAATTGGACATCCACAGGCAAAACCAAAACAGAGCAGAAAGAACCTAAAGCTCACATCTTATACAGAAATTAACTCAAAATGGATCACAGATTTAAAATGAAAATGTAAAACTATAAAACTTATAGAAAAAAAACACAGGAGAAAAATCTTCAGGATCTGAAGCTTGGTGAAGAGTTTCTAAACTTGACATCCAAAGCATGATCAAAAATTTGATAAAATGGACTTCAATGAAATTAAACTTTTTTTTTTTCCTTTTTTTTTTTTTTTTCGTCTTTTTCGTGACCGGTACTCTCAGCCAGTGAGTGCACCGGCCATTCCTATATAGGATCCGAACCCGCAGCGGGAGCGTCGCTGCACTCCCAGCGCCGCACTCTCCCGAGTGCGCCACGGGCTCGGCCCGAAATTAAACTTTTTTGATATCTGAGAGCTCTCATGAAGAGGAAGAAAAGGCAAGCTACAGAGTAGGAGAACATATTTGCAAATAACACATTTGACAAAGGGCAAGTATCCAGAATAGATAAAGAACAATGAAAACAGTAAAAAAATAAACAACACACACACACACACACACACACACACACACACACACACACACACACAGTCTAAATAGAGAATGGGAAAAAGACATGCACAGTCATGTCACTGAGGAAGATATACAGATGGCAAATAAGGACATGAAAAGCTGTTCAGCATCATCACTCACGAGAGGAAGGCAAATTAAACCGCAGTGATAATTCTCTTTGCATCTATTAGAATGGCTAAAATAAAAAAATTGTGACAACACCAAAGCTGATGAGAATGTGGAGAAACTGGATTATCTGTACATTGCTGGTGGGAATATGAAATGGTATAGCCACCATGTTAAACACTTTCATAGTATTATAGCTTCTTATAAAACTAAATATGCAACAGCCAGATAACCAGCAATTACATTGTCTGGCATTAATCCCAGAGAAATGAAAGCTTATGTTCAGACAAAATCTATACCCAAATGTTCATTAACAGCTTTACTGGGAATAGACAAATGCTACAAACAGCCCATATGTCCTTCAACAGGTGAATGGTTAAATAAAATATTGTACACACATAGCATGGGATATTAATCAGCAATCAAAAGGAATAAACTGTATACACACAACAACTTGGGTAAATCTCCAAAGGATTATGCAAAGTGAAAAAGCCAATCCCAAAAGATTACATTCTATATGATTCCATTTATATATTAGTTATTTTTTAAATAATTAATTTTTGGAAATGAAGAACAAATTAGTGGTTTGCCAAGGGCTAGGGTGGGGTGGTTGGGTAGGGTGAGGAGTGAAATGGAAGTGGATATGATTATAAAAGAGCAACACCAGGGATCCTTCAATCAATATCGTGATTGTGGTAGTGGATACAGGAACCCACCCATATGATAAGATTGTATCCAAACTAAATACACACATATTAATATAAGTAACTCTGGGGAAATATAAATAAGATGAAAGAATTGTATCAATGCCAATATCAGGTTGTAATATTTTACTATAATTTTGCAAAATGTTACTATTTTAGGGAAACAGGGTAAAGGGCATATGGATCTCTCTGTTTTACTCCTTAGAACTTCATGCAAATCTAGAATTATTTCAATAAGCTTCTCCATTAAAAATTGGTGAAATCATATGATGAGAGAATTGAATCCTCTGGAGAAGACCTGAGTTTGTGTCGTATTGAGAAGGAGCTATTTGAATTCAGGAAGAGGAGGAGATTTGGACATCAAGAACTGAGATTCAGGAGCTTTGTTTAGGAAGGTGTGATTATGTCTTAGCTCCTTCTTAATCTTAATGAAATTATGGTGAAACAAACTTCTCTTTTATGCCTACTCAATACAACCACCCTGTGTTGTACCCACATCACCAAATGTCCTTGCCTCTTTCTTTCATGATCTGTAAATGTGTTACTTTGTTAGTTATATGTTTCATCCATGTTCATGTCCACCAGTCTTGGCACAATCAGGTGGCATTGATCCCTGCAGAAATCATTTTCAATATTTACTTATGTGTGGTTCTCCTCTCCTGTATTTTGGCTCCCTGAGGGCAGGGCTGCCTGTTTTGCTCACTGCTGTATTCTCATTGTCCAGAATAGTCACCAGCACCTCTTTTGGGAAATTCTATTATTTCTAAAATTTACTAGTTTTTTTTCCCTCAAGTTCTTTCATTTTTGACTGTGGCTCCCATTTATCTTTTATTTCTTTAAATATTTTAAAGATACTTTTCAGATCCAATCCAGATTTTTCCTTTATCTTTATCTCTATTGAGATGCTAAAATTTTAAAACGTGATGTGTGGTTTAAGGTGCTTTATTTTGAAATATTTAATTAACCAATAAAGATTGTATATATACAAGGTGTACAATGCAATGATTTGATATACATATACATTGTGTAATGACTATCACAATCAAATTAACATGTTCATTACTACCCCTGCTCTACATTAGATCCCCAGAACTTGTTCAGCTGGTAACTGAAAGTTTTTACCCTTTGACCAACATCTCCTCATTCTCTTCTCTCCTCACCCCAAGCCCTTGGTAGCCACTGAAGATTCCACATGCAAGTGAGATAATACAGCATTTGTCTTTCTGTGTCTGGCTTATTTTGCTTAGTATAATGTTCTCCAGTTTCATTCATGTTGTTGCAAATGGCAAGATTTCCTTCTTTTTTATTTTAAATCTGAGTAATATTCCATTGTATATATACAAGGGGACTTCAAAAGTTTCATGTAAAAATGGAATTAAAAGATAAAAATAAAATATGCAAACTTGATTCTCAATGTAAGCTCCATCAAGTTCAAGACACTTTTAAAAGTAATGATCCCAGCCATTTAGTCTATCCCTAAAGAACTGAGGGTACTGGGAATTTAACCATGTCATTGTAGTCATGGGTGCCCTTTAAAGGTTTTTTAAGACTACGAAACAAAAAGAAGTCAGAAGGAGCCAAATCAGGACTGTAAAATGGGTGCCTCATGATTTCCCATCAAAATTCTCACAGAATTGGCCTTATTTAATGAGAGACATGAACAGGAGCATTGTCATGGTGGAGAAAGACTGGTGAAGTTTTCCCTGTGTGTTTTTCTGCTATAACTATGACTAACTTTCTCAAAGCACTCTCATAATAAGCAGATGTTATCATTCTTTGGCTCTCCAGAAATTCAATGAGCAAAATGCTTTGGGCATCCCAAAACACTATTGCCATGACCTTTGCTCTTGACTGCTCTTTTCTGGACTATGTCTGCCTCTTGGTAGCCACTGCTTTGATTGTGCTGTCTTCAGGATTGTACTGGTGAAACCATGTTTCATCTCCTGTTATAATTCTTCAAAGAAATGTTTCAGGATCTTGATCCCACTTGTTTAAACTTTCCATTGAAAGCTCTGCTCTTGTCTGCAGCTGATCTGGGCACAACAGTTTTGGCACCTATCAAGCAGAAAGTTTGCTCAACTGTAATTTTTCAGTCAGAATTGTGTAATCTGATCCAACTGAGATGCTGGCTACTGTTTCTGCTGTTAATCATTGGTCCTTTTCAACTAGAGCAGGAACAGGACTAATTTTTTACTTGCGAATTGATGTGGATAGTCTGCTGCTTCAGTCTTCATCTTCAACATTGTCTCATCCCTTCTTAAAAAGAGTAATGCATTTGTAAACTGCTGATTTATTTGGGGTCATTGTTCGCATAAACTTTTCATACAGCATCAATGATTTCCATATTCTTCCACAGAAGTTTCACCATAAATTAGATCTTTGTTCTTGCTTCAATTTTAGCAGAACTCATGTTGCTCTGATAGGGGCTCTTTCCAAACTAATGTTATCCTTCTTAGTGTCTCAAACTAGATCCTGTTCATACATGTTATAATGAGTTAGTATGAGTTTAGTTTGGTGCAAGAAATTTTTGCAATCCCTTTATAGTTTTTCCATAACGCACAGTTTCCATAAAAGATTTGTATTATCTTTTAATTCAATTTTCCACAAACTTTTTAAAGTATCTTCATATATATGCTACATTTTCTTTATCCATTCATCTGTTGATGAACACTTAGTTTTTTCCATGGGGTGCAGGTGAACATAGATGCAACAATCCTCAACAAATACTAGAAAACCAAGTTCGACTGTACATTAAAAGGATTATATACCATAATCAAGTGGGATTTATCCCTGGAATGCAAGCATGATTCAATATACCCAAATCTATAAATGCAACACACCACATTAACAGAATGAAAGATAAAAATCACATGATCATCTCAATAGATACAGAAAAAGCATTTGAAAAAATTCAATATCCTTTTATGATAAAACTGTCAACAAATTAGGTATAGAAGGAATGTACCTTAACATAATAAGGACTACATATGACAAACCCACAGCTAACCTCATACTCAAAGTTGAAAAGCTGAAAGCTTTTCCTTTAAGATCAGGAACAAGACAAGGGTGTCCACTCTTGCCACTTCTAGTCAACACAGTACTGGAGGTTCTAGCCAGAGAAATTAGGCAAGAAAAAAATAAAAGGCATCTAATTTGGAAAGGAACAAGTTAATTTGTCTCTGCAGATGACATATTCTTATATACTGAAAACTCTGAAGACTTCATTGAAAACTGTTGGCACTAATAAACAAATTCATTAAAGTTGCAAGATACAAAATCAACACACAAAAATCAGTTCCACTTCTGTACACTAACAATAAAGTATATGAAAAAGAAATTAAGAAAATAATCCCATTTAAAATAGCATCAAGAAGAATAAGATATATAGAAATAAATTAACCAAGGAAGTGAAAGATCTGTACACTGAAAATTATAGGACGTTGATAAAAGAAATTGAAGAAGTCACCAATAAATAGAAAGATATCCCATGTTAATGGATTAGAAGAATTAATCTTGTTAAAATGTGGTTGAAGTTTTGATAGAGAATTCATCTTTAGTAGATTTCCGTTTGTCCCCTCATTGTAGAAGTGTTTCATCTTCTATTCTGGGTTTTTAGAGTTTTCATTTGTTCAGGACCGTTTTTTTGTCACATCCCTACAAGATAGGTGGTATGAACTTGGTCTTCTGACTACATTTGAAGCAGACTTACAGGTCTGATGTCAGGCAGGTGAATTCTACCACCATTCCCAGAGTGGAAGGCAAAGTTTTCTTGTACTTGCCTGAGTGTGTGGGAGGGATGTTAAGTATGTTTTCCACAGATCATCAGCCCTTTAAGCCTCCCAGCTTCATGGAGCTCTAATTTCTCTTCCCGCCCCCTCCCCCATATTTTGGGCCCACCACCCTCTCTCCTTTCCCCCTTTGGGATAACTCTACTCTACCTCTAAGACCTGTATCTGATTTCGGGAGACTTTTGGCTTTATCTCCCACTTGGTTCTCTGGCTGAGAGACCCCAATTGGTTTCTGACACTTGCCTTTTTAAATTTTCTTACTCTTTAGCTTAGGTAGGTTGTTTAGGACATTCAGAATGTCCACATCCTTGGAGTGGGAAGATATTCACCCCCATATCACCCACAGTCCCCTGACTCCCATCCTATCCAGCCACTTCTTACTACCAGCTGTTTTCCCCTAAACCAGAGATTGTCAGCCCAAAGCACATATGCCCAGACCCTACAATGCATCCCTGAGCCAAGTAGTCTGTCCAGAAGCCAGGTGCTTAACCCAGAGGGAAAGCGGGGCCAAACCCCAGAGGATAGCTACTCAGAGCACCAAAGTATCCACAGGCAACACGGGTCAATGAAAGGAATGATTGGCCACCTCTGGTTTATATTCAGTCCTTCTGGTCTTGAGTGGGAGGTGTTTCCTGAACTGACAAGATTAGATACCAAAGATTTTAGTGTATAAGAAAACAAAATGCTCAGGAAGAAAGAGGGAGACTTCACAAACACAAATCTGCTGGTGTCACTTTGCTGATTCAAACCTTTGATTTGCTCTTCTGTGTCTTTTGGGATCAAGAACAAATCCTTAAATTGGCCATTAAAGCCCTGTATGTCTTGACCATATTTGCTTCTCCCATCCTGGCTCTTTTGCTCCACACACATCCCGTTCCGCAGCCTCGCAGAATGACCTGCACTCCCCAAATGTCTGATGCCTTCTCCATGCCTTTGTGTCTGAAGTCCTCTCTTCCTTTCCCCTCTCACATCTTCATCGAGGCTCCTTCTCCTCCAAGACCAAGTTAAACACTTGCAACCGTTGTGAACCACTGTAAATAACTTAAGGCAATTGCAAATGACCCCAAAGTTTGGTCAAATAAGGACGTCACTTCTGGTGTGGAATTCTACACAGCCATTAAAAATGGCAATGTGGACTCACACAGGTATGAAGAGCTAACAGCAATATATGGTTAAGCTTTTTTTTTTTTTTAAGTTATAAAGCAGTATGTATCATGTGATCCCATTTTCATATTAAATACATAGAGAGCACTTTAGACAGGAAGGTCTGGTGGGAAAGGCATCATTGTTACGGTTGCAGAGCTTATCTCTCAATGACCAGTCACCTGAAGCCACAGCTGGGGTCTTATCCCATGTGTCCCCACCAGCCTCTCCCTGCAGATCTCTGAAACATTGACATTGTGTTGTAACATTGTGGACGTCCATCTCTTCAGAGAAATGCAGAATGTGTTCTACTTATCACCTCCAAAACACAGCTGCCACAGAGCTCACCTCCACCCCCCTGGGGAAGGCCGTCTGTCCTGGCAGGTCATCGCACTGGCCAGGAGTGGTCCAGAGAACACATATCTGTTTTGGAAGGCTTAGTTCTTTTCCTTTTCCCAAAGTGTTTTTTACATGAGGATACTTCAAAAAGTTAGTGGAAAGATTCACAGTATCTTTTAATTCTATTTTTCCACTTTTTGAAGTGTCCTTCTATGATGATATGCAGACATCTTAGTGCACTTTTTAATTTTGATACATGGATTAGTTTGATCAGTTTTGGCAAATGATCAGTTTTGACAAAAGTACCCATATAACCCGCACTCTTATCTGTATTTAGAACATTTCTGTCACCCTCCAAATTTCTTTTAGGTACCTTCCTTGTCAATCGCCATCACTACCTTCCAGAAGAGCACTGTTCTTATTTCTGTCACCATAGAGTGGTTTTGCCTATTACAGAATTATATTTGAATGGAAAGATGGTGGCTTCTTTCACTCAATATAATGTTTTCGAGGATCAGGTGTATCCTTGTGTGTCCTCTTAATTACTGTGGAGTAGTCTGCTGTGGGAAAATACCACAATTTGATAATTCATCCTCCTATTGATAGACATCTGGGTTGTTTCTTATTTGGGGCTATTATGAATAAGGCTGCTGTGAACATTCTTGTAAAAGTCTTTTTGTGAACATATGCTTTTATTTCCTTCAGGTAAACACTTAGGAGTGGAATTGCTGGATATTAGGGTAGGCATGTGTTTAACTTTCTAAGAAACTGCCAAAGAGTTTTCCAAAGTTATTATAAAATTTTATACTCCCAACAGCAATTTACTAGAGTTCTGGTTGCTTTACATTCTTATCAGCATTTGGAGCTGTCAGTCTTAGTGATAGCTATTCTAGGCAGAGTGCATTGGTATTTCATTGTGGTTTTAATTTCTTTTTCTCTGATGACTAATGATGTTGGGCACTTTTCACCTACTTTTTAGTATTTACATATCTTCCTTTGTGAAGTGCCTATCCAAGTCTTTTGCCATTTTTAAAGCTGTTTTTTTTAATTGTTGAATTGTAGAAGTTCTTTGTATATTCTTGATAAAAAATTTTTTGTCAGGTATATATTTTGTGAATAGTTTATCACAGTCTATGGCTTGCTTTTCTTTTTATTAATGGTGTTTTAATGTCATATGAGTAAGATTTTAATTAGGATAAACTGCAGTTTATCAATTTTCCTTCTTTATGTTCATTGCGTCCTATCCCCTAAGAATTTTCACCTATCCAGATCACAAAGACAGTCTTCTGCATTTCTTGTAGAAAATACATTTAACTCATAGATGTGTTATCTATTTCAAATTACATTTTGTGTATCGTGTGAGGTAGCAATTGGTATTTCTTTTATCTCATAGAGATAATTAGTCGTTCTAGTCCTAACAGTTTTAAAAAACCTCCCTTTTCTTCAGTGAATTTCTTTGGTTCTTCATTAGAGTCAGGGCAATGGGGCCAGCCCTGTGGCTCACTCAGGAGAGGGTGGCACTGGTAGAGCTGAGGCCGTGGGTTCAGATCCTATATAGGGATGGCTGGTGCACTCACTGGCTGAGCTTGGTGCAGACAACACCATGCTGAGGGTTGCGATCCCCTTACCGGTCAAAAAAAAAAAGAATCAGGGCAATGGTGCAGAACATCCACCTAAGAATTATGCTACCTGAGAGGTGACAAAGCTTGTGTGTTTCTGCAACAACTCCTGAGAGCAGCTGAGGGCTACCCCTAGGAAAGTGTTAACTCTTTGATTCTTCCAGCCCGCTGCACACATGGCCTTCTCAGGACCAGATGAATGTTTTCAGGCACAGAAATGCGATTACTGGTAGTTGGAAGTAGCTCAGAGCTGATTGAAATGGTGGGGGTCCCAGGTTTATGGGCAGGCCCTGATACATTTGCTATGGAGAACTACCAGAGCAAATACCCCGAATCACATCATGAACATCAAGATGTTTCTAAAATATTTTGAGTTATACTTTTATTTGCTGTGTATATATTAATGTAACATGCAAATAAACCTTTCCACCATCTTGTAACTCCAAATTGACTGTTTTATTTATTTCCTTGTCATTTTAATCTTTGGTCATACAGACCTACTTTTATGTAATGTAATTGTTGTAGGCTTTAAATTTTTTATCCTTTTTATTTTCTACTTGATATATCCCCAGTGTTTTCCTTGTAGTAGCGTAGTGTTGATCTTAATGGCAGCATAATATTCCGTGATATCGATGTACTAAGATGTATTTTCCCACTGTCTTGTTGTTTGGTCATATTAATGGATACATCCAATGTTGGTAATATATAAAGTGATGAGCATCTTTGTTCGTAAAAGTTTCCCTTATTTTGATTCAGTTCTACAAGGTAGCTTTCTAGATGTTGATTTTGCATGAAAGGGATAAGTATATGGGTATTTTTAGTCATCTGATATAATGTAGTCCCCTAATAATCAAATGCAGTAGTAGGTTTAAGATTTAAACCAAGGATGCTACAGTGAATTATACCAATAATTTTTCTAATTAATAGTAACAACAATAGCATTAGCAGCATTTGGAGGCAATTTCTTGTGTTTGGGTTTTGAGAAACCATATTCAGAGCTGGCTTACAATCTGTCCCTGGAGAAATTAACTTTTTGAGATAGCATAGTTATAAACCTCTCCTTGCAAACTGAGCATATAACGTGGGGTTGAAACAAACACTTCTCTTCAGAGCTGCACGAACGTCTCCAGGGGATGGCTCAGGGTAAAAGGGTGAGGACTGGTTTCAAAGAAGATCTTAATTAATGATCTGGAAGACTGGGCACCAGAAGCTGGTTAATTAAATTCACAGATGGGCCTCAATTGAGAGGCAGTGAGAACTCTGGGAAAAGGTGAGAAAATTAGATAAAGAACCTTGCTGCAATCACCGAGGAACACAAAGTGAAAGTCTGAAGATTTGTAGTCATCTGAGGCAGAATGATTTGGTGTCATATTAATCCAGTGTTTCAGCTCAGACACAGGTCTCTCCTGGCTCAGCTTGCTTAAAGGAGCAGTGTATGTAGGATGGAAACCTCGGTGCGAGACCCTTCCCTTCGTCTTTGTGATCTTTAGCAATATATTCCCCTCCACCTCTCTGAAGTTCACATTTCTCTCTCCACACAGGGATAGTAGTTTTTCTAACGTTGCAAGGTGAAATGAGAGCAAGATATGAAAATGCTTGGTAAACTCTAAAGTTACTCTGCTTGTTAATTCCTTTTCAATCTTCAGCATCTTTTACCTGAACATCAGTCATATACTTTAAATATATTTTTGCTTGCTACAGAACAGGTTAAAATAAAGGCCTGTCACAGGGCCCCCTATCTCAAACACCTGAACTCTTTGGAGTCCATGGACTAAGGGGAGACCCACCACGTGGGTCTCCGAACCGTGAGACCAGGGTGGCATGGAATGCTTGTATGGGGGACTTTGAACTGAGAATGTATATTGTTTGCCCAAAAGACAGCCACATTTTCAGTCATCTTGTTGAAACTGTGAGTGAGGCAGAACTGAAAGATCCCCAGTGAGCAGTGGGTAATACACAAGAAAGAATTGTCCAATATCTGTTATGGTTGAGTTGGGATGAGGGCAAAACCATTGACATGCCTTAAATTCAGTTCAGTCTTCACATTTTAAAAACTGAATGAAAGGAAAACCATTCATTATAGTCTGTGACGTTGATTCCTTCCCTGTCCCCACCCTGCTTTTCTTAGATCTCTCAGCTTAGTGCCCCACTCCTTTACATGGAGGTCAGCGTGTGCCTGAGCCTCCCATCTGGGTGGGAAGGGTTCCTATCCCATCAGTACAGTTAAAAACCGCTCCCTTTTGCTTAGACTAAATGACTTGTCCAAGGTCATTCAGCAAGTAAATCACACAACTGGGACTAAAATCAAGTGTATTCACATATTCAGGTTATGCAAGTCTCTTGATGTCTCATCCAGTCTCACAACCAAAGTGGAGAGAGAACAAATTACACGAGAGTGTGGGGGAGGAAAACTGAAAAATGTTTCCACTTATTACTACAAACAGCAACCCCCTCTAAAGAGACGCTGCTTGTACCACATTTTCTAATGAGAAGAGAACATTTGAACACATCCATTCCTCAGCTCCATCATCTCTGGACAGAACTGTGGCAGCTGCTTGTCTGCGTGCAGCTCTGCTCCCTCCCTTTTGGGGACAGAGTGACGAGGGTGGTGAGGATTTCTAGCCATCAGGGCTTGGGGCATGCTGTTGGGAGGTTGCTTTGGATGAGGTGCAGGAGCAGTTACAGGACAGCAGTAGGTTTAGGAGCCATTCCATTCCACTTGCCAGCAGGCTGTGGGCTGAAAAAGGCTCTGCAGGGCAAGAAAGGTAAGCCAGTTTCTCAGAGATCTGCTGTGTGTCATGTCAGAGGGAAGAGTGTAGAGAAAGGTCCCCTGTGACATTTCTCATGTGTCTGAACACAGTCCTACCTCATGTGTCTGAACACAGTCCTACCTCACTCCACTGCACACCTTTCCCCTGGTGTATAAGGTTCAAGACGGTCAGGCCCCTGCCCCCTCACTATGGCAGCCACTCCAGCCCCATTCTGCACTGCAAGCATGCTAAGCTCATCCCCCACTCAGGACTTTTTATTAGTAGATCTGTCTGCCTTGACTGCTCCTCCCCAGGACCTTTGCATACCACCTGCTAATCATCATTCAGCTCAAATTCCTATTCCTCAGAGATACATTCCTTGACCAATGTTATCAGGCTGTTTTCCCCACTCCCTGTTGGCCACTATTATATCACCCTGACTTATCTACCACTATTTGAAGTTGGTGTGTGTGTGTGTGTGTGTGTGTGTGTGTGTGTGTGTGTATTTTTTTTTCTCCTTTATGTTGGTTGGCTGTCATCACAGACTATAAGCTTCACAAGTGCAGGGAGCTTTCTGTCCTGCTCACTATACTTTCCTGCACCTGCATGTGCCACAGTTGTCAATTCCATAAACATTTCTTTACATCTCCTCTATATGAGACAGCAGGCTAGGGGCTTCTGTTTCTGTTTCTGGTCAAAACAGAATAACAGAGACCAAACTTACCCTCCCATCTAAAACAACACAAATAAATAAAGCAATAGTTTGGAAGATACTGGACATCAGGCAGCAGAGGATAGTGATCCCTGAGAGATGGAAACTAAACAAGGGGAGTTTTGTGGTCACCCTGCTTTATTGACCTGAGAGGGTCTCCAGGCTGTCACTCAGAAAGGAGGAGACAAGGAAGAGCCCAGGCATCTTGCTGAGTAGAAGACACAGAACTGAGTGTCCAGGAAGACCAAGATGGCTAGAGTTGACAGGACAGAGCACCACACAGGAGAGCTGGACAGAGCGAAAGCTCTGAACATGAACAGGGTCTCTCCCAAGTATTCAAGTGAGTAGGGGTCAGTGGATGTGTGTGAGAATGCTACCTGTGGCAAGGGAAAGGACCATCCAGAATGATTGGGGATAAAATGGTGCTCACACAGGACTAAAAAGTACCTGCATTCACCAGCCAGCGTAGAAAACCTCAGAATTCAAGGAGCATTGGGTAAAGTACATACAGGGATCTCAGGAGTAAAGGATGCTAAGCTTTAGACTGAGTACTGTTCCAGCAGCCCTGTCTGACAAAAAGCAAGACTTAAAAGGATCAAACTATTTCCAAGTAAATTAACTGCACTTCAAAATAAAGTTCAAGATTATTTATAGGAGTACCACAAGGTAAAATTTAGAATGCTTAGCATGCATAGAAGCAGGAAAATAGGACAGAAAAGGACATTAAAATGGTTCCTATAACTGTACTCCACATGTTTAAAAAGTTATGCAGAGACATGGAAGATATATTTTTTTGGAGGGCAGCCCCTACTGATGGCCAGCAGGAGCACAGGAGCCTTTAGGAGCCAAGGGCAGCCCCCACCAACAGTTGGCAGGAGTGTGGGTTGCCATCACGTGGGTGGCCCACCGCTATTGCAGACACTGCCACCACATGGGTGGTCCACCACAGCCACTGCCACAGCAGCCACTACCACTGTGCAGACAACCTGCCAACCTTTTGACTGCATTAACACAATGCTGGTCACCAACAGAGCCCAGGGAAAGAGCTGAGTGAGTGCAAACCCACAACCCAGTGACCCAACCCACGGGGGGAATTATGCTGCCCCCCGTGGTAGCACAGCTGAGGTGGGAGGTATGTGTGCAGCCCACACAATTGCTTTGACCTTTGGAGAGACACATGTGGAACCCCCACAGAGTACAGAAACCTAGGATAGCCCAAAAGAGTAAGAAAGAAAATTTCCACACACCATCAACCCATCCCCCAAAAAGGGGAAGCAAGGTCACAGGAGAAGCCTCTGCCTGAAGGAAAGAGGAAAGAGAAACCCCACCCAGGGTCAACCATTCAAACTGAGGAGCTCCAGTAAACCCCAGCAAACCCATCAGGGTCACAGGCTCACCCATGTCCTCAATGACCCACCACAGTGTCACTAACCTCAGCAAGGAATCACTAAGTGCCCCAGTGCCTAGGCAATGAAGGCACTCACACACAACTCTAACACTGAATATGGCCAAAGTACAGAGATTACACTACTGCATCCACCTGGGACCAATACTAAAATGCACTACTCAATGGTCAATATAAAACACATCTACATGAGGAAGTCTCTCTCCTCAAAGCCTACTCCAGAGGAACAGAAGAAACAACTGCTGTGCCAGATGAACAGACATCAATGTAGAGATACCAAAAACATGAAAAAACAGGAAAATATAACACCACCAAAGAAACACAATAATTCTCAAGTACCAAACCCCATAGAGCAGGAAACACTTGAAATGACTGAAAAGGAATACCAAGCAACAATCTTATACTCAATTGATACATGATGACTCAGTTAAATGATACAACAAAATGAGGAAAAGTATTCAAAATATGAAAGAGGAAATTTACAAAGAGATTAATACCTTTCATAAGAATGTAATAGAACTCCTGGAACTAAGAGATTCATTCAACAAAATAAAAAACACAACCAAGAGCTTAAACAGCAGGCTAGAGCAAATACAGGAAAGAATTTCTGACTTGAAAACAGGCTTTTTGAAAAAAAAGCAAAAAAAAAAAAGACAAAATAAAGAAAGAAGAATTGAAAAAGTGAAGATAGTCTAAGAGAGCTAGCAGACAACCTTAAGTGCACAAACATCTGAATCATGGGTGTTCCAGAAGGGGAGGAGAAATGAAAAGGCATTGGAAACATATTCAATGAAATAATAGCAGGACACTTCTCAGGAATAGGGTGAGACACATAACTTCAGATCCAGAAGGCTTGAAGATCCCAAAACAAATTTAATTCAAAATTTTCCTCTCCGAGACACATTATAGTCAAACTGGCAAAACTCAAAGACAGAGAATCCTAAGAACAACAAGAGAAAAATGTCAATTCACCTATGAGGGAATTGCTATCAGACTAACAGCAGACTTCTCAGCAGAAATTCTACAGATTAGAAGAAAGTGGGATGATATATTCACAATACTACAAGAAAAAAAATTGCCAGCCAAGAATACTGTACCCAGCAAGACTATCTTCCAGAAACGAAGGAGAAATAGTATGTCTCCCAGACAAAGAAAAACTGTGGGAGTTTATCACCTATATGAACAGCCCTATAACAAACCCACATGGGAGTCCTGCATCTGGAATCCAAAAAACAATAATCACTACCATGAATAAACAAGAAAGAACAAAAATAAAAATGAGAAAGAACTACATCTTATCACCTCAAAAAAAACCAACAAACACCAAAGACAAATAATAAAAGCAGAAGAAAGGAACAAAGGTATTTAAAACATCCAAATATAAACCAATAAAATGCCAGGAGTAAGACATTACCTTTCAATAAAAACCCCAAATGTAA
Organism: Cynocephalus volans; assembly: GCF_027409185.1. Taxonomy (NCBI): domain Eukaryota; kingdom Metazoa; phylum Chordata; class Mammalia; order Dermoptera; family Cynocephalidae; genus Cynocephalus; species Cynocephalus volans. Next base: position 6,573,347 of record NC_084468.1, on the reverse strand, counting down.
AAGGATTAAATTCTCCACTCAAAAGATGCAGACTGACTTATTAGATTAAAAAGCTAGACCCAATTATATGCTGCATATGAGAGCCTCACCTCACCAGCAAAGACACACACAAATAGTGAAGTGATGGAAAAAGATATACTACACAAATGGAAACCAAAAATGAGCAGGACTAGCTGTTCTTATATCAAATAAAATAGACTTTAAACAAAAAAAAATGAAAAGAGACAAAGAAAGCCATTATATAATGATAAAGAGATGTATCCAGCAAGAAGACATGACAGTCATAAATATATATGCACCCAACACCAGAGAACCCAGATATGATACTAATTGAGGACCCAAACACCCCTTTTGCAGCATTGGACAGATAACCTAAGCAACAAATCAACAGAGTAACACAGGATTTAAGCTACACTTTAGGCCAGTTGGATTTGGCAGATATCTACAAACATTTCATCCAACAACTACAGAATATACATTCTTTCCATCAACACATGGAATATTCTTCAGGATAGACAACATATTAAGCCACAAATCAAGTCTCAACAATAACGTATCTTTTCAGACCACAACATATTTAAACTAGAAATTGATAACAAGCAAAACTCTAGAAAATATACAAAGTCATGGATACTAAACAAACTGCTCCTGAATGACCTATGCTTCCAAGAAGAAATTAAGTAGGAAATCAAAAAAATTACTTAAACTAATGAAAATAAGGACACATCATACCAAAACCTGTGGGATAGTGCAAAAGCAGTACTAAGAGGGCAGTTTATTGCAATTAATGCTTGCATCAAAAGAATAGAAGATTTTCAAATAAACAACCTAATGCTACACCTCAAAGAACTAGAAAAACAAGAACAGTCCAATCCTACAATTAGTAGACAGAAAGAAAGAATTAAGATCAGAGTAGAATTAAATGAAATAGAGATCCAGAAAATGAAACTAAAGATTAATGAAACAAAAAGTTGGTTTTTTGAGAAGATAAACAAAATAGACAAAACATTAATTAGGCTAACTAAAAAAAGAAGAGAGAAGACCCAAATAACAAAAATCATAAATGAGAAAGGAGACATTACAACAGATACCACATAAATACAAAGAATCACTAGAGGATATTATATAAACAACTATTTACCAACAAATTTGAAAACCTACAAGGATAAATTTCTGGACACATACAAACTACCAAAACTGAACCAAGAGAAATAGAAAACCTAAGGAGATGAGTAATAAGCAACAAGATTGAAGCAGTAACCAGCAATCTACCAGCAAAGAAAAGCCCAGGACCAGATGGCTTTGTGAATAAGACTCTGAAAGTACAGAAAACAAAAGAAAAACAAATGGGATTATATCAAACTAAAAAGCTTTTGCACAACAAAGGAAACAATCAGCAGAGTGAAAAGACAACCTTCAGAATGGGAGAAAATATTTGCAATTTATGCATCTCACAAGGGATTAACTTCCAGAATATGCAAGGAACTCAAACAACCAAATAGTAAGAAAACAAGTCACCCAATTAAAAAATGGGCAAAGGAGCTGAATAGGCATTTCTTAAAGAAATCTATACAGATGGCCAAGAGACACATGAAAAAATGCTGAACATCACTAAGCATCAAGGAAATGCAAATCAAAACCACACTGAGATATTATATCATGCCAGTTAGACTGGCCATTATCAAAAAGACAGAGAATAGCAAATGCTGGCATGGATGCAGAGAAATGGGAGCCCTCCTTCAATTTTGGTGGGACCATATGTTAGTGCAGCCACTATGGAAAACAGTATGGAGGTATATCAAACAACTACAGACAGAACTGTCATATGATTTAGCAATCCCGCTGTTGGGTGTATACCCAAAGGAATGGAAATGATCATGTCAGAGGGAAAACTGCACTGCCACGTTTGTCACACTCTATTTACAACAGCCAAGAGTTCAAACCAACCTAAATGTCCATCAATGCATGGCTGGATAAGAAAAATGTGGCATGTGTACACAATGGAATACTACTTGCTGTGGATTGGTTGAATTGTGTCCCCCAAACTTCATATATTAGAAGCTTAAATTCCCACTGCAGCTCTGGAGGGTGAGGGATCCTATTATGGTAATTGAAAGGTGGGTCCTTGAAGATCTGATTAGTTTGTAGGACCTTGCTGTAGTGATTTGATTAATAATGGTGGTCACGGGAATGGTTCTGAGGGCTTTGAAAGGAGAGTGCATGAGAAACTATCTCTCGCTGCTCCACCATTTTCTACCATGTGAGGCCCCTGTGTTGCTGAAAAGCCACCACCAGAGAAGACCCTCACCATAAGTGTTGGCTGGACTCTCAGCACCGCACTCTCCCGAGTGAGCCACGGGCCGGCCCAAGTGTTGGCTGGACTTTGGACTTCCCACCCTCCAAAACAGTAAGCAAAAAAATTCGTTTTCTTACAAATTACTCAGTTCCCCTTATTTTGCTATAAGCAACAGAAACAGGTTAATATACTACTATAACATAAAAAAAGAATGAAATACTGCCATTCTCAGCAACATGGATGAATTAGAAAAACTATGTTAAGTGAAATGAGCCAGACACAGAGAGAAATAGTGTGTGTCCTTGCTCATAAGTGGGAGCTAAAAAATAGACAAATATATATATATATATATATATAAAGATACAACAATCACATAATTCATTGAACTTTCAAAGGGTAGAACAGAACAGAAGCCACCAGAGATGGGAAAGGGGGAGGAGGAGGGGGAGGAGGGCTGGTGAGAAATTGGTAAAGGGCCACAAAGGTGATTATTTTGTTTAATGTTGAATATGCTAATTATCCTGATTTGAACATCACATATTGCACACAGGTATTGATATTCAACACTGTACCCCACAGATATTTATAATCAGTTATGTTTCAATAAAATATATACATACATACGTATATATACATATATGTATATTTTTGAAGACCTAAATCAGACTTCTAGGGATTGAAACTAAAATGTTTGCATTGAAAAATACACTTTGTAGAACAGATAGCAGATTACACATTACAAAAAAGAGATTCATGAACTTGAAGATGTAACAGTAAAGAGAATACTCCTCATTTTATTCCATGAGTCCAACATTACTCTGATATAAAAACCAGACAAAGCCATTATAAGAAAAGAAAACTGTAGACCAATATCCCTCAGGAACATTGACGCAAAAAGTCTTAACAAAATTTTAGAAAATCAAATCCAACAATATATAAAAAGAATAATACATAATTCCAAAGTGCAATTTATATCAGGAATTCAAGGTTGGTTTAACATTTGGGTTTTTTTGTTTGTTTTGTTTTGTTTTGTTTTTTTGCTGGTGTACTGCCTAGCAATAAATCTTTTTTTTTTTATTATTTTATTTTGTTGATATACATTGTGGTTAATTATTGTTGCCCCTTACCAAAACCTCCCTCCCTCCTCCCTCTCCTCCCTCCCCCCCAACAATGTCCTTTCTGTTTGCTTGTCATATCAACTTCAAGTAATTGTAGTTGTTATATCTTCTCCCCACCCCCAGTTTTTTTTTTTGTGTGTGTGTGTGTGTGTGTGTGTGTGTGTGTGAATTTATATATTAATTTTTAGCTCCCACCAATAAGTGAGAACATGTGGTATTTCTCTTTCTGTGCCTGACTCGTTTCACTTAATATAATTCTCTCGACGTCCATCCATGTTGTTGCAAATGGCAGTATTTCATTCATTTTTATAGCTGAGTAGTATTCCATTGTGTAGATGTACCACATTTTCCGTATCCACTCATCTGATGATGGACATTTGGGCTGGTTCCAACTCTTGGCTATTGTAAAGAGTGCTGCAATGAACACTGGGGAACAGGTATACCTTCGACTTGATGATTTCCATTCCTCTGGGTATATTCCCAACAGTGGGATAGCTGGGTCATATGGTAGATCTATCTGCAAATGGCCAACAGACATATGAAAAAATGCTCAACATCACTCAGCATCCGGGAAATGCAAATCAAAACCACACTGAGATACCATCTAACCCCAGTTAGGATGGCTAAAATCCAAAAGACTCTGAATGATAAATGCTGGCGAGGTTGCGGAGAAAAAGGAACTCTCATACATTGTTGGTGGGACTGCAAAATGGTGCAGCCTCTATGGAAAATGGTATGGAGGTTCCTCAAACAATTGCAGATAGATCTACCATATGGTTTAACATTTGAATAGCAATCAATGTACTTCACCATAGAAAAAAACTGAAAAAAAAAATGTGATCATCTCTATAGATGCAGAGGAAGAATTTAAGAAAATCCAGCATCTATTCCTGGTAAGAACTCTCAACAGACTTGGAATAGAAGGGAACTTTCTCAACCCAATAAAAGGCATCTATGGAGCAGCTGCAAATATAATCATAATGAAGATTGATTGAATGCTATTCCCCTAAGATCTAGAATACATGTTCACTTTTACTGCTTTCATTAAACATACTGGAGGTTCTAGCTAGTTCATTAAGGCAAGAAAGAGAAATAGAAACCATTCCAATTGGAGAGGATGAGTAAAACTCTCTTTATTTACAAATGACATGCTTACGTGGTTTATGTAGAAAATCTGATAGAATTTACCAAAAACAAACAAGCAAAAAAAAGCTCATATTAAGTGACAATGGAGATTCAACTTAGTCACTTCCTGTCTGGCCATCGTGTTTTTCCATTGTCACAAAGACAGAGCAAACTGATTCTGTTGCAATTTTTGACATTATATTTTATGGTAGATAGTTGTCTTCCAGTCATGATGTCAAGAATCTGTTGTGTGTATTTTATTTAAAACTGCCACTAATCAATTTTGATGCAAATATCTTCTTACTGCAGTGCATGTCTGGGCACTCTTAAACCCGTCCTGGGGAGGGGAATAAAAATAAGGCCTCTCAGAGGAGGTGTCCCCCCTTCCAGGATCATTTTGCCTCTTCGCCATCCTTCCAAACCCCCGTGCCCCCTTTTGCTTGCCACTTCGTGTTCACGCTCCAGGTCTTGGCTTTGATGTTGTTCCGTGACTGCCATCCTTGTGCCCCATCAGTTTATGCAGCATCTGGTATGTGGTGGATGCTTTGGAAAATTTAGAAGAATGGACGGAGGAGTGGATGGAGCTTGGCAGCTAAATTGAAGTAATACATTTCATCAAAGAACAAAGTGAAAACACAGTCAGTCCACATTTTAAAAGACATTTGATCATTTTTACCAAGTTTTTATGCCTTTTGAAAAATGCTACAGACTTGTTAAAATGTGCATCCTACTTTGGGGAGTTCTAACTACCTCACTCTTATCGTGCAAAGGTTCCATCCCAAATGCTTCCCTGGGCTGTGATGTTTCCAGTCTCTCTTAATCAAATCTTGAAGGAACACAAATGAAAGCGTTGTTACACGTCATGTGGCAGCTTATTGCCAAGAGGAAAACCAAAGGACGCAAAACATAAGTGGATTTTTTTTCTTTATTATTTCAGTGGAACAGTAATTGTGCCTATTTTTCATAATGATTTGTGGGTTACAAACTGCCTCCACATCCATCTTCTCATTGCCTTTTGTAACAACCCTGTGACTTATTATCATTTTTGCAATAATCATATTACTGAGAAGGGAGATGCAGATCAGAAACATGAAGTTCTTGCCCAGAGAGGCACAGCTGGCAAATGGTGGGACACCGTCTCTGCTTCTGCCCTGTCCAAATGTCCAGCCCTTGATTTTTCCTCAGCATCACAGTGAGAACAAGAGCCTGCAGGGTTTTCCAGTTTCCTCGGAGATCGACTCATATGGAGGACACTCTATAAATACTTGTTTAATTGCCATTCATTTGGACTAGTTGCTACCAAGTATGAGAGCCAGACTTTGCAACAGGCATGGATTTCTCCAGATGAACTTTTATCTTATGGAGTTTGTTCTCCCCAATTCCAAATCCTTGTAATAAATGTAGAGCATTTGAAAGCCAACAGGTTTGTTTGTTTGTCTTGTTTTTTGTTTGTTTTAAAGATAGGTCATAAAGAGCATGTTTAACTTTTTTTCTTTTTCTTTTCTTTTCTTTTTTTTTTTTTTAGCTCATGTCTGTTATTAACTCATGCACAATTACTTATCTTCTTCTGGTTTGCTGAAGCAATGAGTCAGACAACATTTGCCACAGTCATGTCTGTTAAAGTGACTGGCCATCAAAACCCCAGCACCACGTTCGTCTGCAGGGCACTCCCAACAAAGCCGTAATTTTGCCATTCTCAATCTCCTAATAGTATTTCAAAACAGCCAGCTTAACCTCCTTTCTCTTATGCTTATTCTTCCTGGGAGTGATGGAAGACTTCTTCCTTTTCTTAGCGTCACCACGAAGTCTCAACACAAGGCGAAGAGTTGACTCCTTCTGAATGTTACAGTCAGACAAAGTGCATCCATCTTGCAGTTGCTTCTGATTAGGAGGAATTCCTTCTTTATCCTGGATCGTGGCCTTTACATTTTCTATTGTATCCGAGGGCTCAACCGCGAGAGTGATGGTCTTCCCCATAAGGGTTTTTACACAAATCTGAATCTTGGGGACGGTTCTACCACAGATGGTGGATCAGAAAGCCAAGTGTGTTTAATTCTGTGTTTTAGGAAGATTTTGTTGTAGACAGCATGGTGCAGAAAGTCAACGCACATTCTAAAACTGGCTTCAACATGCCTGCTTCTTTTGAATTGTGATTTCTACAAGTGCGTATTTCACTTTTTTTTCTTTCAGTAAAGGACAGTGGAGGGACTATTAGAGAAAAGGTCATTTCCAGAACAAGAAAACTGTGTGGAGTGTTTTTTTTTTTTTTTCTTTTACCCAGCCAATTCATTCATCTTCAAATGCCTTAGAAGCATTAGGACATCACAGTCAATAGCAATTTTGAGGGGGTTCCAGTGGAACAGCTAAAACAGAAGTTGAAGTGTCTGATTCTTTGTCTGATTATAAATGTGCTCGCTCTCTTTCTCTGTCTCTCTCAGGCTCATTGTTGCTATTTATAAAGTGGATAAAATCTCTTTTCACCTGCCTATGCTGCTGTGATGTGAAAATTAGTAGGATGTGTTATACTCACACACACAAAAATTGAAAGACAATATAAAGAGTTGTACCTCGTAGTTTGTATCTCTGAAGTTCATCCATTTATGGCCTTTGTAGTGTTCAGATCGCAAATTATTTAAGAGCCTTTAAATTTTATTCTTTCCTTAATATTTGAAATGTTTACATTGACAGATATGGAGTTTTAAAATTATTTGTTACTGGAAACCTGTAATCTGGTCCTTTGGAAAACATCTAGGAAAATGTTTGACCTAGGAACAAAACCGTTTTTAATGCTCAGTGTGATAGTTTGCCACTACCTGCCATAAGGCTGCCCTAAATGACAGCGAGTGACCAAGAAGCCACACTTTGCAGTACCTATCACTGCTGGTCAGTGATGAGCTGACTCAGGTGATTAAAAAAGGCCCTGGGGTAGCGAGTGGGGAAAAGAGAAGCTGGTGTTAAACATGACATGGGCAGTTGCTACTTCTGGCAAGGTGATGGACTAATATGGAACATGAAAAGCCTCGCAGTAAAAACACAAGAAATGCTGGAAAAATACATTTAAAAAAATTATTTTACGTACAGAACTGAGCTTGAAAGAAAGGAAAATTTGTATGTGCCAGGAAGGAAGGAGGCTTCTGGAAACCAGAGCATTAAGGGTGAGGGCAGATGCCACAGCTGTCCTGGGGGTAGGAGGGGGAGCCGGTCCCAGTCACATTGGGACTTGGGGTTCAGCACCCACCTGAGGGTTTGGAGATGAGACCTCAGACCTATGTCAGATGGGAATGATAAACTGAGACCTCCAAATAAACCAGGACCCTTCAGAAGGCTGTGCCTTCATTGAAGAGTCACCAGAATGACAAAATATTTTTGTCTATCAGCACATGAGACCATGAGAAAGTCTCTAGTGGGCTCTGTAAAAAGGAAAAAAAATCACATGGGAATCTGAAAACCCAGGAGTATTCCTCGTAAGTACTGATGCTTCAATCTACATTATTTATATGGTAAAAGAGGAATATTGTTGTGTAATAATATCACAGCATAAATTAGAAGTCATGCTAAACCCACCAACAAATTTTAGGTATATGCACAATTGTATTGATGCTATAAAATAAAGAGCAAGACAGGGGTAAATACAAAATTCAGAATAATATTTTCATCTGGGGTATAGAAGTGGATGTGATTAAGTACAGCAAACAAGGATTTAAATGCTATTGGACTGGTCTTGTTTCTAAAACTGGGTAGTGATTACACCATTTATTTAATTTTTATTTATGAATCATATACACCCATTACATACATTTTTTTCTTTTTTTGAAATATTTTATTTTTTAAAGTTTTATTTATTTAAAAAATTTATTGTTGTTGTTTTTGATTGACAGTTCATAATTATATACTTTTATGAGGTATAATGGTATGTGTAATGATTAAATCAAGCTAATATATCTGTCGTCTCACTTACCTATCATATTTTATGCTGAAAAATTGAAATTTACTCTTAATTTGAAATATGCAATGCATTATATTGGCTATAGTACCCTGCTGAGCAATAGATCTCAAAGCCTGTTACCTCTATTTATCTGCAAATTTGTGCACTTTGATCAACAATTCCCCATTCCCTCCCTTTCCACCTACAGCAATCACTGAGAACCATCATTTAACTCTTTTCTATGAATTTATCGTTATTAGATACCACATATAAGTGAGATCATGTGGTATTTGTCTTTCTGTGCCTGACTTATTTCACTTAACATAATGTCCTTCAGATTTTCCTTCTTTATAAGGCCAAATAGTATTCCATTGGGTATATTATCCAATCAGAAGAACAAAAAGAAAAAAAAGAATTAAAAAGAATAAAGAAGGCCTACAGGAATTATAGGACACTATCAAGTGAACCAAGCTTTCCATAACAGGAGTTCCTGAAGGAGAAAAGAGAGAAAAAAAGACTTAGAAGCCACATTTAAGGAAATAATGGCTGAAAATCTCCCAAGCCTGGGGAAAGACAACATTGAGGTAAAACAATCTCAGAGGTCATCAATCAAATTCAATACAAAGAGTTCAGCAAGATACATCATAATTAAACTATCAAAAATCAAAGACAAAGAAAGAATACTGAAAGCAGCAAGAGATAAGAAACATATCACATTCAAGGGAGCCCCAATACAGCTTTCAGTGGATTTTTCAGTAGAAACTCTGAAAGCCAGGAGAGAATGAGATGATATAGTCAAAGTGCTGATGGGGGAAAAAAGCAAATAAACAACAACAAAAAAAAGTGCCAACAAAGTCATCACTGTGGTGATCACTGTTGTAATGTCAAAGATTAATTTTGCTTGTTTGTGAATTTTCTGTACATGGAATCGTGTATTTACTCTTTCTGGCTTCTTTCACTAAATATCTGAGATCTGTTCATTTTGTTATAGGTAGAAGTAGTTCAATTGTATAACTATACCACTATTTAATTATGCATATTTTCAGTTGTCCTGGGTATATATTTAGGAGTGGAAATGAAGACTCATATGGTACCTCTCCGTTTAACATTTTGAGGAGCTGCCAGACTGTTTTTCACAATGGCTAGACCACTTTACGTTCCCAGCAGCAATGTATGAAGGTTCTCCAAGTCCTTGTCAACTCGTGTTATTGTTCATCTCTTTCATTTTAGCCATCCTAGTGGCTATGAAGTGGTACCTTATAGTAGCTGTGATTTAAAGTCCCTGATGACTAATGAAGCGGAAACTCTTTTCATGTATTTGTTGGCTGTTTACATATCTTCTTTCGATAAATGTCTCTTCAAATTGGTTACCAAGTTTTGAAATTGGGTTATCTGTCTTTTTATTGTTGAGTAAGAGTCTTTATCTAATTCTTGGTAAACATCTTATATCAGATATATGATTTTCAAATAATTTCTCCCTTTCTAAGTGCTGTCTTTTCACTTTTTTGATAGCGTGCTTGAAGCACAAATGCTTTTAATTTTGACAGCATCGAGTTTATCTATTTTTTTCTCTTGTCACTTGTGCTTTTGGTGTCTTTTCTAAGAAATTGTCAAGTACAGCGTCATGAAGATTTACACATATTTTCACCGAAGACTTTAAGTTTTAGCTTTGCAGGTAGGTTTGTGATCTATATTGAGTTAATTTTTGTGTGTGGTAGCAGGTACAGGTTCAACTTCATTCTTTTGTAAGTGAACACTCAGTCGTCCCCACCATTTATTGAAAAAAAACTACTCTTTTCCTTATTCAATTATCTTAGCACTCGTCAAAATCAATATATCATAAATGTAAGTGTTTATTTCTGGACTCTCAATTCTGTTCTATTGATCTATTTATGTACCTTTATGCCAGTAATACACTGTCTTGGTTGCTGTAGCGTAAGTTTGAAACTCTTATTCTTTTTCAAGATTGATTCATTTATGTGTATCTCTTGCATTTCCATATGAATTTTAATATCAGCTTACAATTCCTGCAAAAAATTGCAGCTGGAATTTTGATAAGAGTTGTGTTGTATCTTCAGATCAGTTTGGGGAGTATTGCTCTTTTAATATTTAGTCTTTTGATCCATGAATATTTCCATTTATTTATATCTTATTTACTATCTTTCAATGATATTTTATAGTTTTAAATGTAAAAGTCTTTTATTTCTTTGGTAAATCTATTTCTAAGAGTTGTAACCTTTTTTGCTCTTTTAAATGAATTGTTTTCTGAATTTTATTTTAGATTGTTCATGAAATACATCTGATATTTTTGGATATTGATTCTTTTCTTTGCAATCTTGTTGAACTCATTTATTTGTTCTAATATTTTTTTTAAATAGATTCCTTAAAATTTTCTATATGTAATTAGGAAATTTGTGAATAGAGATAGTTTTACTTCCATTCCAGTCTATATGGCTTTTAGTTTTCTTTCCTAATTGCCTTGACTAGAGCTTCCGGTACAACGCTGAATAGAAGTGGCAAGAGCTGACATCTTGTCTTATTTCTGATCTTAAGGGGAAAGCATTCAATCTTTCCCCATTAAGTCTGATTTTGGTTTTTGTGTTGTCATTGTTTTTCATAGATACTCCTTACTTGGTTGAGGAAGTCCCTTCTCTTCCTAGTTTGTTGAATATTTTTATCATAAAACATTGTTGAATATTGTTAAATGCTTTTCCTGCATTGATTGAGGTACTCATGTAGGCTTTGTCTTTGATTCCATTAATATAATATGGTACATTGATTTTTATATGTTAAACCAAACTTGCATTCCTGGCTTAAGTCTTACTTGATAATGATGTATAATTCTTTAATATGTTGTTGAATTCTGTTCCTAGTATTTAGTTGAGAATTCCTGTGTCTATGTTTAGTAAAAATATTGGTCTGTAGGGTTTTTTCCTTATGATGTCTTTGTCTGGTTTTGGTATCAGAGTAATACTTGCTTCCCAGAATGAGCTGGAAAATGTTCCCTCTTCTTCCTTTTTTTGGAAAACTTTGCAAAAGATTGTTATTAATTCTTTTTTAAATATTTGGTAAAATGAACCAATGAAGCCAAGCCATCTAAGTCTAGGCTTTACTTTATGGGTAGTTTTTAAAATATTATTATTTTATATTATTAATTCAATTTTTTCACTTACTAAAACCCTATGCAGATTTTCTATTTCTGCTTGAATAAGTTTTGATAGTTTACATATTTCTATTAATGTTTCTATTTTACCTAGGTTGTATAATTTGTTGGCATAAAATCCTTTATACTATTCTCTTATGATCCTTTTATTTCTGTAAATTCGGCAGTAATGTTTTCTCTTTCATTCTTAATTTAATAATTTGAGTCTCCTTTCTTTTTTTCTTGATCAGTACAGATGAAGTTTGTAATTTTGTCAGTCTTTCAAAGAACCAACTTTTAGTTCTGTTATTTTTCTTTACTATTTCTCTATATTCTACTTTATTAATTTCTTCTCTAATCTTTATTATTTCTTTGTTTTGCATTTAGTTCTTTTTCTAGATTTTTTTAAGTAGAAGGTTATTGATTGAAGACCTTTCTTCTCTTTTAGTAAAGGTGTTCATAGCTAAGCACTGCTTTAGCTGCATCCCACAAGTTTTTATATGTTGCATTTTAAAATTTTATTTCAAAATATTTTCTAATTTCTCTGGTTATTTCTTCATTGATTCACTGGTTATTTAGGGGTGTTCTGTTTAATTTTCACATATTTATGAATTTCTAATATTTTCTTCTGTTACTGATTTCTATTTTCATTCCTTTATTATCAGAGAACATACTTTGTGTGATTTCACTAATTTTTAAATTTATTCAGATTTGTTTTATAGCCTAACATATGTTCTATCCTGTAGAATGTTTTATATTTGCTTAAGAATAATGTGTATTCTGCTGTTGTTGGCTGTTCAATAGACATCTGTTAGTGTTTATTGTTTTGTAGTGTAATTTAAGTATTCTGTTTCCCTATTTATCATCTTCTTTGTTGTTCTATCCATTACTGAAAGTGGGATATTGTTGTCTCCAGCTATCATTGTTAGTTTGCCTATCTATCTCTTCAATTCTTTCAGTTTTTGCTCGATATATTTTGAGACTCTGTTGTTTGGTCCATAGATATTTATAATTGTTTTATCTTCCTGATAGATTGACCTTTTTATAAGTATAAAATGTCTTTCTTTGTCTCAATAAAAACTTTTGTCTTAAAGTTTATTTTGTCTGAGTTAGCATTGTCATGCCAGCTCTTTTCATTACTGTTTGCATGCATTATATTTTCCCATACATTTACTTTAAGTCTATTTATTCCTTTGAATCTAAAATTTGTCTCCTGTAAACAGCACAGAGTTGGATCATGTTTTCTTTTTAATCCATTCTGACAATCTCTGCCTTTTAATTGAAACGTTCAGTCCATTTACATTAATGTAATTACTGATTAGGTACTATTTCTTTATGCCACTTTGCTATTTTTTAAAATGTCTTATGTTTTTCCCCTCAATTCCTACATTACTGCTGTCTTTTGTGTAATACAAATATTTTCTAGTATACCATTTTAATTCTTTTGTTTTTCTTTTACTATATTTTTGAGGTATTTTCTTACTAGTCATTCTGGGGATAATAATTAACATTTTAAATTAAGACAATCTCATGTGTGTGTGCATGTGTGTGTTTTGGCAACTTTTGATTTTGAGGTACAGTCATTCACCCCTTAGCAATAAGGAGGCATTCTAGGAAATGTGTTATTAGGTGATTTTTTTGTTGTGCAAAAATCACAGAGTGCACTTACACAAATCTACATGGTGTAGCCTACTACACACGTAGGCTGCATGCTATAGTCTATTGCTTCTAGGCTATATACCTGTTTAGCATGTTATTATACTGAATACTGTAGGCAATTATAACACAATGGTAAGTATTGTGTATCTAAACAAATCTGAACAGTAAAAATATGATATTATAATCTTATGGCACCACTGTCAAATATGTGGTCTGTCATTTTCCAAAGTGACTGTAATTCCAAAGATACAAAAATTTCAAAACTATTGTGAAGAATCAAATATGCTTAAACATATCCCCAAATTGTTAACGTTTTCCCTCATTTGCTTTATATTCTCTGTGTGTATATGTCTTGAGAACTGAAATTCTTCATTTTAATCAAATCTAATACATCAACATATTCTTATATGCTTTTACTATATCCTGCTCAGAAATGTTTGTCTACCCTAAAGTTATGAAGATCTTCTCCTGTACTTTTTTCTAGAAGTTTTATTTCTTATGTTGCACATTTAGGTCTACAATACATATGAAATGATATGCAAATAATGTGTAGTTTGCGTCAAAATTCATTTTTCCCCATATAGATGTCCAGTTAATGCAGAACTAGTTATTGAAAAGACCATTCATTTCCTATCAGTTAACATACCTACCCCCTTTTAAAAAAATAAATCACATGTGTGAATTTAAGTAAAGCTTCACTTTTTGGAGCTTCAGTTTCATCCTTTGGAAAATAGGTATAGTTGTGTATTCTCTGGAGTTATTGTAAGAATTCCAGGAGTAAGGATGTGGTGCATGTTAATCACTCAGTATGTCTGACATCCGAATGTTAGCTGCGCCCATATGGCACTCATTCTTATAATTGGCATGCCGTAAGTTCTATGTGCTACCCATTTTCCCACTTTAGGTAGCCCCATGAAGGCAGAGAAATGATTCCTTTTGTGTAGTGATGAATCTAAAGCACCTAACCCAGTGCTTGACATATAGTTGGTGCTTAATGACTATTTGTTTCATAAATTATCTTGTGTATGTGACTCAAGGAGAAATTTGATAACTTAGAAGAAATGAACCAATACCTCAAAAGCCACAAACTTCCAAAACTCAACCAAGAAAAAAAAATAATTTAAATAGTCCTATACCTGTTAAATAAATTAAATCCACAATAGCTCCCGAAAATTAAATCCCAGGCCCAGACAGTTCCACTAGAGAATTCTAACAATTCTTTTAAAGACGAATTAATACCAATTTTATACAATCCCTTTCAGAATATAGAAGAGAAGTAAATATTTCCCAATTGATTTTATGAAACCTGTATTATCTTAACAAAAGCAGATGAAGACAGCATGATAAAAGAAAACTACAAAACAATACAGCCAATGAATATAGATGTAAAAATCCTAAATGAAAATATTGTCAAGCAATGTATGAAAAGAATTATACACCACAAAAACTAGTGATTTATCCCAGGTATGCAAGACTAGTTCAATATTCTAAAAGTAGTCAATGTAATCCACCATTACCAACAAACTAAAGAAAAAAATCTTATGGTTATGTCAATTGACACAGAAAGAGCATTTGATAACATCTAACATCTGTGATTAACAGGCATGATGAAAACTCTCAAGCAACCATAAACAGAGGGGGGCTTCTTCAATCTCATAGAGAGTATCTATAGAAAACCTACGGCTAACATCATACTTAATGGTGAAAGACGGAATGCCCTACCCCTACGTTTGGGCACGAGGCAACAATTTTCGCTTTTGCTACTCTCATTTAGAAAACTACTACAAGTTCTAGCCCCTGCAGTAAGTCAGAAGAATGATAAGGGAGGCTTGTCAGGAGAGTTGTCTTGTGAGCTAAGACTAAATGATGAGGAGTGAGGGGAAGACAGAAGAGAATAAAAACCACAGGCAAAGAGACCAGCGGGTGCAAAGACCCCAAGACTAGAACAGAAAGAAAAATAAAAGCTAAAATAGAGGAAGCAAACAAGCAGAGAGTAGGTGCAATGAGATCAGACAGTCCTGTAGGCCAAATCGTGCAAGGCTTTGCAGATCCTGAATTTATTCCAGCTGTATTGGGAAGTCACTGGAGAAATTTAGCTGGTGAGTGACTAGTTGCAGAATCACAGGCGAAGTGCTTTCAGACAAAGGAATGGCATGAGAAAGGTACAAAGGCATGAGAAAGGACTCAGCACATGTGACGAACTCCAAGTCCTTTGGGATGACCAGAGCGAAGAGTCCATCCTGAAGAAGGAAGAGGACAGGATGGAGCCAAGGGAAGGTTCCTGAGAGTAAGACAAATAGCAGGTATGTTTCAAGCACTTATTATATACCAGGCATTGTTCTGAGACCTTTACTCATTATAATTCATTAAGTCCTTGTGACCCGAGGAGGTAAATACCACTATTATCCCTGTATTACGGTGAGGATACAGGGACATGGACCTGGAATCAGCCTCCAGAGCCTGCACACTTCAGAAGGGCTTTGTGTGCCCTGCTGGTTAGGGCTCACCACTGCTTGTCAATGACTTGAATAACATCTTAACTTCTCCCCTGCTTGAAACAAAGGCCCTCCAGTTAATCAGCTACACAGCCTCTGGAGAAGTAATCAAATCTGACCAGGCCTATTTCCTGTTTTAAACTCCCCAGTGTCTCCCCCCATGTGTAAGAATAAAGCTCAAACTCTTTATCATGGCTTACCAAGTCCTTCTTGATGGGGGCCTTCTCCTGCCTCCCCTCTGACCCCTCTCCCACACCCACTCCAGCCGTACTGGGCTTGAACCTGTGCTCACCTCTCCTCTGAGCCTTTGCACATGCTGTTCCTAATTTCCCTTCTCTCTGCTCTTCTCTTGGTATATCAGCCAGGGCTCAGCTTCAGGGAAGAGAATATACTCTAGTCAGTTCAGAAGAAAGGGATTTGGGGCCGAGCCCGTGGCGCACTCGGGAGAGTGCGGCGCTGGGAGCGCGGCGACGCTCCCGCCGCGGGTTCGGATCCTATATAGGAATGGCCGGTGCACTCACTGGCTGAGTGCCGGTCACGAAAAAGACAAAAAAAAAAAAAAAAAAAGAAGAAGAAAGGGATTTGTTACAGGGTATTAAATGTCTTACCAGAATCCTTGGAGGGGAGAATCCCAAAGTCATGGGGAGACTGGCCTGCAGATGGCAGGTCAATGCCACTTAAATTTTGTTACCAAGCCTTCATGGACTGTACTAAATCGAGCCATATGAAATTGTCACTTGCATAGTCAAAAGTGAATGAATATTGGCAATTTCACATGGATCAACCCTGTGTGTATCTATAAATGCTTCTTCAGCTGTTGTTTATATGGGAAAAAATTATATTTACAATCCTAAACCTCAGTGCAACATTTTTAACAAGGTGATATAAGAGCAACTCTCAAGTCACATTCCAAGTACAACTCATGAAACGTTGGGATCAATTGTGGTCAGCTGGGAGATAAGAATACCTGCACCAACGTGTTAAAAGATTCAATGAGATCTCCAATGTGAGGAGCTCACGCAGAGCTAAGAGCCTTGGTGAATGATTTTAAAAAGCACTTAGGACTGTCGGGAGCCGGTCGTTCATTCTGCACCGCCCTCTGTTTAATCTGCACTGCTGAGGAGGTCGGAGCTACCACGTCATGCCCACAATCTGTTCGTCCTGGTGAACAGTACACTCCCCTTCCCTCTGTCATACATTTTTTCCCTCTGTCTCTTCTATCAGTCTTACTTGTCCTTTGTCAGCCACCGGAAATCCTTTAGAAGCATGTAGGATATAGATTAAAATAAATAAAATAATTTATCCACAAGAACATGGACTGCATTTATACAAATAGCACTTTACAGTCTGCAAAGTCTGTCTGTGCAGCGGCTGGGGGTCGGGGGCTTGGACTCGCAGCTGGCCTTTGCCTCCCTCAGCACACGCTTTCTCCTGCCCCAGACTGCCTTGGCCTGGAATTGCTGGACGGCGTGTGAGGATCTCCTCTTGCTGTTGCCTTGGCCTGTGGGAGGCAGGCAGATAGAAGCTAACCAGCTCCCTCTGACTGCCTGGGGAGGAGATCAGAGGTGAGAACCAGTTGAAAAAAAAAATGAGGACCATCATGTTTGAGTGGCTTGAGGATTCTTGTGGCTGAAGTCAAAAAAAAAAATCTTATTATTGTGAACATTATTAAAGACTAATATGTATCAAGCACAATTCAGATTTGATAAGCTTGTATAATATGAGCTGATGGAAGGCCCAGCATCCCATTGTTGGATTCCTGTAGCTAAAGAGGCTATTTTTAGCTCATCTTGCCAGATATGAATCTCTGAGCACTGCTGAGATGCTCATGGTGTCATGGTGGGCCACCCTCCCTCCCCCAATGCTCTCCCTCGGGGGTAGGGTTGGATGTGAAATTGTCAGAGGGGACACTCACTCTTTTCTCCTGCAGGCGCCACACAGTAAAGACACAGGAGATCAGTGTCAGGCTAGTCCTGACTGCCAGGGCTTTCTAAATGTCACTGTCGCTGAGTCATCTGTAGACAACACAGCTCCTTTTGCTTCAGGAAGAAAAAGGGGAGGAAAGTATCTGTTCCAAACGGTTCCAGTGGCATTGGGCTGCTGGAAGACTAAGAACGGGTTAGGGTTTCCTGCAGAAACTTCCTTTTCCTTTCCACACCTTGCCACCACTAACAACACGCACAGATTGTGGAGTGTGTACCAGGTGCCAGGCCCTGGGCAAGGTGAGATACAGATTCTGTCTTTGCTGAGTAAGAGGGGAGCTGGACTGAGGTGTTCTAGTCTGACTTCGACTTTTCCCCTACTGTATGCACCTCCTCTCTCATGTGTGTTCACGTGTACTCTCATGTGTGGTTAGCATGGCTGACCCTTAGTGTGTACACCCCCAAGGCTGTTGATAGAGGTCTTGACTTGCTTTCTAAGAAGAAATCTGACCTGGTAACCTTGGACTCATCAACTTCTCTTGGCCTTGGTTTCCTCCACTGGAAAATTGAGGGTGTAAATGACCAGGTCCCATGGCTAAATCCGTAAGTGTGAAGGGATAATCAGGGCGTCTGTGAGTTCCTGAGTTTGGAACTAATTGGAAGACAGACAGGAGTCTGACAGGTGGAGAAAGAAGAATTGGCTTCATTGCTGACACAGTTCATTGGAGAACCAGGCTTTAGATCTGCATCCTGAAGGGCTTGCCAACTCTTTAACTCTGAGACAGAATAGTCCCCATGCCACAGGAAAGGGTGGTCACCTTCCACTGGCCAGGCCACGGCAGAGAGCAGAAAGGAGTGCCAGCCTATGTGGCAGGTCCCGCAGCAGGGGCTGCATGGAGCACAGACCCTGCTCCTTCTGAACTTGCTCATCAGACAGGCCCCTTCTGCTCCTAGTCAGGATGGAGAAGGCTATAGAGAGAGGCCGTGGAGTCCTTCTTGGTCACCGTGACAAGAGAAGGCCAGAGAAAAGGGGGCTCTTGTAGGTAGTGCCATCAGAGGCATGCCCAGGACCTGACTCAGAGCCTTCCTCCCCTGTCAGCCCTGCACCCCATCTTCTGGTGTGTGCAGCTCCTCGCTTCTGCAATGGGCCTAACTGACTAGTATGCCACTCAGGATGTCTGGGCATTTGGACCCATTCGTTCTTGAGTGTGTGATGCTGCTGGTGATGTGGTGAAAGCAGGGAGACAGTGCTGAACAAGACAGTTCCCAGGCTTAGAGAGTCACTAGCTGATGGGGAGGAGAGTCCAGTAGAGAGAGGGTCACAGTGCCGTGTGGAAAATGCTACCAGGGCATCGAGCATGGATTCTGGACTCTGGAGATGGACTGTCTCGGTTCAACTCCCAGCTCTGCCATTTCCTGGCTGTGTCATCTCAGCTGTGTTAATCTCTCTGAGCCTTGATGTCCTGAGCTGTCAGAGGCTGTTTATAATATGAGGGTACTTCAAAAAGTTCATGAAAAATAGAATTAAAAGATAATATGAATCTTTGAAGCCTCTTTGAAAGCATTGTTGGGAGAATTTAGTAGGTTTATATACATAAAGTATTTAGAACAGTGTCTGGCATATCACAAGCACCACATCAGTGTTGAATATTATTATTACAGAGTTCCAGGGTTGGAAAGACTTCTCAGAGCGGAGCATTAGCCTAAACCTCGGCACTATGGACTTGTGGGGTCAGATGATTCCCTGTGCTGGAGGCTGTCCTGTGCGTTGTAGGATATTTAGCTGCATCCCTGACCTCTACTCACTAGATGACAGTAGCACCCCTCCCAGTTGTGACAATAAAACTGTCTTTACACATTGGGGAACAAAATTGCTCCCTGTTGAGAGCCCTGCTGAAAACTGAGCTGTGAAGACGGGCAAGAGCAGAGAGAGGGGGTCGTCCAGGAATAACAGGTGCTGTGAGTGAACGTGCGGTGGTGAGAGTGTGGGCACATCCCGGGGACTTGTCATGCTGATGACATGCAGGTCCAGGCTCCCTGATGAATGTCCCAAACTCAGGTGAGCAGTTGAGCGCTGACTCCGCCCACTAATCCTCAGCGTCCAGCGAGGGCCCAAAGCCTCCTGAGCGTGTGCTGGCCTGTGCTCAAGCTCGCCTTTGTGAAGTGGTCCCAAAGAGCATCCACCCATTGCCCTCATCTAAATTCACCCTTGGATAGATCCTTGAGTGCGACACACAGGCTGCATTGCTTCTGCCCCGTGTGACATTGTTTTTATGGAATTGTACCTTTGATGCCTTCAGTCCACCTTGAGGGACATCATACAAAAAAATCCCTGCTCAACTTGTTACTCGATTTAGAGTTATTTTCTGCAGACACATTGTTCACCACATTACAGAACCTCATCTTTATAAGAATCCAGTGAAAAAAATTTCCCTCTGGTTTCAATACCAGGGAAAGAAATATGCTTTTCCTACACAATTGATTTTTTTTTTCTTCTCATATCAACCCTGAATCATGAAGTTGAAAGTCAATTATATTTCTCTCTTTGTTCTGGGTGCTGGGAAGGCTAGAGACGGATTTATGGCTCACTATAGGCAAGTATATAGGATCTTTGGGCATAAATTGGGATATTTTTGCCTGCTTCCATTTTCTTGGGTTCCTTTTTTATTCTTTGACCTGAACTTTGGCTTACTTATTTTTAATTTTTTTATGCTATATGAATTTCACAAGTCACTTAAATCTCTTTTAGAACAAAGTAGGAAATTAATACTTTTTTTAAATTAAAAAAAAAATGAACATTGCATTCTTCATGCTGGTCTATTGCAGTAGCCAGGCAGGACTGATGCCTTCACAGCTCACAAGCTTCTTTGCTCCTGCAAGGAGAGCCTCATTATCCAGATGTCTCCACAGGTCAGAGTGGCTGCGATGGAGTGTAGGTTTCTCATTTGTGATCTCCATCATTTCCATGACAATGTGCAGCACTATTACGAGAACTAATTATGATTCTAGTATAAGATGACGCAAAAGGGACAATACAGAAAGCTGTGGAGCAGCACAAAACTGCAGAGAGATGAATGAAAGGTCATTCTCTTTTCTCCAGTAATAACATCAAGTCTCCTTGGCAATGAAAGGTTTGTGGCCCAGGGCAGAATACGTATCTGCAGCAAGAAGAAGCCACAACCTGAATTATTGCTTGAATTACTGTTCTCTTTGCATTTTGTTTTCCTCTTTAGAATTCATTTCATTCTGCAAGTTTCCCCCTCAAAGTTCATGCTGCTCCTCCAAAGAGTTCTGATGGAATACTGAATGAGATACGCTTTAACAGTTTATTGAGAGTGTGAAGCTCACTGGTTATTAATGCAATGTTTCAATAGTCCATCAGCTGTTGGAATATAAATTGAGCACCCATAGGAGGCATATTATATTTAATTCCTGTGGCTTCTTTTTGGGCGTCTAAATCCTGTGCAGTAGCAAATACATGAAACTGTGTATCAGATGACTCTCTCAGTTCCAAGTGACAGAAACATAATGTAAAGCAGCTTAAGTCAAAAAAACAAACAAAAAAATAGTCATAGCCCATGCAAATAGGAAGTTCAGGGATGGGTCTTTCTTCTGGCCAGGTTGGAGCCAGCACCTCCAACAGGTCTGTATTAGTCAGGGTTCTCCAGAGAGACAGAACCGATAGGATATGTAAATAAATACATGAGGGGATTTATTAAAGGAATTGGCTCACACAATTGTGAAGGCTGAGGAGCCCCACGATAGGCCGTCTGCAAACTGGATGCAGGTAGCCTGGCTCGGTCCCAGTCTGAAGGCCTCAGAACCAGGGAAGCCGATGGTGCCCTTGGTGTAAGTCCTGGAACCCAAAAGCTGGAGGGTCTCGATCTCCGATGTCCACGGACAGGAGAGCAGAGTGTATCCCAGCCCCAGTGGATAGAGAGAGCCATTCGCATTTTTCCTCCTTTTCTGTTCTCTCCAGGCCCCCAGAGAATTGGACGGTTCCCATCCACATTGAGGGTGGATTTCTCCCACCCAGTCCACTCAGACCCACATGCTAATCTCTTCTGGAAACTCCCTCATGGACACACCCAAAAAGATAGCTTTACCAGGTTTCTCAGTATTTCTTCATCTCATCAGGTTGACACCCAGAATTAATCACAAGGTCCGCTCTCAGCCCTGCCTGACTCTCTGCAGCTTCAATCTGCAGGTGCAGCTTATACACATTTTGGGCAACAGGGTACCGGGCAGCCCCCTAGTCACAGCCTGTAGCCAAGCAAGCCTGGAGGAAGGGGGCTTTTCTTTCAACACCCGCATACCAATCCCAGGGATTACCCTGAATGGTGCTGGTGAATCACAGGCCCATGCCTGAACCCACACCAGTGTCCACAGGTGGTACATTTTTTTTTTTTGCTCATCTTTGTTGAGGGGGAGGAGTGTGAGTCATCTGGCAGCACCAGCAGGAGCCCATTTAGTGAGGAAAAAGAGCCCCAAGGGATCAGAAGTAGGGGAATGGAGAGCATTCTGACACCAGACTTTCTACAGTGGATGCCTCTCGAAAACTCTTCTTAAGTGCAGACAAGAGGGGATCAGCAACCGCTTCATCCTAGGAGACCAATATTACCATGACACCCAAACTGTATGGGGACAATGGCAGGTAGAAAAATAAGGGCTCATGTCACTTGGAACATTAGATGGAAAAATCCTATATAAAATATTGGCAACTTGAGTTCAGTAAAATATGTATGTTTATCAATAGGTAAGGTTTAGTCTAGAAAGGCAAAAACAGTTTAATATTTTTTTTAAAAAGCCTCTTCACCTGATCATGATAATAATCCATAGCTACAGAAAGCAGCTTCCTTAACTGGATAAATGATATTCATCAAATACAACAAACAATTTACTTAATGGTGAAATACTTCATTACAATTCAGCACAAGATAAAAACGCAAACCTTCCCCCCTTATAATCCACTGGAATGTCACTGGAGGCTCTGGATAGTGAAGTAAAATAAGAAAAAGAAATAAGATGTTAGCCATCCTAACTGGGGTGAGATGGTATCTCAGTGTGGTTTTGATTTGCATTTCCCAAATGCTGAGTGATGTTGAGCATTTTTTCATGTGTCTGTTGGCCATTCGTATAACTTCTTTTGAGAAATGCCTATTTAGCTCTTTTGCCCATTTTTTAATTGGGTTGCTTGTTTTTTTCTTGTAAAGTTGTTTGAGTTCCTTGTATGTTCTGGATATTAAACCTTTGTCAGATGTATATTTTGCAAATATTTTCAGCGATAAATGCTGGTGAGGTTGCAGAGAAAAAGGAACTCTCATACATTGTTGGTGGGACTGCAAAATGGTGCAGCCTCTATGGAAAATGGTATGGAGCTTCCTCAAACAATTGCAGATAGATCTACCATATGATCCAGCTATCCCACTGCTGGGAATATACCCAGAGGAATGGAAATCATCAAGTCGAAAGTATACCTGTTTCCCAATGTTTATCGCAGCACTCTTTACAATAGCCAAGAGTTGGAACCAGCCCAAATGTCCATCATCAGATGAGTGGATACGGAAAATGTGGTACATCTACACAATGGAATACTACTCTGCTATAAAAAAAAGAATGAAATACTGCCATTTGCAACAACATGGATGGACCTAGAGAGAATTATATTAAGTGAAACAAGTCAGACATAGAAAGAGAAATATCACATGTTCTCACTTATTGGTGGGAGCTAAAAATAAATAAATAAATACACAAAAAAAAACGGGGGGGGGGAGAAGACACAACAATCACAATTCCTTGAAGTTGATATGACAAGCAAATAGAAAAGACATTGTTGGGAGGGAGGGGGGAGAGCGAGGGGAGAGGGAGGTTTCAGTAATGGGCCACAATAATCAACCACATTGTATATTGACAAAATAAAATAAAATATAAAAAAAAGAAAAGAAAAAGAAATAAGAGGCATAAGGATTAGAATAATATAAACATGGCAGTTATTTTCTAGACGATATAGTCATCTTTATAAAATAAGCAAACCCAGAGCACCAGTGGAAAAACTATCAGAACTAATAACTAAAGAGACCAGCAAAGCTTCTAGATACAGGATAAACATATGCGATTCCAGAGTAGTAATGACCAATTAGTAAGCCTTTTTTTAAAGGTTGTTTTACGATAATGATAGAACTACTTTAAAACTCTTGACTTTTAAGTAGAAAATGGTAAAACTTTAGTGACAAACCTAAACGAAGACCAGAATAAATAAATATGTTTATGGTTTAAAAGTTTCAACATTATAAAAATGTTCATTCTCTTTAAATTAATCTGTAAGTTCACTATAATTTCAATAAAAGTCAAAGCAAGGTTTTTCAAGAAAGTAGACACATTTATTCTAAAATTTTTATGGAAAAGGTACAGAAATTGCTAAAACAGTGTCGAAAAACAAGATTACAGAGGGATGTTTACCAGATCAGGTATCAAGCCTGTCAATTAGCATCCACCAGGCTCCAGTGTGTCAAGAGCTTCCTTGATTGATTTTCCAGGTGGTTCTTGCATGGGCCCAGAACCGTTAACTGGATGGATGGGCCAACTAGGAACAACTGTGTTTGGAAAAGGTCGGAGCCCCCAGCCTGTGGGGCTCCTAGGAAGGCTTCATCTTTAACCTTTTCGTTGACATTCAGCTGTTTCTGCAACACATCAGCTGGAGCAGAGATCATGTGCCAGACTTGTCACCTCTCCCCCAGGGGTGATGGAGACACAAAGGATCACTCAAAGCCCATTTCTTCTGAGCAGTGAGAAGCCCTGAAGGGGTTAATTTCCCAGGAACCCTCAAGAGAGAGGCATTTCTCCTTGGAAAAATAACACTGGACTGGGGTCTTCTCCCAGTATTCATTTTCCAGGGCAGAAAGTTACAGAAAAGGAACATAGGTGGTTACAAAAAGAATAGTAAGATAATTGTCATGGCAACACTCATTAATTTGTAAAAAGTTAAGTTGATCTACCAGCAAAAGCTTGTTCTTAGCAAACACTTTCTTTTCCTACAGCAATTTCCTCAGCATATTTACATAACAATCAAGTAACTTTCTCAACATATCAATCAGTAGGTTAAACTGCACCAAGGACATCTGTGCTTTGAGCCAGCAATTTTGCTGTGTTACAATTCTTTATCTACAACAGAGACTTGAGCCTGGGGAAAGTTTCCTGTCTTTTGCAAGCTTAACATTCCTATGTGTAATTTTAAAAGTTAGGCCATACCTGAAATTACAGGGTCTTGGAAGCTAGGCCCTGTGAAATACATTTGCTTTATAAATGTTACTCCACAAGACTGAGAATAACCTGTACTGAAACAGATCTGAAGTCCATCTGGTGCCCTCCAGAGGGTCCTGGACCACCCTGCAAGCCCCTGATTCACCTCTCTCCTGCCTGAGTAGGCAGCCACCCCCTCAGGCCTGAAGTGAGGCTCAAACAGGAGGGATCCAAGCTGGTCCAGGTCACCACTTGCTGTAGATGAATGTCCCCCCAAAACTCACTGAAGCTTGACCCCCATTGTAACAGTGCTAAGAGAGTGAGAAATTCGATTATGGTATTTGAAAGGTGGGGCCTTTAAGAGGCCATTAGAATATGAGGGCTGTGCCCTTGTGAGTGGACTGACCCGTTCCTGGAGTAACGGGCGTGGTTCTGACAGCTTCATAAGGAGAGCGAGTGAGAAAGTGAGCGCTCTCTTGCTCAGGCCATTCCTTGCCTTTCGATATCCTGAGAAGCTGTACACAGTCACCCCCCAGAAGGCCCTCACCAGATGTTTTCCCTGGACTTTGGATTTCCCAGCCTCTGAAACTATAAGAAATAAACTTTGTTTCTTTATAAATTACCCAGTTTCAGGTATTCTGTTATAAGCAACAGAAACAGACCAATAAAGCACTCTTCGGTGGACAGTGGCCAAGGCGCTGGAGATGGGGAGTGGGGGAGAATGGAGGTCCAGAGTCCTGGGCCTCCAGCACCAGAGGGGTGTCTGTGAGCCCCACCTCCCGCCTCCAGTCCTGCAGGGAACCCTGTTGACTTCATTCCCAGTGCCCTGCTCCTTTCCGTTCTCTGCCCCATATCCAGAGAAACCTTCATAAAAGACAAAGCAGATCACTGAGCCCTCCCACTTGCTTGGCCTGGCGCAGGGCTTTCCGGAGCCTGCAGACCGGCCTCCTCTCCCACTCCCTCCCCAGTTCTCTGGCGGGGCTGGTGGCGGTGGGCGTCCCTGACCAGTGTCGGGAGGGCAAGGAAGTACGGGCGGGCCGACTGTCACTCCACCACACCCTGGACTCCAGCCCCGGTAAGCTTCCTGTTACTGGGAGGCAGATACCATCTCTGCGGCCACCAGTTTGGAAAAAAGCCTAACGAATTTCTGGTTGGGAATAGTGGGGTAGG
Source organism: Cynocephalus volans (assembly GCF_027409185.1). Classification (NCBI taxonomy): domain Eukaryota; kingdom Metazoa; phylum Chordata; class Mammalia; order Dermoptera; family Cynocephalidae; genus Cynocephalus; species Cynocephalus volans. The sequence continues at coordinate 6,547,256 of NC_084468.1, read as the reverse complement.
AGAGTTCCCAGGTCCGCTTGAACCTGCCGGAGAGCAGGCTGCAGGCGGGCGCTAGGCTCGGTTTATACCGGGGGGACACAAAGGTGAACAAGACCCGAGAAAGATCTACACAGTGCTACAAAGGCACCCAGAGCGACCGGTCGTCTGTGCCTAGCAGAAACCTGGTAGACTTCCTGGGTGAGGCGGTGCCGAGCAGGGTCTTGAAGGCCCAGCTGATAGACGAGAGGTGCAGAAGACACACCCAAGCCCAGCACAGTGCGCACAGAGGGGAGAGACGAGTGGCCAGGGAGGCGGAGACTCGACAGAAACCACACACCCGGTGGGGTCGCCACTGCACAATCTAACAGGCTGGGCCAGAGCACACGGAACGGGGAGAAGTCCTGCACAGGAAGTGAAAGCTCAACAGAGATCACACACCCTGTGGTACGTGATCCACCAGCCCAGCAGAGTCCAAGCTGACCAGAAAGGTGGCTCCCCGGAGAAGCCCTAGACCTGAGGCAACCACACACACAAGACACTAGAGGCCAACTGAGCAGTCACGGAGGGAGCCATACGAAATTGGCAACCACAGCAACATCCTAGTTAGTCATTAGTCTCAAACCGGTGGTCTGTGCAACCCCCTGCCACAATGAATAAACACCAAAAAAAAGATACCAGAAATACAAAAAATCAAGAAAGTACACCACCAAAAGTTAATAAATCTCAAACTCTAGATGCTATAGAACAAGAAGCCCTTGAAATGACTGACAAGGAATTTCGAGTGATAATTCTAAGGAAACTGAATGAGATACAAGAAAACTCAGCTAGACATCATGATGAAATGAGGAAAAGTATACAAGATCTGAAAGAGGAAATGTACAAGGAAATCAATGTCCTGAAAAAAAATGTAGCAGAACTTGCTGAACTGAAGAAGTTATTCACTGAAAAAAAAAACACAACGGAGAGTTTAACCAGCAGGCTTGTCGAAGTTGAAGAGAGAACCTCTGAACTTGAAGATGGGCTGTTTGAAATAACACAAGCAGACAAAAAGAAAGAAAAAAGAATCAAGGACATGGAAGAAAATCTGAGAGAGATATCAGACAACCTCAAGCGCTCAAATATCCGAGTCATGGGTATTCCAGAAGAGGAGGAAAATGGAGATTCCATTGAAAACATATTCAACAAAATAGTGGCAGAAAACTTCCCAGGTATAGGAAAAATCACAGATCTTCAGATCCAGGAAGCTCAACGATCTCCAAACGTATTCAACCCAAAAAGGCCTTCTCCAAGACATGTCATAGTCAAATTGGCAAAACTCAGAGACAAAGCGAGAATCTTAAAAGCTGCAAGAGAGAAGCGTCAAATCACTTATAAGGGAGCCCCAATCAGATTAACATCAGACTTTTCATCACAAACCCTAAAAGCTAGAAAGGAATGGGATGATATTTTCAAAATACTAAAAGACAAAGATTGCCAGCCAAGAATACTCTACCCTGCAAGGCTATCCTTCCGAAATGAGGGGCAAATAGTATATTTCTCAGACAAACAAAAACTGCGGGAGTTCACTACCACACGACCACCCTTACAAGAAATCCTCAAGGGAGTACTGGGTTTGGTTCCTGAAAAATAACTACCACTGCCATAAAAACCCAAGAAAAATCTAAACTCGCTAGTATAATAAAAATGGCATTCATGAAGAGAAAACAAGCTAACAAAAACAGTATCTACAACCTAAGGAACCAACAAACAAAGAAAGCAAACAGTAAATCAGAAAGCAAGGAACAAAAGAAACCTAAGACAACCAAACAACCAATAAAAGGCTAGGAATAAATCAACACCTTTCAATAACAACTCTTAATGTAAAAGGCTTAAATTCCCCAATTAAAAGACACAGACTGGCTGACGGGATCAAAAAGCAGGACCCAACTATATGCTGCCTACAAGAGACCCACCTCACCCATAAAGATTCACACAGACTAAGAGTGAAAGGATGGAAAAAGATTTACCATGCAAACAGAAAAGAAAAACGAGCTGCAGTAGCTATTCTTATATCTGACAAAATAGACTTTAAACTAAAAACCATAAAAAGAGACAATGAGGGACACTACTTAATGATAAAAGGTCTGATCCATCAAGAAGACATAACAATCATAAATATGTACGCACCCAATGTTGGAGCAGCCAGATTTATAAAACAAACTCTATTAGACCTAAAGAAGGAAATAGACACTAATACCATAATAGAAGGGGACCTGAACACCCCACTGTCAATATTAGACAGATCATCTAGGCAAAGAATCAGTAGAGAAACACAAGATCTAAACAAGACTCTAGACCAATTGGAATTGGCAGATATCTACAGAACATTCCACCCAACAACCTCAGAATATTCATTCTTCTCATCAGCACATGGATCATTTTCCAGGATAGATCACATATCAGGTCACAAATCAAGTCTCAACAAATTCAAAAAAATTGGAATTATCCCATGTATCTTCTCAGACCACAATGGATTAAAACTAGAAATTAATAACAAACAAAACTCTGGAAACTATACAAACACATGGAAATTAAACAGCATTCTACTTAATGACATATGGGTCCAAGAAGAAATCAAGCAGGAAATCAAAAAATTTATTGAAACTAATGAAAACAATGATACATCATACCAAAACCTGTGGGATACTGCAAAAGCTGTATTGAGGGGAAAATTTATTGCATTAAACGCTCACTTCAGAAGAATGGAAAGATGGCAAGTGAACAACCTAACACTTCACCTTAAAGAACTAGAAAAACAAGAACAATCCAAACCTAAAGTTAGCAGACGGAAAGAAATCATTAAGATCAGAGCAGAACTGAATGAAATTGAAAACCAAAAAACAATTCAAAAGATCAACGAATCAAAAAGTTGGTTTTTTGAAAAGATAAATAAAATTGACAAACCACTAGCATGGCTAACAAAAACAAGAAGAGAGAAGACTCAAATAACAAATATTAGAAATGAAAAAGGTGATATTACAACTGATTCATCTGAAATACAAGGAATCATTCGAGACTACTATAAACAACTATACGCCAACAAATTTGAAAATCTGGAGGAAATGGATAAATTTCTGGACACACACAAGCTCCCAAAACTGAACCGTGAAGACGTAGAAAATTTGAACAGACCAATAACAATAAAGGAGATTGAAGCTGTTATCAGAAGGCTCCCAACAAAGAAAAGCCCAGGACCAGATGGATTCACAGCAGAATTTTACCAAACAATCAAAGAGGAATTGACACCGATTCTTTACAAACTATTCCAAAAGATTGAAACGGACGCAAATCTCCCAAACTCATTCTATGAAGCAAACGTCATCCTGATACCAAAACCAGGTAAAGATAGAACCAAAAAAGAAAATTACAGGCCGATATCCTTGATGAATATAGATGCAAAAATCCTCACTAAAATACTAGCAAACAGAATACAGCAACACATACGAAAAATTATTCATCACGATCAAGTGGGATTCATCCCAGGGATGCAAGGTTGGTTCAACATACGCAAATCAATAAATGTGATACACCATATTAATAAACTCAAACACAAGGACCATATGATCATCTCTATAGATGCTGAAAAAGCATTTGATAAAGTTCAGCACTCATTCATGACAAAGACCCTTTATAAGTTAGGTATAGAGGGAAAGTATCTCAACATAATTAAAGCCATATATGCCAAACCCACTGCCAATATCATCCTGAATGGGGAAAAGCTGAAAGCTTTTCCTTTAAGAACAGGAACTAGACAAGGATGCCCACTCTCACCAGTCCTATTCAACATAGTGTTGGAAGTACTAGCCAGAGCAATCAGAGAAGAGAAGGCAATAAAGGGCGTCCAGATTGGAAAAGATGAAGTCAAACTGTCCCTGTTTGCAGATGACATGATCCTATATATCGAACAGCCTAAAACCTCTACAAAAAAACTGCTGGAATTGATAAATGATTTCAGCACAGTAGCAGGATACAAAATCAACACACAAAAATCAGTAGCTTTTCTTTTCTCCAATAGTGAACATGCAGAAGGAGAAATCAAGAAAGCCTGCCCATTTACAATAGCCACCAAAAAAATAAAATGCTTAGGAATTGAGTTAACCAAGGATGTGAAAAATCTCTATAATGAGAACTACAAACCACTGCTGAGAGAAATTAGAGAGGATACAAGAAGATGGAAAGATATCCCATGCTCTTGGATTGGAAGAATCAACATAGTGAAAATGTCCATACTACCCAAAGTGATATACAAATTCAATGCAATCCCCATCAAAATTCCAAAGACATTTTTCTCAGAAATGGAAAAAACTATTCAGACATTTATATGGAACAATAAAAGACCACGCATAGCCAAAGCAATGCTGAGCAAAAAAAATAAAGCTGGAGGCATAACACTACCTGACTTTAAGCTATACTACAAAGCTATAATAACCAAAACAGTATGGTACTGGCATAAAAACAGACACACTGACCAATGGAATAGAATAGAGAATCCAGAAATCAACCCACACACTTACTGCCATCTGATCTTTGACAAAGGCACCAAGCCTATTCACTGGGGAAGGGACTGCCTCTTCACCAAATGGTGCTGGGATAACTGGATATCCATATGGAGGATAATGAAACTAGATCCATACCTCTCACCGTATACTAAAATCAACTCAAAATGGATTAAGGATTTAAATATACACCCTGAAACAATAAAACTTCTTAAAGAAAACACAGCAGAAACACTTCAGGAAATAGGACTGGGCACAGACTTCATGAATACGACACCAAAAGCACGGGCAACCAAAGGAAAAATAAACAAATGGGATTATATCAAACTAAAAAGCTTCTGCACAGCAAAAGAAACAATTAAAAGAGTTAAAGGACAACCAACAGAATGGGAGAAAATATTTGCAAAATATACATCTGACAAAGGATTAATATCCAGAATATATAAGGAACTCAAACAACTTTACAAGAAGAAAACAAGCAACCCAATTAAAAAATGGGCAAAAGAGCTAAGTAGGCATTTCTCTAAGGAAGATATACAAATGGCCAACAGACATATGAAAAAATGCTCAACATCACTCAGCATCCGGGAAATGCAAATCAAAACCACATTGAGATACCATCTAACCCCAGTTAGGATGGCTAAAATCCAAAAGACTCTGAACGATAAATGCTGGCGAGGCTGCGGAGAAAAAGGAACTCTCATACATTGTTGGTGGGACTGCAAAATGGTGCAGCCTCTATGGAAAATGGTATGGAGGTTCCTCAAACAATTGCAGATAGATCTACCATACGACCCAGCTATCCCACTGTTGGGAATATACCCAGAGGAATGGAAATCATCAAGTCGAAGGTATACCTGTTCCCCAATGTTCATCGCAGCGCTCTTTACAATAGCCAAGAGTTGGAACCAGCCCAAATGTCCATCATCAGATGAGTGGATACGGAAAATGTGGTACATCTACACAATGGAATACTACTCAGCTATAAAAACGAATGAAATACTGCCATTTGCAACAACATGGATGGACCTTGAGAGAATTATATTAAGTGAAACAAGTCAGGCACAGAAAGAGAAATACCACATGTTCTCACTTATTGGTGGGAGCTAAAAATTAATATATAAATTCACACACACACACACACACACACAAAACCGGGGGTGGGGAGAAGATATAACAACCACAATTATTTGAAGTTGATACGACAAGCAAACAGAAAGGACATTGTTGGGGGGGAGGGGGGAGGGAGAAGGGAGGGAGGTCTTGGTGATGGGGAGCAATAATCAGCTACAATGTATATCGACAAAATAAAATAAAATAAAATAAAATATATATATATATATAGAAAAAAATAATAATAAAAGACAAAGCAGGCCAGGTTCCTCCCCAGCCTAAAATCTCAAATGACCTTCCACTTTCCTGGAACTAGAATCCAAGACCCCTCGCTCAGCAGCAAGGCCCACCAGCTCAGGCCTTGCCTGTCCCACCAACCCTCCTCTGGCTTGCTGGCTTCTCTCTATGCTCACACTCTCTCCACTTTTTCCTGTCTTAGAGCCTTGACACTTGCCATTCCCCTGCCTAGAATGTTCTCTCCACACTGCCCCTTCCCCTGTCTTCTCATGGCCATCTCAACTCAAGAGGCCTCTCCTCAGAGGGCCTCCCAGACTACCTCAAATTCGTCCCCACCACACCTCAGCCAGCCTCCTTCTCGTGACTTTGTTTCTCCCTGGTCCTTGTCGCCCCCTGAACTTATTCCTTGACTTGCTGTCTGTTCCCTGCATGAGGATCTAAGCTCCATACGAGGAAGACCCCCCCACCCCAGCCTGCTGTGCCTACACCCGTCCCTCAGGCCCCGCACAGCCTGTGGAGGCACCCGGTGGGTGTTTGTTGAATGAATGAGTGGTGTTAACCCAGTGACAGGCAACTAGATCATTGAAGCAGGATAGAAATTAGAGTATACTTTTCCGTATGTGTTACATTTCTGGACATAACAAAATATAATAAAAATGTGATAAAACAATTTAGAAAATAAAGCTTTATGGAAAAACAAAACTTTCCTCACTGAAACTTCTAGGGATGGTGCCCTTGAACCCATTACCCAGAAGGATGGGGGATGTCTGGAGAACCCCTGGATACCCCTGGGGGCTTTGCTTAGGAAGGACCAAGAAACTTTCTCAGCATGGAGGCCCCTTTCCCTGTACTCCCACAACACCACGTATGTGTCAGTCATGAAAGACTCATCATTCCATCCTATGAGGATTTATTTCCATCTCTTTTTTCTTGAAGGTTCAGGGCTGTATCTTATTTTCCTCTTGCCCATCCTGGTCAAAATGGTGACTCCCAAAGAGGTCCCACCACCGCTCACTCAGCTGGAGAATAGTGGGCCATGAACCTGCCCCCCAGCCCTCCCAGTTCATGCTACCCCTCTGTCACTGCCCTGCTGTGTGCTCCTGACCCAATGTACCCTCATAGGCAAAGACTTTCCTGATGCCTCCCACGAGCCCACAAGCTGCAGAGGTGACTTCCTCCCTCCCTGTGCCCCATGACTGCCCAGAAAGAATCCGAGCACCTGGTCCTGCATTGCCAGTGGCCACTGGCTCAGCCCTCCTCTCCCAGGGGACCGTGCGCTCCCTCAGGACAAGGACTCAAGTATGCCCAGCATGCAGCCCAATGCCTGTAGTGGTCTGGCTGGGGTGGGGCGGGAGCTAACTCGAGGTGGTCTGTCACAGGCAGGTGTTAATATAAACATCTAGTATTCACAATTCGGCGGCACAATAGAGAGCCTCCCCTTCCCTGTCTTGATTCTGAACAATTATAAACAGTGGGTAGAGATACTAGGAGGACTTGGACATCTGACCAGCCCTTTCCTCTCTCCTGGATCCCAATCTGGAATATGGGGCTGGCAGGACTGGATGGCATTTAAGGTCCTTCCAGCCCTGAAATTCCCCATCCTGTAAGCTCATGCTTCTGCAACCGCTCTTGTGACTGAATCTTGTGCCAGGCCCTTCCCTGGGGCTGCATGCCCAGGTTACTGAAACTGTGTGTGTGTGTGTGTGTGTGTGTGTGTGTGTGTGTGTGTGTGTCTGTGTGTGTGTGTGTCTGTGTGTCTGTGTGTGTGTGTGTGTGTCTGTGTGTGTGTGTGGTAGCAACATCCAACACTGGGTGGTCATCAGAGCACTGGAGTAAATGAGGGACAGGGATCTGGGTCCTTGTCCCCGCCCTGACACTGACTCACCAAGTCCCTTCTGGGCCTCAGTTTCCTCTATGTCAAATGAAGAAAATGGCTTGGCTGATCCAGGTCTAATATTCGAGGATCTAAGACACATCTAAACTTCTATGACAACATTCTGTAATCATGATTCCATTATTACATTCCATGAATCTATAAGGAACTTGACAGCATTTTATGATGTCGTGACACTACTCCATGATTGTTTAACAACATTCTCAGATTCTATATGTTGCCTCTTTGGTCCTCAGGAAGCACAAATGCATTTTTAAAAAATGAATTCAGAACACTATCAGTTTTCTTTTGCCTTGGGGAAAACAAAACAAAACAAAATAAGATACCACCCTAAAACTTAGTGGCTTAAAAACACTATTATTTTGTTATCTCATGTCCTGTGGGTTGACTGGGTTCTGGGCAGTTCTTCTGCTCTGTGTGATGTCAGCTAGGTCTCAGGGGAATATCCAGATGTCCAGGAGGGGGTCACTCACATGGCTGTCACTGGGAGCTCAGCCAGGGCTGTGTTAACAAGAGCACCATGGTTTTCCTTCTCACTGTCTTTTCATACGGCTTGGGTTCTGGCCAGGTTCCAAAAGCCAGGAAATAGAAATTGCCAGTTCCCTTAAGGCCTGGACTTGGACATCCCAGAACATCAGTGCATTCAAGGCTTGCAGAAACAAGCTGTATGTGGGGAATGACATGCATGTACAGGGAACAAAGGACTTGTTGGGAAGAGGATGCATCTTTGAAGATCAGAGACTACAAGTCCTGACAACATCTAATTAACACGTGTGCTAAAAGCGGCCGAAGTAACATGTTGCAGTGAAGTACTAGTTAAATAAAATGTCTGCCAGAGCCTGGACACTAATGCTGGCTACTCCTGGTTGCTTTTGCTACATGAGGAATGAGGAAACCCTAACAATATGGGGGCAGCCTGGGAATTGAAAACCTTTTCCCCCTTGCCCTCTACTCCTATAGCAACATCAGTGCCCTCTCTCAGACTTAGGCAACATCAATGTTCTCTCTGAGCCTCAGTTTGCTCTTCTGTAAAATGGGGGCATTGGTCTTGAGGATGTTCGAGGTGCCTCCACCTCTAACATTCCCTCTCCCTCTGTGTTCCCAGGTACTCCTTCCAGGATGAGGAGGACATGTTCATGGTGGTGGACCTGCTGCTGGGAGGTGACCTGCGCTACCACCTGCAGCAGAGTGTACATTTCACGGAGGGGACTGTGAAGCTCTACATCTGTGAGCTGGCTCTGGCCCTGGAGTACCTGCAAAGATACCACATCATCCACAGGTAACCAGGCTGCTGTGGGATGCCTAGGGATGGTGACATACAGGAAGTGAAGTGTTGGGGCAGTCTGCAGCAGTGGGGAGAGTATTCTGTCCCTGACGTTGTTTGGAAGTGGCAGTGCGTAGGGATAACAAAAAGCAGAACCTTGTTACTGCTTTTACATTCTCTGCAGACAGCGTCCTGCCTTATTGCCTGTGTCGAGGCAGACCATTCCTGCTGCCTGCACCCCACTGTTCCCCACTGCTTAGAGATGTGGCTGGTGGTTGGCCTTAACTTCTCTGCTCCACGTGTCTTGAGGAGGCTGGAACATTCTGTCCCTCCTGTCTTGGGTCAGAAGTAGCATTATTCTACTAATGAGTTTGGGAATGTGAGGGATTCTACTCTCTTCCTTCCATACTTTGAAATCAGTGCTGTGCATAGTGGAGGACTTCTTCCTCTTGGGAAGCCTTAACACTATCTCTGGCCTTGTGTGAAAGCTGAGTTTCTGCTGCCTCTTCAGGGACCTTGCTTCTCTCTGCCTGTGTATAGCAGTGCTGAGTTCAACACAGGTGAGCAAAGTGAGTTTGTGTGCAAAAACAGGAGGTCAGCGAGAGGTTTGGGAAGTGATGGTGTCATTAACAACGAGAGGGGACTGAAGGGAGGGGCTCCAGATTTGTTCATCCATGGTCTTGCACTGTGCCTAGCTGATCTCCTTCTAATTTATGTAATTTTGAAAGACTTGGAAAAGACAAGGACCTGAACTTCTAGGTAAAGATGGCAGAAAGAACACACACACACACACACACACACACACACACACACACACACACACACTGAAAGAGCCTACCAAAGGCACAGTGCAATGGATAGAAACAGACACATACCAAACAAATTTCACATCTGATAAGCTTCCAGAGAAGAGCAGCAGGTCATATGGGCTGAAGAATCAGAACAGTTTTGGATTTGTCAAATGCTTTAAGGCAGTGCAGACGTGCTGATCAATCAAGTGTGAGGGTGTACATTTGCACAAGTTCCAGGTCTCAAAAAATGTACCTCCCATTTACCTTTCTTCAAGTGTTTTTAGGAAAATGAAATGGATTTTTTAAGTGAAGGAATAAATCAGGAAGGAAGAAGAAATGGAATACAGAAAGCTAGAGCTCCAGCAGAGGAGAAAAGCATAGGAAAGCTCCAGGATGCTGCTGAAGGAACGTCAGTTGTACCTCAGATATAGACCAGGACCAGCTCTGATTAGAGTGGATCGGAAGACCCTGGGAGAGACTTCTTCGGGAGAGTGATGCATAGAATTTCTGATGCATCTGGCTGCCTTGGGAGGGAATTTATTTAGTTGATAAGGAATCTGAAGTTGAATTAATGAGAAGTTGAGGAAGAAATCTCAACAATAAAAATGATACTATTCTTGGGAATGAAAATGTTATATAGGAGATCTGGGTATAGTACAGCTCACTACATGGGTCATCTCTCTATATAACATAATACATCTCTGTATGTAATCATAATCACCTAAATCCTGATCACTGATCTAACCAAAAATACAGTAATACTCCATTGAGAAAATGGGGAAATGAGAAGGATGAGCGTGTCTCTTGGAGACTTGAGAGAAGAAAGACTGCTAAATCGTCGTCTTTCATTGTGGAAAGCCAACTAGAATTTAAAAGTAAAGAAGTAGCCATGTACAATTATCATTTAAAGATAAGGAGTTAAATACCAAAATTATAAACTGAAAGAGATGAAAGGATACAGAAGGAAAATGGGGGAGCAAGTTATAGGAACTGCTGCTCTATTGTAATAAAACATGCATAACTATTTGGCTCTTTGAACTATTTGCATGTATAACTTTAATACTACTACTAATAACCAGCACAACAAAATAAAGGTGGAGAAGCATAGTAGTAGCAAAGCGATGCTTCAATGTAATCACAATTGTTCCTTAACTCAGTCATCCACTCACTTTGGAATGCAGGCATTCTGGTTCTGGAATCTATGTTTGTAAGCACTGTGCTGTATTTGTTACAAAATGTCACAGTGTGGGACAGTGCGCCTCTGATGGATGGCTGGGCTTCTTTGAAGGGGCTGAAAGGAAAGAGTCCTTTACCAATCTGTTTTACATGTGTCATTAATGAATTATCGTAGGCATTCCTGCACTGATGTGCAATAAATGACCCATTTGCCTAAATTCCCTTAGAACTTGGTCATGTAGACATTGGTGAGATAGATGCCAACTTCTCACAGCTGAGCCAGGGATAGAAAAAGTAAAAAATGGAACAACTGGCTGAAACAATTTCACTGGATTGCAGCAAAGGTTTTTAAGTTATTCCCAAAGATGCTTCCCAGGTGGAGGTCATCTGTCCTTAAATTCTATCCACTTATTTAGGGTTGTTTTTTTTTCAAAGTCCACCAAGTAAATGTTTGATGATTAATTTTATATGTCAGCTTGACTGGGCTACGGGATGCCCAGATACCTGGTAAAACATTACTTCTAAGTTTCTATGAGGGTGTTTGCAGAAGAGATCAGCATTTGAATAGGTGGGTGGGTAAAGAAGATAACCGTCCCCACCACCACCACCACTGCCACCAACGTGGGTAGGCATCATCCAACTCTTTGAGGGCCTGGATAGAACAAACAGGCAGAGGAAGAGTGAATCCCTCTCTCTGCTTGGGCTCAGACATCCGTCTTTCCCTCTCATCAGACATCATTGCTCCTGGTTCTTGGACTTTCAGACTCAGACTATAACCTACACTATCAGACGCCCTATTCTCAGGCCTTCAGACTCATACTAAATTGCACCACTGGCTGTCCTGGTTCTCCAATTTGCAGATGGCAGATTGTGGGACTTCTCGGCCTCCATAACCACATAAGCCAACTCCCATAATGAATCTATCTTATCTACCTATCTATCTACCTAGCCTTGATTCTGTTTCTCTAGAGAACCCTGGCTTCTACAATTGAATTGCCTTACCATTTTTACAATTATAGACTTGGCAGAGATTTGAGTCAGTCTTTTTTTTCCCTCCCATATGGTTCATAAATCCTTTTTTCAATGTGTGTGTACAGATTTGAAATTACGTATGTCTGTACACACTATGCATAGGGATATACGGTAATACTGTGCAACATTTTCCATTAATTCAGCAGCTGAATTAATAAATCTCCCACTGCATCTGTGCTAGACACTTTCAATGCAATATTTTACACATACAGATGAATGCTGCTTGTTTCAAAGTAGCCACATTTAGAAGTGGAGGAATCATTCCACAAATGGAAGCCTGGTTTGGATTGCCAAGAATATTTATCTTCATCTTGGTGGACTTAGGCAAGTTACTTAAACTCTTTCTACTTAACTTTTTGGATCTCAGTTTCCCAATTTGTAAAATAGGCCTGATGATACCTATTTCTCTTATTTGCATAAAATGAGAAAATGTTCATAAAGGATTTAATTGCGCCTTGTCTTTTTTAGGTGTCTCATTCCTCTTTCTAATTTCCAAGGGAATTTAGTTTGAAACCAGATGTTCAACCTGTCCTATATACTCGGTGCTGACAAATCTCCATCCTTTAAGGATGGTGTTATAGATCTTTAGAAAATAAAAGGCATTTCAGTGTAAAACCTGGTAAGTTTGGTAGTGCCCAAGCAGGGAAATACCACTGTGGGTTCATAATAAATTGTTTTAAAGCAATTAGAAGATTTCTTTTCATAGTATTTGAATTGGCTCTTTATTTTTTCAACATCCATCTGGGCCAAGCAGTATGCCAGTCCCAGGGAAGAAAATGATGGATGAAACTCTGCCCCCGCATCTGTGCAGCTTTCCTGGTGAAAGAGGCACCCATTCTAGGGGCCAAATGATTGCAACCCAGTATGAAGACTGTGACAGAGCCACACAGCGAGCGACCTGCAGAAGTTCCAGGGAGGGGCACCGGCCCAGCCTGAGGTGGGGGTGGGGCAGGGGCATGGAGTTGGCAGGGAAGGCTTCCTCGCCATACTCAGTATGGGAATTGTACAACAATTGAGAATTAGCCCAGAGAAGAGGCACGCAGAAGGCCCAGGGCAGCAGAGTCTAAACCTGAGATGCCTGGGTGGGTGGACCTTGCATTGGGGGGGGGGGGGCAGGTAGCATACCTTAAAGGACGCTATTTGCTTTCTTTTACTGATGGGTTGAAGCTTGGGGTTATTTGGTCCAATTTGTCATAGAGAATGATCTTTCCGAAAGCCTTAAGCACTTCCCAAGAGGGTTCTTCATCCAGGGCACGATTACTGAACTAGGTATGCAGAAGGGAAAGGTCATACAAAATCAAGTGAATAACAACAATGACAATGAATCAAGTTTATTAAGCTCTTATATGTCACTAATTTAAGCTGTAGACATATAGGTATGTGTTTACATATGTGTGTATATATTTGCATGTAGTTATATACATGTACACATACATATATAGTATACACAAATGTATTATTTATAGACACACACATATATAATACACACACTCACACATGCACACACACACACACGAATATCATTTCATGTAATCCTCACAGCGATAAGATGAGCTAGGTACCATAACAATCTCCATTTTGCGGAGAGATTAGGTGATTTGCCCCAGAACAAAAAGCTGGCAAGTCATGGAATCAGACTTCAAACCAGGGCATTCAGAGTCTGGATCCCAGGCTGATAACCACTGAACTATAGGCTCCCTTACTGTTCAAATCGCATTGACCTGTTTACAGAGTGCTTATATGCGTGAGTACACCTGCATATATTAGCATACAAATAAGTATATGTGGCTATCATGTACTCCTCACAACCACCCAGAAGGAAGGCACTATTCCAGTGACAGCATGGATGAGCCCTCGACATTTCCAGGTGTCAAGCCAAGGTGACTGCTAATTAGCAATGGAATTGGAACTTCAAATTGGAGTCTGACTTCTGGGCAAAGGCTCTCTCCACCACACCGTGCCGCCTTCCCAGATGCACAAGGAAGACTAAAGTTTTGTCCTGTCGTGAGTCATATCCAGTAATTCATAGACAGTGCCAAAATGCGGGCAAGAACCCGACTTCTGCGGAGGGTGTCCCTGACCACATTTTATGTAAGCTAGGTTCTCACTCCATTCCCCACCCCCTTTCCCTCCCAAAGCAGGGTGTCTTTTTCCTTCCTGGTGTGTAATCCCAATTGGTGATGACTTAGTCATTAACCTGTTTCTAGGCAGCCAAAAAATACACCTGCCTAGTGGGTAAATTTCCTGAGGACAGGTACCTTTTCCTTCTCATTCATATTCATATCTTCAACCCCTACCCTAGTACCTGGTACATAGCAAGTGCTTCATAGCTACTCGTTGAATCAGTGAAGAAGTTATGAAGAAAGGAACGAAAAGCAGACCTCTCTTGAAATTACTCGAAGATACAAGCTCACATTCAATAAGCCAATAACCATGTCCTGCCCTGATTCCTATAACTTTCCTGCCCAAAGATTTTTTGATATCTGAGGAAGCAGCCCTTGAAAAGTTTGTGGTGGGACCCAAAGTAGCCCGCCACAAGTGTGAGATTCCTTTGAAATCTTATGTTTGATGTTAAAAATTTCTCCAAGTTTTGTATAGTCATGATTCTTTAATTACATAAAGCCATGCTTTAAACTACCATTCATCAGAAAATGGGCAATGACGACAGCTTGGAGTCTCTTTGGTCAATAGGCAGGTGCTGTCACGTTGCATCTATCAGTTTGGGGAATACGAGGTGATTTAAAGAGAACTCACACCTCGCGTGAGGTTCAGGACCCTGTTGATTCTTCTCTCTGGCTTTTAAAAATCTTATCCAGAGCCAGATAAATAAGAAACTATAAACAACAGCTGTTTGTTCACCGTTTTGAACAGAGCAGTGATCTAAATATCAATCAAAGCTGGTTTGGTAGGACATTTTCTGGCTTCTTTTGGTGAAAATTTTCACCAGTGGGATTGCCTACCTCAAACTGTGGTCTGAAAGTGCCTAAAACCCACTGGGCAGTGACTTTCACTATCTTGGGACAAATCTTCCGGTGCAGTCCAATGACCTATGGTGCACCGTAGTCTGCTCCTGACCCTGAATTTGGATCCCATGTAAATGAACTAACAGTCTCAGTCCTGATGACAAAGTCACTTCACCAGCCTCACCACTTCCTCTTTCCAGTGCAAGAATCTCACCATGCGTAAGCAAAGCTTTGTCTTGGACTTGCTGGTTGATAGCTTTGGGAAAATATCTGCTAATGAGTCAAAATTTTGTGAAACTTTATTATTAAGATGAATATTAAGATGAATTATGCATCTTATATGAGTTTTTTCTTTTTTTTTTTTTTTTGGTAACCTTTGTTAGAAATCTTTTTTTTTTTTCTTTTAGTTATTAGGAGCAATAATAGATTAATTCTAAAACACTAGCAAACATGTTTTTTTAGTTAAACCAGCATTTTCTATGCAGGCATTCTAAGACAATTCCCATTTGTCTACAACATTGTCTGAAAGATAAGTATGCAAATGCTAATTTTTATAGACTTTATTAATTTTATTATCTTCTTGAATATAATAAGAAAATAAAGAAGCAAATCTTTTGGGGGATGGGGGGGTTTGCTATGGCAGAATAACTGAGTTTAAGCCCAGATCTCATTTTTAAGTAGATATTATGTATACATGTTATGAAGTTCAAAAGATTCAAAAGAGCTTAAGTAAAAAATAAGTGACAATTTTCCCATTTTTTGAGCATTTTTAGTGATTTAGAGCAAAGCTTCAAACTCTTTCTTTAAATTCCCTGTCCATATTGCCCATGAACAATTTAATTTTCAAATAGTAATGTATGAAAAGGTCAATGAAAAATACAGTAAAAGCATGTGTGTACAGGTTTTTGACATTTTGTATCTTTGGGTGGGAATTAGGTGAGGAGTACTTACCAGGGCAGGTCTTGGAACCAAGCTTTGTTCATATTTATGTGTTGTCAAGATTTAGATGCAGTAGGGAAGTCACCCTATTTGGAATACGTAATTGGAAATTAGAAAACAAATCAAATTGTTTATAAGATGCTAGACCCATAATGACAAGAAACATTTGTTGAGCGTTTTGCATGTGCCAGGCTGTTTTAAGTGCTTTGCAGATGTGACTTCACCTTATCTCAACAATGGCAAAGTGAGGCATTATTAGCCCCATTTTACAGATAAGATCACTGGATCTCATGGAGGGTAAATGACTTGTCCAAGAGCAAACAGGAAGTGACCACCCTAGGTCACCAAGCTTGAGATACCAAGCTCTTACTGTCTGTATGCTGATAACCCATGGGAGTCCAGTTCTCCAAAAACATTTACAGATAGAATTTGTCCATTACCCAAGCTTTCACAGAGGAAACATCACATGAATGACTCTCATGGAAAAATGAAATGTTTCCACTTTTGCTTGTACATGCAAATAAAAATATATTTTAAGAGGTACTATTCAACCTTTTCGCTCCCTGAAGCTCTTGGCATTCCCATATGAGTTGCTTTTTATCTTGTGGGGACAGAGCCAGTTTCCAGCTGGGGTTGTATGAACTGATAGGAAGGCATCTGTGTCCTCACATTGGAATGCTTGTCTGTGTATGGCTGTTATTTTATATAAACACTCACTCCCTCATGCCTGTGCCTCCTCAATTTCGGAAAGACAAACTATCTCAACTCTTACTAACTTGGAAAAATGCCTTTCCCAGAAAACTGACCGCAGAATGAGCCTGGGGAATGGTTTCTATTTGCCAATTTCACATTCTTGGGAAATTAAGTGTGTCCAAGCTCTAGGGACAGGGATTACAACAAGTGGCAAAATATGATCAGGCTGCCAGTCCCATGTCCTCTTTGACAAAGGCTTGTCCGTCACTCATGTAATGGCAATGTAAGTGAAAGAATAGAAGATTCCTGATTTTCCTAACCAATAGCTTTAGTGGCTTTAATTGGGCCTTGGGCAGGTCCTTTCTGAAAAGCAGTGGAGTTTGCAAACAAAAATCCTAAACCTCTGACCTAATCCCCTAAATTAGTCCATTTCCATTGCTTATAACAAAATACCTGGAACTGGGTAATTTATAAGAAAAGAAATTTATTGCTTATAGTTTCAGAGGCTGGGAAGTCCACAGTGCACAAAACTCATCTGGTGAGGGTCTTGGTGGTGGCGACAGTGGCCCAAGTATCTCACGTGGCAGAAAATGGCAGAGCAGAGAACCTAACTTCTCTTCTCATGTGCTCTTCTTTTAAAGCCCTCAGAACCACACCCCTGAACACCATTTTTAATGCATTCACTAGGCATAGTCCTAGAATCTAACGACCTCTTCAAAGCCCTACCTTTCAATTGCCGTAATAGGATTTCCCACCCTCTTCACAGTCATAGTGGGGATCAAGCCTCAGTGAGGTGGGGGGGGCATCCAATCTACAGCACTCCCCAAAGTGATGGGATACGGGGAGTGAGATTTTGAAGAGTGCAAAATCCAGACTCCATAACTGACAGCGGGGAGGGGTCAGTGGTACCCGCAGCGTGTATGCAGGGTCCTGGCCTGGCACTCACCATGGTAAAGAGTGGTGCTGAGAGTTTGTCCATCACGTTCCGGCCCAGAGACCTTGAGTAAGTAAGTCTGTTACTGGTCTGGACCTGTTTGTGCTGCTCTCCCAACAATGGGGAGTGATCAGCTCCTGCAGAGTTGTTGTGGGGCTGAAGAAGATGATGTAGGCACAGCGCTGGGCACCTCAGAAAGTGTTCACCAAGTGCACTCATTTGTGTTGGGGAGCTGGTGAGCATGGCGGCTAAAAGCCTGAATTCAGCTCAAGTCACTTTTTTGTGAGCTCAGGCACATCATCTAATCTCTCTGAAACTCTGCTTTATTTTCTGTAGCTAAAAATACCACCTGTGGAGGAATAAACAGCCCCCCCATAGATGCTCCTATCCTAATCCCTGGAACCTATGAATATGTTAGGTTACATGACAAAGGAAAAGTAAGGTGTGGATGGAATTAAGGTTGCTCATCTGCTGTCCTGGAGACGGGGAGGTCATTCTGGATTATCCAGATGAACCTAATGTAAGCACGAAGATCTTTAAGAGTAGAAGAGGGAGGCAGAAGAGGAGGTCAAAGTCATGCAGTGTGAGGAGGACTCGACCCTCGACACCCCCACCCCTCCTGGCTTTGACAATGGGGAAGAGGTCATGAGCCAAGAAATGCAAGCGCCTCTAGAATCTGGACAAAGGAAGGACTGAACTGACCCAAAGGCCCAGAAGGAAGGCAGCCCTGCCCACACGGTGACTTTCCACCTCGGACTTCGACCCCCCAGCACTGTAAGATAATAAATGCTGTTGTTCTAAGCCACTGCATTTGTGGTAATTTGTTACAGTAGCCACAGACAATCAATAGTCTACCCCACAGGGATACTGAGACAACGAAGTGACATAACGTGTGTTGCATATTTAAACTTAGTAACTAGTAAGTGCCCAGTAAGCGTGAGCCCCAGCGATGACGGTCACTGTTACTACTGCTGCTGTCGTACCTTGCATCTCAGCCTGCCGGTGCCCATCTCTCCAGCCTGGCCTCTGGCAACATCCTCACCCAGGTCTACCCATAAGCCCTTGGAGTCCACTTGCCCCAGACTCCCTGCTTTTCTTCGCAGCCCATGCTAGTTTCCACCTCTTCCTTTGCATGCCACTCCCTTTTTAAAAATGCTTTTACTTGCGCTTTCACCTGGTCAATGTTTTCTCATCTGTCACAACTCACAGTGGAATTCTGAAGCCATTAGGGCAGAATATCTCAGCGGTACTGAAATTTTGGAGCAGATAATTTTCTGTTGGTGGGGCAGGGAGGTGGCAACGCTGACCTGTGCACTGCAGTGACCTCTGCACTGCAAGATGTTTAGCTGCATCTGGCCTCTACCCACTAGATGCCTGAAGCATCCCATTCCCCGCCCCCAAGTTATGACTGTCAAAAATGTCTCCAGACACCATCACATGTGCTCTGGAGTACAACATTGCCCCAGGTGGAGAACCCACTGCATTGGGGGATATTACACCTTCCCCTTAACCACAGCTACTCAACCTCTTGACTTCCCCAAGGAACACAACCCTACAGAAACTCCCAGTACTACTTTATTTATAGCTGGGCTTGGGCCCCAACCTCAATAAAGACATTTCTAGGAGCAGAGCTGGATGACATGGAGCCCCATCCTGCTGAGCGAGGTAGGACTCAGCATCTTCAGACAAAGGCCAGGTGCATGCATCTCACCTATAAGGGCCCAGGAGGACCCCACCGGGAGAGACAGGTGGTGGGAGTGGTTGGTGCCACATCATGCTGAGCGGACTCAGACCCTGGCTCTGCCAGGACCGACCACATCCCTAGATGGGGCTGCCATGTGAGAGGAGATAGGTCAGGGAGGAGGAGGCTTTATCTCTGATGGCAGGAAGGGAGAGACAGGTGGGAAAGAGCACACCCGTGCACTACCTTTCACCACACAGTGACCCAGCACGTGAGGAAACGTGCCCCATCCATACCCTGGAATTTGGCCTTTCAGAATAGAGATCTGATAAGAAATAAGGGAAAAAAGAGTGTAAGGAGCTGGTGTTGAGAGTTTCCTACATCACTGCATTACTTTCCTGTGGCTGCTACAATTCACCATGAACTTGGCGGCTCAAACAAGAAAACCTCATTGTCACAGTTCTGAAGGACAGAATTCCAAAATCGAGGTGCAGCAGAGTCACATTCTCTCTAAAGGCCCTAAGGAAGAACCTTTCCTTGCCTTCTGGTAGCTTCTTCTGGTGGCCCCTGGTTTTCCTTGGCTTGGCTTGTGGCATCTCTCCAAACCCTACCTCCCTCTTCTCAGGGCCCTGTTCTCTGTCTCCCTGTCTCAAATTTCTTTCCCTTATAAGGACACCAGTAATTGCATTTAGAGCCCACCCTAAATCGAGGATGATCTCATCTCAAGAAAATTTAATTACATCTCCAAAGACCCTATGTCCAAATACGGTCACATTCACAGATACCAGGGTTAGGACTTGGACATGGATTTGGGGGAACACAATTCAGTGCACTGCAGTCGTATTCCAGCTCCAAGGCTGCTGTTTTGTGAAATTCCCCGACTGCTCCAGGGAGAGCTGGGGGGTTTCCTCCTCTGAGTGCCCAAATGAGCTCTGTTCACCCATAAAGGAGGGCTTCCCTCCACCTGCTTGTTGTGTACATTAAATGTCCATAAGCTTCTCCAGAAGAGACTTCAGAATTGTCTCCATGTCTTGGTTACCTATTACAGGTCCTGGCAAATAGTAAGTGTTTAACAAATGTGTATGCCTTGAGTGAATGATTGAGGCCCAAGGAATTGAAAGGACTTGCCCAAGGTAGTGAGTTCTTTCTGCCCTGGCAGGCTCTGAAGTAAACCTCATGTTCACATTCAATCAGTCAGTATTTAATAGGTACTTGTTGTGTGCCAGACAGCACAATAGAAACCAGGATACATAAATACCTGTCCTTTTCTTCAAAATCCAGACATTCCATAAGTATGCATTGAACACCTACTGTGCGCCTGCCACTGGTCTCATAGTCGGCCTTGGAAGACGAGTGTTTAATGACAATCTTGGTTTGAAAAGTTCTAGATCAGAGTATGTTCAAAGTGCTACAGGATACAGAGGAGCAAGGATAAAATTTGGCACAAAGGATCAACCAGGCTTTTAGGAGGTGATGACGTCTAGATCGTGTTTTGCCTTTTGGGGAAGGGGATATTTCCTAAGACAAAGCATTCTAGAAAAATGTTCTCTGAGCAGTCTAAATGCGTATTTTCTGGTGGCAGTAGAAATTGATAAGACCTATTTGCAAAGATATTTGGAGATCAGAATCAAGTACTTTTAACACATTCATATATTTCGACCCACTTATTTCACCTCCTGGGATGAATTGTAAGGCTCCAATGTAGCCTGCATGAAAAGTTTTTTTTTTTTTTTTTAATTTTATTTTGTCGATATACATTGTGGCTGATTATTGCTCCCCATCACCAAAACCTCCCTCCCTTCTCCCTCCTCCCCTCCCCCCCAACAAGGTCCTTTCTGTTTGCTTGTCGTATCAACTTCAAGTAATTGTGGTTGTTATATCTTCTTCCCCCCCCCCCCCGGTTTTCTGTGTGTGTGTGTGTGTGTGTGTGTGTGTGTGTGTGAATTTATATATTAATTTTTAGCTCCCACCAATAAGTGAGAACATGTGGTATTTTTCTTTCTGTGCCTGACTTGTTTCACTTAATATAGTTCTCTCGAGGTCCATTGCAGATGACATGATCCTATATATTGAACAGCCTAAAACCTCTACAAAAAAACTGCTGGAACAGATATACCTTCGACTTGATGATTTCCATTCCTCTGGGTATATTCCCAACAGTGGGATAGCTGGGTTGTATGGTAGATCTATCTGCAATTGTTTGAGGAACCTCCATACCATTTTCCATAGAGGCTGCACCATTTTGCAGTCCCACCAACAATGTATGAGAGTTCCTTTTTCTCCGCAACCTCGCCAGCATTTATCATTCATAGTCTTTTGGATTTTAGCCATCCTAACTGGGGTTAGATGGCATCTAGTGTGGTTTTGATTTGCATTTCCCGGATGCTGAGTGATGTTGAGCATTTTTTCATATGTCTGTTGGCCATTTGTATATCTTCCTTAGAGAAATGCCTACTTAGCTCTTTTGCCCATTTTTTAATTGGGTTGCTTGTTTTCTTCTTGTAAAGTTGTTTGAGTTCCTTATATATTCTGGATATTAATCCTTTGTCAGATGAATATTTTGCAAATATTTTCTCCCATTCTGTTGGTTGTCTTTTAACTCTTTTAATTGTTTCTTTTGCTGTGCAGAAGCTTTTTAGTTTGATATAATCCCATTTGTTTATTTTTCCTTTGGTTGCCCGTGCTTTTGGTGTCGTATTCATGAAGTCTGTGCCCAGTCCTATTTCCTGAAGTGTTTCTCCTGTGTTTTCTTTAAGAAGTTTTATTGTTTCAGGGTGTATATTTAAATCCTTAATCCATTTTGAGTTGATTTTAGTATACGGTGAGAGATATGGATCTAGTTTCATTCTCCTACCTGTTCCCCAATGTTCATCGCAGCACTCTTTACAATAGCCAAGAGTTGGAACCAGCCCAAATGTCCATTATCAGATGAGTGGATACGGAAAATGTGGTACATCTACACAATGGAATACTACTCAGCTATAAAAACGAATGAAATACTGCCATTTGCAACAACATGGATGGACCTTGAGAGAATTATATTAAGTGAAACAAGTCAGGCACAAGAGAAATACCACATGTTCTCACTTATTGGTAGGAGCTAAAAAATTAATA
The DNA here is from genome assembly GCF_027409185.1 of Cynocephalus volans. Lineage (NCBI taxonomy): Eukaryota > Metazoa > Chordata > Mammalia > Dermoptera > Cynocephalidae > Cynocephalus > Cynocephalus volans. The sequence goes on along the minus strand of NC_084468.1, from coordinate 6,524,911 downwards.
TATAAATGCACACACACACACACACACACACACACACACACACACACAAACAAACCGGGGGGGGGGAAGAAGATATAACAACCACAACTACTTGAAGTTGATATGACAAGCAAACAGAAAGGACATTGTTGGGGGAGGGGAAGAGGGAGAAGGGAGGGAGGGAGGTTTTGGTGATGGGGAGCAATAATCAGCCACAATGTATATCGACAAAATAAAATTAAAAATAAAATAAAATAAAATAAAATAAAACTGCTGGAATTGATAAATGATTTCAGCACAGTAGCAGGATACAAAATCAACACACAAAAATCAGTAGCATTTCTTTTCTCCAATAGTGAACATGCAGAACGAGAAATCAAGAAAGCCTGCCCATTTACAATAGCCACCAAAAAAAATAAAATACTTAGGAATTGAGTTAACCAAGGAGGTGAAAAATCTCTATAATGAGAGCTGCATGAAAAGTTTTAAGTGTGAAGATATTTATTACAGCATTGTTTATGGTAGCCAATAATTCTTAAATAACCTAAAGGAAAGGAACTCACTTAAACTGTATACACCCTTTTAAGAAACTACTAGACTATGACACATCCATATATAACACTTACTGTGAAAATCCTGCAATATTGAAAAGTGTTATTTTTACAATCTTGAGAGAAAATTATAGCTTGTAAAATTGCATGACTATGTAAAGAAATGTCTATTTATTAAACAAACAAACAAAAAAGAGTAAGAAACAGTTTCCCAATGCATTGGGGTTAAAAGGAGATTCCACATAATTTCCCTTTTCTTCTTTTTTCTATTTTGGAATTTTTTTTAATGAGCTTGCTGTTCCTTTAATAAAGAAAATAAAAGCATGATTAACTTTCTCCCTAAAGGTAAGGTGTTTATCAAACATGAGCTGTAGGTCAGACTACCTGCATGGGAAGCCTGGTGCCACCAGTAAAGCCAGCAGTGAAAGCGCAGAAATGTTAGAAGTTAATCTCATCATGCCTCAGTTTTGTCATCTTTAAAATGGACTTATGTGGGAATGGAATGAAATGATTCATGTAGAACTCACGTACCACAATTTTGTCTAGCACATACCAAGCCCTCAATAAGATCAAAACTAAAATATTAATGGTTAATAAATATAATATAAAACTGATATGATCTATTTTTTATATCCTGGATATCTCCCCAACCCTCCTCTGTCACTAGTGTATCCAAAATAAATTTCCAATGTTCATCAGGTTAAAGAAAATCTACTTTGGTAGATTTTCTACCACATTATCCTGTGGTACAAGGGTCATATCAACTAGAAAGAAATATTCAGATGTGAAAAAATTGAATATATGCAGAAGTGCTGTTTAGGATGGAAATTCTAATTCAATTTCAGAAGTAACTTTGTTATTTCTAGGCACAGAGCTCTGGTTTCTCTTCTGTTATAGGCTAGCACTTTGAAAATTTATGACTTTATGATGATAAAAAAGTGAGATACAAGACAATCCAATTTATTCCTGGGTATAAATTGCACCGGCAATTGGGTGGAGAGTGTTTATGTTAGATAATAAATTTTAGAAATAGGGACTTGGGCCTCAACTTCACATCAAAGAAACTGGAATAAAATCTGGGAGCAGAATATGAAAGCAGAGAACAAATCTACAAAAAGATCCAATAAATTAGAGACTGCTTTACAGAAGATGTGCAAAAGCAAGACGATAGATGTGGTGTCAGGAAATAAGGTCAGCATTTTCAAAAATGTCAGCATGCAGGGAGAACACTAGGATTTCTAAAGCTTTGTGCCTGTGCTCTCCTACAGTTCCGAATGCCTTCTCAGACTGGAATCTCTCATTCATTCATCCAGTCATTCAATACATAATAATGGGGAAGGTTCAAAGCCTGGGCATTAAGGACAGAGACTTAAGACAAAAACAAAAAACAAAAGAAGCAAAAACTCTACTCTTGAGAAGCTTCAGTCCTTGTGGGAGGAACTCGTTGACTGTTAATAATAATAGTTACTATATCTGGGCTCTCACTACCATGTGCCAGGACACACACACACAGTTGCACATCCAGTCATGTACTGCACACAACATATGTTTTAGTTCATGACGGGCCACATATACAATGGTGGTCCCATAAGGTTATAATGAAGCTGGAGGTGTGGAGTAGGTTATACCATCTAGGTTAGTGTGGGTACACTCTCTGATATTCGCACAACAAAATCGCCTAATGACGCATTTCTCAGAACGTATTCCATCTTCAAGCAATGCATGACTGCATCTATATCTTATTACAATCCAGTGCAGGCCCACCACCCCCATTTTAAAAGTGAGGAAAATATAGGGCTGGAAGGATATGAATCATAAAAGGCATAGGTAGGGATAAAGTGCTCTGAGACTTCTGAGAAGTGAGATATCATGTATGCCTTATGCTTGGCCTGGGCTCATGGAAGAGCTGGGCTTTGATGTCTGGGTAGGATTTCAACAGGTGCAGATGGTGCAGAACATTTTTCCAGGAGGAACAATTGACACAAGAAAGTGGTGAGCAGATTCATTGGCCAGCAGTTATCCTCCTTGGGCTTACTTCAAATCTTCTTGTGCAGGACCTTGAGAGTCAGGTTATTAAATGTGGGCTTTATCTTATAACAATTGCCACAAGGATTGTTGAAATAATTCCTTAGCTTCAGGGGCATTGAGATAAGGAAAGAAAAGAGGAACATGATGTTAACTTTGTATATTTACCGGTTGTTGATATGTACCGTGAAAGTTGGCATTATCTCCCGTCTGTTTGAAAAAGATGAAATATTCATCCATCCACCCATCCATCCATCCACCCATCCACCCATTCATCCATCCATCCACCAATCCATCCATCCATCCACCCATCCATCCATCCATCCACCCACTCACCCATCCATCCATCCACCCACCCACCCATCCATCCATCCATCCATCCATCCACCCATCCATCCATCCATCCATCCATCCACCCATCCATCATCCATCCATCCACCCATCCACCCATCGATCCACCCATCCATCCATCCATCCACCCATCCATCCATCCATCCACCCATCCATCCATCCATCCACCCACTCACCCATCCATCCATCCACCCACCCACCCACCCATCCATCCATCCATCCACCCATCCACCCATCCATCCATCCATCCATCCATCCACCCATCCATCATCCATCCATCCACCCATCCACCCATCGATCCACCCATCCATCCATCCATCCACCCACCCACCCATCCATCCATCCATCTACCCATCCATCCACCTATCCATCATCCATCCATCCACCCATCCACCCATCGATCCACCCATCCATCCATCCATCCATCCATCCATCCACCCATCCATCCATCCATTCAGTAGTGATGTACCAGGTACTGGCTCATGCCAGGCTAAGGATGAAGCAGTGAAGACTGATCAAGTTTCTGCCTTCTTGGTGTGTATGTTACAGTGGAGGGAGACAGACAATAAATAAACAAATGTATGTATAATGTATCAGGTGGTGATAAGTGCTGTGAAATGCTATAGCAACATAGGGAGGGCCACAGACAGGGGTCTGGGGTGCTGCTGTTTTACAGAGAGTAGAGGGGGACCTCTCTGATACAGGGACATGTGAGCAGAGAGCTGGAGGAAGTGAGGGGTGAGGTGTGACCTTTCCAGGCAGAGGTGTGGAGCTTCCAAGATGGAGCATGCTTGGTGTGTCTTTGGAACAGCAAGGAGACCGGCACGGCTGATGCAGCATGAGCAACAGGAGAGTGTCAGGAGGCCAGGCTGGTGGGGAAAGGTGAGACAGAGGGTAATAGGGATTTACCAGCCTCGGCTTTCACTCTGAGAGAGTGGAGAGCTACTTCCAGGTTTTCAGCAGAGCAGTGGTATGATTTGATCTATGCTTTCAATAGAGGTGCATGCTGGCTGCTTTTTACAAGATTATTTTGGATGCTGTGTGGAAGATGGACTACAGGCAGGAGGAGGGGGGAGCAGCCTTCCCTCTCTACAGATGAAGAGAAGGCTGGAGATCACAGTAACATTCCTATGGAAGCTCGGACAACCCACTCCAGTACCTCCTTTGGCCAAAGCAGCCACAGGTCAGTTACCTGGAAAGACTGACTCAAAGAACACTTGTTGTCCATTTGAAAACTTTGTTGTGAGGAGGAAGAACCAATGCCACATTCTAGGGTGACGGAATTGCCAACCTTCAAAGCACCCCATGACCAGTGAGGGAAAGATCAGATATGCTCACAGATTATGATAATGAGAAAGAGAGGTTCAAGTGCTTTGCAAG